>NW_020653732.1:6237792-6288785 GCF_003589595.1 Hyposmocoma kahamanoa | reverse complement strand
ATAAACCCACGCTCGTGTTTTCATGCCTTTCATTATGTCACAGAAAGTACTATTCTCGCCTGTTTTCATGCACTACAATTGATTGTGGGTTGAGTTGTAAGATTATTTATATTGATTTCATGTCGTATATCCCCCCGACCATTGATCCTAAAGTATTGTATTACAGGAAAGTGATAATTGATACAAATAACTGAAAAAGACCAGTTTGCTTTGCATGTAATTGCTTTGAAAGAAAACTTAATTGTTGTAAACATTTACTGACTCTCACTCAAAAGCAGCAATAAAGTGTGATTTCGCAACCAATTTTTCTTTATCAATGAAATTTTTACCACTTATTCACAGTGTCCTACTAATTAAAAGTTTGCTGTTCTGATTATTGATACCGTTTTGCTCTCTAATTTGTAAATTTACTTCTCCTCTCCTACTCCTTTATTTCCATTTTTAGTTGTTCTTAAAATATTGTACAAACAAAACATTCTATTTAAAGATGGGTTTTTCAACTCCCCATACAAGACGTAATCAGCGGTTTTATTTTATTTTTCACAATATGTGTATGTTTTCGGCAACGTATTGATGGTGGAAATTTGAAATGTCGTAAGGGAAAATGACCTTACGACAAAATGTCTCTTAGGACATTTCAAATTTCCAGCTCGCACAGTGGGGCCAAAACCGCAAAACGAGATCAAAAGTCGAGAAAACAAGATATTTCAAGGCAAGCGTTACATAATCATAATCTCGATCAATTTTGCTATATATTGCTATTACACATCTATAAATACTATCGATTTTGTTTATAAAATAAGAGACGCAAAATTTTGCAATGTTGGGAAACCTGACAAAAAAATAAATTATTTTCAGTTGTGAGTATTTTTACTAAAATAATTCAAGATATTATTTTGATACAACAATGCAATACTAATCAGTCATTTTTGGAGAACCGATTATATATCTTAGTAAGTTTTACATGCATTTAGTATACGTAATACTTCATTTTGAAATGAATTGGGTAACTTTCACATTTATGTGCTTATAATTTGTGAGTGCAAAATAATATTGATCATATTTTCGGGTGTTGGCCCCACTGTACGGTGTATAATCCGGTATTCCATACTATACCTAGGTATTCAACACAATACCTAAAACAGTCGGATAATATATGAAATAAATTCTATTATACATTTAGTTTAGGTATTCTATACAATGCCGAACGTACGAACGAAATTTTATACACGTAGCATTTTGCCTTGTTATTATTTTTTAACTGTTTGGATCCTGTTAGGAGTCTTTTTGATGTATTGTTTTTCTAATAGGGCTGACATGTTTAATAATGATAAAATATAAAAAAAAACGAAATTGAAATGAATCATCTTTAAAATGCAACATCTCTGTTCGAACTACTATGTATTTAAGCGAGCCAACTCACCCGTAGTCGTATGTCTGGCATTGCTTGTCCTGCTTGCAGATTTGTTCGCATTCTCGTGTTGTTAGTTCTGAGACGTTGCGATAAATGGCGGTAGGAGAAATTTGCTCTCCTATTAAAATGCGTTCGAAGCAATCTGAAAAGAGGACAAGAAAAATTGTTATAATATAAAGAAATTTTCAATTATTCAGAAAATTGTTAAGGCTGCTAACAAAAGCTAGACCGCATGACTGCAGTTAATATGTGCAGTCGTAATCAACTGCATGCAGTCGAGATTTCAACTGCAAGAGTTGGCTGCGCAGATGTAGTCAGAGAATCAAAAGCAGCAATGACATTCTTAATAGGATATTATGATGTTGTTTTCATGACTGAAACAACATAATTTTTTTCAGTCTATTACTTGAGATTTAATCAACATAATGACAAAACAAAAACACGATGAAACTTTTCTCGACAGATTTATTTCACATTTGCACAATTCTTAAAATATATATTTTTGTAACGCCATCATTGTTTACATTTTTATTTGCGAACTCTATCGCAGAGTACAGGGTCAAGAGCACGTTAAGCTTGTCACTTAAGATTTAAATCCAACTCTGTGCTGCTTACGATAGGAATCAATGATAATAAACTTGTAAACAATAGATGCGCAATCTGCGCGTCCCAAACCGTTAAGACTATTTCGTTCTGACATAAGTATTTTTTATACTATTGATATTCAATTACTTTCTATGTGAAATTACTCCACTAGTTTGTTACCTGTAATTATTAATACAAAGATCGAATATTTAGAAAAAAATCCTTCGACCCGGCCGGATTCGAACCGACGTCTTCTAGCAAACCGTGTCACGCGCTATGCCAACTAAGCCACGGAACGAACCAGCGGACCTCACGAATTTTTCTATGTGCTTGTTGTCATATCTTTGTATTTGGTTTTTCATCGATTTTTTAGCCGTAGCGCCATCTATGAGAAATCTATGAAAGCATTTCATCACCCAGCTAGAGATGTCGCTATTCACTGTATTTAATTTTTTTTTATTGAATTCATATTCAATTATTTTTATGTGAAATTACTCCACTAGTTTGTTTTATTTATTAATAATTAGTAGTGTTGCAACGAATAGTATTTCGCCTTCAGGCCGAATAGCCGAATATTCGGCCAAACTATTCGGCCTGATTAATGATCTTACGGAAATTGGCACGCAAACCGCTAAGATACATGAGTTAAATGAAACCAGTAATTTTGTAAAAAGAAACAAAAAAGAAAATTTTATTTTCAAGTTGTTGTAGGAGGGGGTGTACAGGGTGGTATAGATTCACTCGGCTAGCTGGTGCCCCCTTACTACGTCCAGGAATCAAACGACGAAACTTGGTGAAGATGTGGTTTAATGTACAACAGCTTACAATCTGGCTTATAATACAATGGTGTCCAATAAAAGAGATTCGTCCCGTTGGATGCAAGCGCGGCGCAGAGTCCGCGACAAGTCCCGGTGGGTGCGAATGTTCCAAAAAGACACTCACTCAGAGGAGTTCCTATAACCTGTCCCGAAAGATGGGCGCAAGTTCAAGATACTTCCGCTTAGTGAGGATAATCGTAGATCGTTCGGGCAATCGTTGAATCGATCAATTTCATACAAAATACTGGTGGCAGGTCATTACTTTAGGGAAAATCTTAACACCTCGATTCAGGATTTGCTCTTTCTACGCCAATGCCATCTAGCGGTGAACATTTGAACTGTTTTCACTAATATTGCCAAAGTTATTGTGTTACAATCTCCCTCTAGCCCCGAAGACGTCCCGACAAGAGGGCCAGAAATAAAGTCACCTAGAATGAACTTTATTACAAACTCCCCCTAAGCGCCGTCAATTCTTACAGGCGCTAATGTTTTCTTGGCCTTCCAGGGCCACGTTTAACTGGTTTATTTGTAGTCGTCGTTGCTGCTTGTGTTTTCTTCGGACGTCCTCTGCGTCTCAAAGGTTGTACCGGCAGTGTGGATTGTTCTCCATTGGTTTGAAATACATCCTCTCGTATTCCTTTAAAAAAACGCCTGTTAAAAGAATTCAACATGACTTTGGCTTATTCATTTCACTCGGGGTCGCTCTACAACCGATGCTGGTGTTGAGTTGATGAATCATATATTTGATGCATGGGAAGTCTCACATGATGCTATTGGTGTATTCTCTGACCTTTCCAAGTCTTTTGATTGTATGCACCATGATACACTGGTCAGGAAACTAAGCCATAATGGTGTGGCGGGACGTGACCACGACCTTCTTAAATCGTATTTGCGTGGTTGGGTACAGAGGGTCGATGTTAACGGTACGAGATCATCAGGGTCTGCAATTTGGGTGGGTGGGTGTCCCTCAAGGTTCAATTTTAGGCCCATTTTTGTTTTTAGAAACGCACCAATAAAAGGCACCAATGTTCCTACGACGATGTGAACAATGCTATATCTAAAGTAGTTGATTGGTGTGCCGTTAATAACCTACTCCTTAATGAGAAAAAAAAATTGTGTGAAATTTACATTACCCAATGTCAGAGTGACGGTTACAAACATTGTAGTTAGAAACGAAAAATTGAATCTAGTGGATACAGTTGTCTTTCTAGGTATAACGTTAGATACTGAATTGCAATGGGGTCCCCATATAAGTAAGTTATCAAAACGGCTCGGCTCTGCAGTGTACGCGATTAAAAAAATCGGAAACTTTCAAACGTCGCAACCGCTTGGTTTACTTCAGCTACTTTCACAGTGTAATGACATACGACATTTTGCTTTGGGGTAATGCCGCCAATGTCAATATAATCTTTGTCCTGCAGAAACGTGCGGTTAGGGCAATTTACAGTCAGGGCCCCAGAGTACCTTTGAGAGATAAATTTAAGGAAATTAACATTCTTACACTAGCTTCACAGTATATTTATGAAAATGTAATTTATGTTAAGAGGAATAGTAATTTCTTTAAGAAAAGTACTGACAGACATAACATTAATACGAGGAATAAAAATAAACTAGCTGTTCTTGATAGTTGTCTTCACAAAGTCAAAAAATCATTCAGGAGGCAATGTATGCGCTTCTATAACAAGATTCCGATTGATATACAAAATTTGCCTTTCACGAGGTTTAAAACTATAGTGAAACAAAAACTACTAAAACTTTATACTAAAGGTTATTATACAACTTCTGCGTACTTGGATGACAAAAATTCGTGGTAGTACCTAACCCGTTTAGCTCATGGAGGTAGTCTCGATTTCTGATGTTTCAAAGCAAAAAAAAAATTGTAAATGTTGAATGTGTACAAATGTTATTTACAAAGAGCAACTCTTAGAGTTTCTTGCTCATTCTTCTCAGGGGAATCTGCCTTACGAATGAGCGGTAGAGTTTTACCATTGTGACGATTTCAAGTGGATTCGCTCTGGACCTTTTGGAGGGAAAAGTGTCGTTTTTATTTTGACTTTCAATTATTTTGTGAAATCTAGTTTAAAGTGGAATAGGATAGTGCTATTGTGCCTTAATCGTAGATTAAAACGCGAAATTATACGAATCTCGAACTAAAATACCCGTATCGGCCCGTCTTAAGGAATCCCGAGTCAATCCAAGCACGCCGCCTCAAATTGCCTATCCTCTATGTGGCGGCCATATTTACAGAAACATTTAAACTTATTCTGCTAAGCGGAAAACTCGACACTGGCGAAATCTTAAAAAGAAGGAACCGCCATTGAGCAAAACGAAGAAGAAGAAGAAGATTTCAAGTGTAATAATGTTTACCCATGAAAAAAAGATTATTTTGAATTTGAATTTGAATCACATTTCCTTCATATTCACACACTGGCTGTTACCTATTCTTAAAGTAATGCATCCAAATTAACACCTTTGGTAAGAAATTTAAAATAAATAGAAAGTTTTGCCTTTTCCTGAATAATCGCTCTTTATAATATCGCGGATTATAGTTTGTCTATGAATTAAAAATAAAAACTACGGTAGTGTGACATGCGTGAGAAAAGTTTTTATTTGCCGCCATTTCACCAGTTCTAACATGCGATTCCTGCACACATCACAGAGAGCTTATAATATGTGTGTAGATAAAGCAGTGTATGTAACTGTACATAATTAGGCATTAAAACACTCGTGAGACACTCGCCTATCGGCTCGTTTTTTAACGTAACCCACACTCGTATTTTAGTGCCTTTCATTATGTAACAGTCGCATAAACTAATGTATTTTGCTACTTTGGAGTGCAAAAATGACAGTTGCGGCTGTAATATTATTGTTATCAATTGTTTAATGTCATCGTCACTTTTTATTCTATTTAATTTTAATAAATTCCATTTTCTGTTTATCATAGGTACCTAATGCTTAATTTTTTTTGTTATAAGAAACTTATGCCGCTTTTGAACCGATTTCAAAAAAAGGAGGTGTTATTATCAATATGGTTAACCGTTCGTCGTCTCATAGACTTTCAGTTATTGCCGCTAGATGGCAGCTCAATGAAATTAAACTTTTTATCAATTTATTAAGTTTTTTTTCAAACAAGCCAACGTGTCTCGTTTGTGCAACTCTTCCACTTTTTGTTTCACAACAATAAAAACTAAAATAATAGATCGTGTACCAGGAATCGAACCGTAAAAAAGTCAGTTTGATAAAATAATTATAAAATGGCTATAATAAGATGATCGGTTCCGGCATCCAGGATGTAGTTAAGTGTATTATATGCTAACGAGGACCAATTACAATTTAACTATGTTGTTATTTTAGTTTTTGTTTGTTTGGTTACATCAATATACTACCAGCATCATAGTCAACTTTGTACTTCGGACTTTTGGCCGTTATCTTGACATTAGATAAGTTTGTTTCAGTTAAAACACATATAAGTCAAAAGAAAACCTTTTTTATGAACCTACTAAGTGACAGGACGAGCAAGTCGTGCGCCTGCGCGTTCCCATTATGTCGTAACGACAGATAGCCGTGCAGTTTAAAGTGTCGTAGCTTGTATATTTAAATGAAGTTGTTCACATATAGTACCTACAACACGACCAACTGTCGTTCACTACTTTTTTGACGTTACGACAACAGAATGTCGTGATTATGGGAAGGAAGAGCTAGAACGACAGTCGTCCGATGATAAATAAAACGTCACGATAAAAATGTGACGACAGATAACTGCCTCCGTGGCCGAACGGTTACCATGCCAGACTGCCACGTAGAGGTCCCAGGTTCGATTCCCGGGCCGGGAGAAATATTTGTATGGCCTACATTTATTTCTCTCTTGAGTTTGGGTTGTTTATGTATGTGTCCAAGGCACCCACGACTCAGGGTTTCCCTAGTGCGGGGCTATGTTGAGTCTGTGCGTTATTATTATTATACTTTTATGCGTTATTATTAAATAGATTAATATGATATTTTTTTACAGATCTACACAAGAACTCAAGAACGGGCATTATTTATTCAATGATAGATAAAATCATACCCTTTTTTAACAAAATCTGAAAATTTTGCGGTTGGAACGCACATGTTCTCCAGGACTATACCACTATAGACGACATTAGACATCAAACTCTTGGTACACCAAGTTGAGTGTGTACATTATTATTATTTATTATAATCGCAGCTTCAAACAAATCTGTCGTGCAAACGATAACGCGGCTGCCGTGAACCGATAAATCGTCGTCACCATATAGTGGGAACAGCTAGACACGACAGTCGTGCAACGATATAATAAACGCCCACGACACAGTCACAACCGATAGTCGTGATATGGGAACAGACTAGACTCGATGTCGTCCAACGATGGTTAAAACGTTACGTTACGGTTTAGAAGGATAAGGGTGTTGGTGAAATTATAGGCATATGGTACTTGTCAACTTATGCCTCAAGGTGACGTGCAGTGACAGTGTCCCTCGGATCTTTACGATTTAAAACTTTGGCTCCACCACTCATGACTTCTTCGACACGTCACTCGATATCTTAACAAAATGGAAAATAATCTAAACTTACCTTCAATTGAAGTTCCTAGCTGCGAATCGATGGACAGCGTCTGTGCACCAGCCGCAAGCAAAACCGGGCACAAAAATAGTACACACCACATATTTACCAACAAACCGACAAACATTACTGTCTCTCATATGTTTGCCGCCATGTTTATAACAAAAATGTTATCAAAACTATTCGTCAAAAAATATTTAACGTCCAAAAAGTGACATGTTCGAAAATGCCGCCAAGTCAAAACACGATCGAAATTCAAAAATAGGTCACTCACATTCAATTTTTTTATGAAAATATATTGACTCCGGATACTTGTTGTATAACAAATAGTTTTTTTTTACCTAAATATGTTACAAAGACGTGCAATCCAGTTTGGTATTGCAAATCTTGTGGCGCAAATGTTTGGGTGTGGACTAACGACGGCACGGTCCAGCGATTAGGGTACTTCCTTTACCTCATGTGAACTTTTAACTTGGTTAATCGAGACAGGTTCATTGTTTTATAACAGGTAGGATTCCGTATATCTTTTTGATCTACTTTATTTTACCTGTTCTATGCCATGGATACTTTTTCCTATTAGTATATATGTTTACATTATTTTTGTTACTAAGTGTCAGGACGAAAAAGTCGTGCGCCTGATGTTAAGCGACATTCCTGTCTATAGCAGTTGCAGTGCCGCTGAGAGGTTTGAACCGCAAAGACCACGAGTATTATTACCATCACTGCGTCTGCCCATGACCAAGAGATGTTAGTTTTTTGAAAACACAAAAAATACATATACTTAATCGATTTAGATCCGAAAAACTTGTATCATTTCCTTTCCTTTCCTAAAAACTCGATAAATATATCATGTTATTAAGGCAATACAAATACCTACTTACTGTTTATAGCAAAGACAACAATCTACTAGTACATAGGTAGATATCGTTGGTTTAAATGTATTATACTCTACAGTTCTCTATGAACTCATAAGTCGAGTTTATCACATTCGCCAAAGTTTATAGACCTCTGCTTCGAGTTTTTTGTTTATTGTTCTAGGGATCCGTAAGGTTTTAATAATAATAGAAAACCATTGCCGATTTTTATATTCTAAGAAAATAACCCGCATTATAACATTACACATAAGTCGTGCGCCTGGTGGTAAGCGACACGCCTAAATATAACAACTCCCATACCTTTTCTACATAAGTTTTGATTATAGCGATCCTCCCTATCAACCTTTTGGTTTTCCCGCGTGTGAAGGGCACTTTAACCTGTGCGCGCACAATAACCTTATAAATTCTGGTTCTGCCCCTAGATCAGTCACTGTACAGGGTTGTCACAGACGGCTGTCACAAGACTTCATCTGGTTCTCAAGAGGCTCGGGTGAACGAGGTATAGACACTCACACTTCGCATTGCGCATTGCACAACTAACTAGCGGTTACCACCGCTAACCCGTCGACTTTCCAGTCCACTACCAAATCACCTCATTGGTGGTGGAGCTGTAAAGCACGCTTACTTCCCGACGCCGAAAACGACGTCTCTTCAGTTCCCATTGACCTAAGCGGCTGGAGGGACTGGAGGGTATCTAACTCATCCTCTAGGTACTAGGTGAACTATGTCCGGACATAGCTCCCGACTTAAAGAGCAACTTACGCCATAGACTCCCATGAAGGCGTAAAACTGGCTGAAGGCTTGGCCCGAGCGCCCGCCGTACTCTGTCTTACCGGGGAGCCCGTAGTCTCCTCCGAACTCCCTATCTCTCGAGTCGGTAAATAGGGACATCTCATCATCCATAAAAGTTTGGCACGATTATTTTTTGTAAACAAAAGACAATCATGCCTATATAACAGTTGCAATGCCACTCTGGACTTTGGTTGCTGCTACTATAGCGCATCGAAAATGTTCAGGCGCGCGTGGTCGGCTTCAGCGCCATATTGCGGAAGCGTCCGTGATGCGTAGGGCCCGAGGCAGTGCCAACTGCCTACTTCGGATGGTGGCCGAGGGGGATGACGAGCTAATAGTGTGTCAATGGATAACTGTATTGTGTCAAGTGTATTGTGTATCTTTTTCGTCAACGCAAGTAAAAATCTAGCTCAAAAAATTCAAAGTTTGTCGCTTTCTCCGCCACATAGCACTTAATCCATCTGTAACAAGTCCCTGGGATCATTTTGTACTATTAGATACGGATGAAAGTGAGGTTGAAAGAATAATTTTAAGCCTAAAAGACGATACTGCTCTTGGTCATGATAACATATCAAACAAAATACTAAAACAATTCAGGCACATCCTACTTTCCATTTTGCAAATATCTGTAACAAAAGGAATATTTCCTATATGCTTAAAAAAGCTGTTGTTTTTCCCGGTATATAAATCTGGTAACAAAGATCAAATTACGAATTATAGACCTTTACTGCCAGCAATATCTAAAATATTAGAAAAACTAATAAATAATAGATTTGTATTGTATTTGGAGAAACAATCCATATTATCTAAAAGGGAACTTGACAAGGGTAAGAAAACAGTGGGGATATTTCAGGACCTAGCGAAAGCTTTTGATACAGTTTAAATACCCATCCTATTGCAGAAGCTTGAATCCCGAGGTATACAGCTAAAATAATTTGCAGATTATCTGGAGAACTGCTCCCAATCTGTCAAAATAGGTGATGTTTTCAGTTCTGATTTCAAAAGTACTGCATTTGGAATTCCACAAGGAAGTATTTTAGGCCCTACTCTGTTTCTGATCTACATTAATGACCTTTGTAATCTAGAATTAGTTGGTGGGAAGATCATATCCTATGCCGATGATACTGCTCTGCTTTTTTCTGCTAACTCTGATAAGGAAGTCTATGAGTATGCTCAGCGAGAATTCAATGTCGTAAATAACTGGCTCCAGCAGCATTTATTAACACTAAACACGGATAAAACTAGTTTCATGCATATGCGAAAACCAAAGTCTGTTATAACTAACACACAAGTTTATGCTCACCATTGTAAGGAGACTACTAACAACTTGTGCAAGTGTCCAGACATTGCTATTACTAACAAGGTAAAGTATTTAGGTTTTATAATAGATGATAACCTCTCTTTTAAGCACCACATCGAAGCACTAAGCGGTCGAATCCGTACGCTAATGTATGTGTTTAAAAAACTACGCGCTTTTGCTGATTTAAAATTAATCAGGCAAGTTTATTATGCCATATGTCAATCAATTATTACATATTGCATTACATCTTGGGGTGGTGTTGCTAAAACTTCATTACTAACCATTGAGAGAGCCCACCGAGCGGTTCTAAAGGTTAATAAATTAAACGGCAAACTGGCCATATATCATTTTTGTTACATAAATGTTAAGAAAGTTCTCCAAGAATTCCTTCAAAATATGTCCTACGATGATACAGAGAATTTATTAATTATCCCAAAATAAATGTTGTCTAATTTAAGCGTAATAGGTATATGATTTGCATTTCATTGTATAATTATTATTATTGTTTTGTTTATATTTCAATATTTTTTTTTGTTTATAATTTAATCATCATATATTCACCTGTATAATTAGTATTTTTTACCTGAAATACAGGATTCTCCTAGTTCAGGTATATGTATTATATTTTACATTTATTCGCATAATTAGTCTTTAGTTATTCATTTGTACAATACGTTACTCAATAAACAATTTTATTATTTTATTATTGGATCTGTCATAAGATATATTTATGATTTTTAGCATTCTAAAGCAATGTTTGAATTTTGGACTAAATTCCATAATTTGTACTTAGAGTCCTTATAAACAACCTCGAATGGCTTAAGTTGGTTCCGCGTGACAGTGAGTGTTGAATCAAACATGTCGGAAAAAATGTATGGTAAAATTGAGGATAGACACTGATTACGTACTATACGGTGTGAAAACACTTCACTATAGAAAAAAAACACAAAGTTACTTCGAAATCTTACAAGAAAACCGTTGTAATCAATAGGTACTTTGCATTACCAATGATTATTTTTATATCAACTAAACTCAATAAAACACGTATACATTTTTCAAACGGCTTTAACTTCGTTTGTAAAAAAAAATATTCTGAAATAAAGCCAGTGTCCCTGTCACTCGAGCCAAGCAAAATGAACCTTATTGGTACCTACGGGAAAAGTTTGTATTTGAGCTGAGGCAATATCGATTCCTAAAATTCTTTACCTCTCACCTACAGACATAATAATATGGATACCCTTTCGGAACGTAATACGGTTTCAAATTGAAATTGTCTTAAAAAAACAAGTGTACAGAACCGTGACCATATCACAAGGTCTTCTTTAACCACTTTTAATTTTTTATTGGAATACGAGAGATAGTTATCAGTTAATTGTAAGGATCATACAACATGTTGTATATATTTAATGTGTTTCATCATTTCTCATTGTTTTCCGACTTGAATAATAGGCAATCCCTTCAAGAAACATAATTGATGATCTTGTCCGTTAATGGCCGGAATTTGTTCGCACAAGTTGTGGTTATAACTCAAACTTAAATCCTCGTGAAAGAATAGTACGTACGTAGAATTCCTAGTGAAAGAGTTCGTCCAGGAAAGTACTTGTTAACTTACCTATTTCTGCCACCAAGCAATAATGTGAGTACGACTATTGTCACGCGGGCCTCGCGTAATTATATAGAAAACTCGATCCACGTGAATTTTATTGTAGAAATAAGGAAATAGAAGGTGCAGGAAGGGACTTTACTTTAACTAAAGTAAAGTACAGCCTTTACAAAGCAATATAACGACATAGAAAGAGAGTAGGAAGCGTCGGAACTTTACGATAACTCAGTTGTCGACCGAGACGTCTGGGGCCTTACTATGAACTCTTATTACGATTCAGTTTAAGACCTAAAATGAATCGTTGTGAGACAGCACTACATGAAGTGTATATCGCCATCCCGCTTTTTTGTCGTTACGAACCTATACTGAACTGTAATAAGAGTTCATGGTAAGGCTCCAGGTGTCGTTTGTGCATTACGTCCTATTCAAATCCGAGAAAATACAAATATCGCTTGTACACCTAGAAATAAAATGATCTTTGTGACATTTCTCGGGTTCGGAACTCGTACGTAGTGCGCAAGCGCTCTCATAACGCATCACGCAACATTCACTCATTATGAAATCCAAAACCTAAATCTAGCATATTTCCGTGAAACAACACGAGTGCCAAAAAGGACTTGGGCAACTACAATGCCTGAGAAGAGTTTTCGACATTATAACAGTCTAATGTTTAACCAGTATAAATTCAACTTTGGTAAAATTAAAGTTGAATGTAGATACAGACCATTATTAAGAGGGTAGTTCTACCTTTTTTTTTTATAACATCAAGTGACGGGACGAACATGATAGTAAGCTACATGCCAGTCCATAACAGTTACAGTGCCACTCAGAGCTTTAAATTGCAAACATCTGAGGGGCACTACCACTGCGCCCGTCACCCTGAGACATAAGGTGACAAGTCCCATTTTTCAAAGGTTTTATAACGCATTGTAATTTGAAATTAAACTATGAAAATATTGAAAACATGAAACTCCAGATCCAGTTTCTATAAATACGTAAATAACATCATGTAGGTGAATATATCTACATGAGAGCCGATAGCCGATGGAGCAGACTTGTTCTAGAATGCCGACCACGTCACACCCTGGGGCAAGATGGACTGACGACCTGAGATAGGTAGCAGCAGCGGCTGGATGCGGGCGACACGGGACCGGGAGAGTAGGCGTGCTCAATAGGGTAGCACGACATGCGCGAGATCTCTATGCGAGAATAGGAATATCTCGCGCAAGTCGCGCCCTGTCATGCTAGCCCTACAGGTGATGCTTTTGTCTAGCAGTGGATGTGTGTAAATTGCTTAGAGAGTGGAAAAAAATAAAAGGTAAATAGAGAATCTTGATTGGTGAATAAGTCACAGATTAAGCGACAATTTTTATTTTATGTAATAAATCAATAAATAATATAAATGTAATAAATCAATAGTCTCATTTCGTATCAATGAAAACTAATTTCAATTTCAGCTCAAAGCATCTATCTGCCTCTTTCGTTATCGATAAAAAAGAATAGAACAAACCAATTTTAGTTAAAAAACGAATAAAAATTATGTACACAAATATGGCGTCTACAATTTATGAAGTAGTCCAATGTCGACTAATTTGAGCGCTAAACTATTAATAAATCATAATTATTGTGTTCTTATTTTATTGTTGAGAAAAGGATCAGATAAGATAAAAATATTTTGTAGTGAATCAAAATTGCTGATTTTACGTAATAATTTAAAATTAATGATCTTTTGTTTTTTTATTTTTCATTATTATCGGATGTTTTCTTCTGTGCTGTCATTTGTGGTAACAAATAAATGTATTTCTTTTTTTTTTCAGATTCTTTGGACTTTAAACAATGATCTTCTAATTCTAAATCATTGACTTGAAATAAAATAGAGTTTGTCATAAAGTTTTTAAAGAAGTTTTTCTATTATTTTATATTAAAAAAAACCTTAGGTGCCAATAACTCAAAAGTTACCAAAATAACAAAATAATGCATTGTTTATAACATGGAGGGGAGAGTAATAGGATCTCTTTTTTATTCATTACTAAGATTTATTCAGAAAATAATTATATTGTGTTGCAATGCTAAATTTTATTGTGATTGGGTTCCAAGCTTTTCATTGGTTCGAATAATCACATAACATATTTAATAATAACATTAGGATGGTCTACGATTTATCGACTTTGGGCGGCAGACACTTCTCAGCTTAATCTGGGTACTTACTAGGAAGCTGTAACTGTAAAGTCTTCACTCGCTAGAATGATTATCGCCGGCTCACTTCGAACGACCCGCATTCCCGCACTTCTTTATAATAACCAACTGACGTGGCGAACGTGGTGGCAAGCGACACGCCTATTCATAACAGTTGGACTGCCACTTAAAGCTTTAAATCGCAAAGATCTAAGGCCACTAACACTGCGACTGTCACGCTGACACATAAGTTGACAAGACCCTGTGCCTGTAATTTGACAAGCACCCTTACCCATCCAAACCGGAACGCAGTAATGCTCACATTACAGATTTGCGACAGAAATAGACAAGGTGGCAGAACTTCCCTGGGCGAACTCTTTTACAAGGAGCTAATACTGACTAAACATAACATAACACGCAACGGTTACAAAGCTCGCTAGTGACCTTTAAATAGATGCTTTTGAGATGGGCCACCATTCTAGAAAACCTTCGATATGTAACAGACTGTGACAGGTCATCTTATAGTGGTCTCTTAACAGTCCTGTGTTGTAAAAGTTTGACTTTCTCACGTTTTTGGAAAGCCTCCAAGCTGCCATTGAGGATTGAACGTTGTGCCAGGTTAATGTACTCAACATACAGTTTACACGAAAGCGTGGTATGGACATGTATGTATATGGTATAAGAAAAATGATATTGCTGTTTAGCGAGATCTTTACGAGTTGTTTGCAGACGGCGTTTGAAGTCGCTAGCTCCCTCGTAAAGTATTTTATGCCAATTGTACAGTCCGTAGGCACAATAAATATAAGTTTTTTTTACCAACTTAAAAAAAGAAAGAGGCACTAAATTCGAATGTATTTTTTTTGTATGTAAGTAGGTTGTTAATTCCGGTTAAATTTGAGAACCGATTTTGATGATTTTTTTGTTGGAAACAGAGTATCTCACTAATTGGGCCCATTTAAATTTGAAAAATATTCCACCGCTAACTAGGGGATTGACCGATTTCAATACAACTCGGCAAATAGACGTACCTAATCCACGAACGAGGTCGGCTTTTTTTCGTTATTAAAAAGTTATTTATAAAAAAAACCGACTTCTAAAGTGTATGTGTAAGTGAAATTACATTTATTTATCGACTTCTTAGGTTTTCGCGATTGTTACACATAGGAAATGAAACTATTTTTCCGGATTTAAATCGCGTATATTTGTTTTTTCAAACAAACCGACGTTTCGGGCCCTTTACAGGTCCCATGGTCACGGTTGACTGAGGTGGTACAGTCTTCAACCAGTTATGTCTAATATTAATGCAAACCACCCTATTTTTTCACTATAGTTACAATAGTTATTAATTAAATACCTTATTTTTAATTTTACAAAGAAAACATTCCAATTTACGCTACATTAAGTTTTACAAATTATTTTATTGAATGAATTTTTATTAAGTTTAATTTATTATTAATTATTAATAGAAATTAGAATAAACTAAAACATATTAATTAGTACTGCATTTATTTGCCAAGAGTTATTGCATTCGGTCACCGGAAAGTAGGAAAAATCAAATAATAAAAAGAATCAGGTTGATTCAATCCCTAATTTGCCACCCTTAGAAATGATTTTCTTCAAATTTGAACGGGACCACTACTAAGGTACCAACTTTGCAACAAAAAAGAATTATCGAAATTGGTTTACAAATGGCGGAGTAATCACATAACGTAAACACAAAAAATACAATCAAATTGAGAACTCTACCTTTTTTTTGAAGACGACCACGGAGGAAAAAAAAGAATGGAAATGGCATCAAGCAACATTTGTATCAAAACCGGTGTCGCCACACGCACACATTTGAAAATGTAATCTTACATTATAACTATAATTATAAACGAAAATAGGCAATAATAAAAAACTTTTGGTAGAAAAACTGAAACTTATTTGGATCTAATAAGGTTTTATTATTACTAGTCACATAAAAGCTAAGAATCCTATAAACACAAACATCTTGGAACAAAAGCAAAAAGTTGACAATCTACAGATAGGGATATGACATTTAATTGATATCGACATTATGTTTCATAACTAGCGGAATATTGAACTAGGCATTGCTTTACATTTGCTATAATTAGGGTCATGGGAAATGTCATTTAATTTGTTTGAAAACAATTCTGCCATATCATTACTGTTACAACTGTGCTCCGATTGGCTAGCCCGAGTTCGAAACAATTGACGGGTGTCGTCAACTGTTTCACTTCAAATCGACCAGTTAACTTGAGCTTTGCTATAATGGACGTAAATTGCAAAATTACATATTTAATATTTTTTGTTACCGATGAAATGTGATTCCGTTTGTTTTGTAATTAGATGTTTTGCTGTTTTTCCCATACCACCGAATAGAACAGCACGGCATTGTTAGAGATATTATCTTTATTACAATAAATACAGAATATTTTTTGGAATATGCGGAGACGTACACACAGGTCAGTAGTTGGCCTGTCTATATTTCAGTGCAAACGAGAGTTGATATTTAAAAGAGCTGTATCGCTAATGTGTTACCAGGAATATATGGCCCTTATTTCGTCTCTATTTCTGGTTATATACTCGATGATTAGGGTTAACCACGGAGTATATGGAAACGGCATTTAAAGCAATTTCTTCGAGAACTGGCGTAGCTGACTTTTACACGCAAATATTAATACGCATAAGGTTTTACTACACGCAAATATTAATTGATATAACCTACGCAGGCGTGAGCGTGCCTATACGTAGCTACATTTATAGATTATTTATACTGTCATATTACGTAGATTTATTATACTGTCATCGTACTTTAATTAACCTACTAGATTTCAAGTCAATCCGATTACTGGAAAGGTTGAAATATTAAAACGCAGTCATCCTAAAAATTTTTATTCTCCCTGAAATATGATATATTTGGTCAAAAAACCTCTTTCTGAACTGACTGAACATGACTACACCTATAGCGTCGACGAGCTTGTCAAGAAAATGAAGATACTTATTTCCGAAGGCGAAGAAGCGAATCGTTTGTTTCCTGAAAACTTGACGAAAAATAACTGACAATGCTTCAGAAATGTTTTCACATTTAGATGTGGTCTATAATTTGTGAATGCGACTCTGAGTTTCATGTCATATATTACCTGATTAACCAAATGATTTATTTTTTAATGAATGTTTCGGTTGTTATTCATATGTACATAATTTAATGTGATGTCATGAAATGCCTATAGCAAATGGTGCTACATTTAGTAGGTACCTAGGTTTTACTGCCTATTGCTTCAGTCCATTTCTCCTTTAAAAAGGATCCGGCGGGAAACTAAAAAAATCAATACAAAAACTGCAAATGTAAATCATGCCTGTGATAAAACTAAGAACTCAAGCGGACTAAGGTGACGTATAATTAGCAAGTAGGGAGACAGGAATCATGTAGATAAGGGAAAGCAAATCTCCAATCTCATAAAGTTTTCATTTGATACTCCACGAACTCACGTGGATTGTAAAACTATCGACACTGTACCTCTTCTATCTATATTTCCTTTTTTCCATTAATACATCGTTTTTACTTAAATTGAAAATTTAAAAAAACTATTGCGAGTGTTGGGACCAAACACATAAGTAATCAAAATTGTTAGCTTTTAAATACCTGCAATCAATTTATGTTTACACATTGGTACCGCTATAATAAAAAAAAGATGAACTAAACCAAAACCGAGTTTCTAAATACAGAGTTTCTACATATCGATAATTTGACTACAACACGCGGACCCATTACCAAGTGTTATACGACACTAGTGCAAGCAATTCATTGAGCGTCATTCGAATTGTTCTTTTGACGGCGGCGATGGTTAGCAACCAATGCATATTGTTATTACCGAATTGCAAGAAAATAGTTTTGTTTCGAAATTATAGTATTGTATTGTCCAAAATATTAGAAAATACAGACTTTTAGTACTTACCGAAGGAAGGAAATCACTCCCGGAGTATTTTTTAAACTTTGGCTTCTTAGGCGACATAATATAATGGCATATTTCTATTTTTTCCACAAAATGTTGAAAAAAGCTGTTGACACTCATATGCCCGTCTGGTGATAAGGTAGGTAACGCGGACCCCGCGCACTAACCAGTCTATTACTAGTATTTATGTGGTCTGTGAAGACGACCAAAAATAACTATTTGCCATAGAAATATTTATAGCTGTCACTGGCTATCCTAAACACTGTAAACGTAGGTACCTATGATAAGAGTTTTGAATTATTGTAACTTTCAAAATAAAAATGGTCGTATCCACTATGTCCTTTCTCAGAGAAACAAAGAATCGTAATTAATGAGATAATTAGCGATGTACATCTTTTTTATCGTGCAATCAGCAGACGGTCTGCCTTTTTATTATTTTAATATAATGTTCGCAAAAAATAGTAATGTACCATGTACCTTAAGTTAACATCGAATATCGATAGTTTTACATATTACATATTATCTGAAGACCCTTTACACATCTGAAGAATGAGGACAAGACTCTTCACTTTATAATAAGAAATAGAAGGAATACAAAAAAACGTAATAAATGAAATCACTACTAATTTTCTATCCTTTACACCTTAGTTTCTTTTTATTTGATTTCAGGCAAATACTTTCTTATTTGGAAAGTGATGCAGCATACAAATTTTACAGCAAATATTTCACAATCAGCTTATTTAAAACGTAAAACATAAAATATAAATTTATATACATGAATGGAATACATAAAACAGCGATTAGGTTGCAGAATGTATTAAAATTACAAAGCATCCTAATTTATTTAAAATTAGTCACACTTGTATGTCGCTGATCAATTGTGAACTAGACCGTGTAAATCTGCCCTACTTGGAGTATAAGTATACAATTTAACTAAAGCACCAGTAGAACTGTTGTGCAAGAGTTTGTTCAGTACTGCCACTATACCTATTGTCTGCCGCCAAGCAGTAATGTCAGCATTACTGCATTCTGGTTTTGAAGGGTAAAGGTGTTGGAAAAATTACAGGCACATAGGACTTGTCAACTTGTCTCAGGGTGACGGGCGCAGTGGCAGTGCCACTCAGAGTTTTGCGATTTAAAGCTTTGAGTGGCACTGCAACGTTATGGCCTGTCCAGCTGTCTATGTAGCTTTCCATCAAGCACACACGACTCGTTCGTCCCGTCACTTACCACTATATAAAAAAAAATTAAGACCTTATTTATCCAATTAAAGTATGGTATACAAAGTATTGCATGAATGTCTACATAAAAACAATGAAACCTTTGTATGCATTTGTATTCCATGATCCGCAGTGATTCAAAATGCATTCTAGAAATATTGCACCCTGGATTTAATAAGGCCACATACGCAAAATGACGTCTTTTCAGAAAGATTTTTAGGAACGAAATTAGTCGATATTTTTTTTATACTTAAAATGGAGAGTTGTAAAACTCCAAATATCTATACATAACTTTTCATGTACTTCGTATTATTTTCACGATTTTCTTGTTTTAAAAGTATCTTTGACGTATGATCACATGTGGCCTTATTACACCACGGTTATACAATATGACATTTCATGTGAACATTTTTTTTTTTTAATTGTGACTCGGCAAAATGACTGCACCGCGCCTGATGGAAAGTGCGAATACAGTCCAGCGATGAGAGTAACGGATGGAAAACACAAATATCTTCACTCCGTCACTATCATTTTGCCGGTCTGGCCAAATGCTTCTTCACACTACGTTTGAAGGACCCGATGTTATAGAGGGGAGGGAATACATGCGCCGGGAGTTGGTTCCACAATTTGATGGTTCGGCATAAAAACAAATTGCCAAACTTTTTAGTGCAGGACGGTATTGAACTGACCGTCCATCTGTGGCAACGCAGTCCGGCGCGGGTGGTCCGCTGATGGAAAGGAGAGGAAGGGATAAGGTTGAATAACTCTTCAGAGCACTCACCGTGGTACAGGCAATAGAATACGCTAAGAGACGCTATATCTCTGCGAAGCTGTAACGACTCCGCATGCTCAGTTACATGAGGATCGTTGACAACACGGAAGGCGTAGCGCTGCAGTCCATCTAGGGCATCGAGCAAGTACTTGGCAGAGCCGTCCCAAACATCATCATTAAGAGATGTGAACGTCCTCCTTAGAATTAAATGTCAAATTTAAAACTAACTGGACGTATACGCCAAGTTCCAGTTACATCATAGTTTCCCAAAGTGGTCGCGGAAGAACCCTAGGGGGATAGGAGCCTCGGAAACAATTGGGAGCGTTGATGCTGTCCAGGGGGTGCTAACACATTTGAAAAAAACCTGAATTATCTATATAAACTACACTGTATAATTTTTATTACTTGTGATTTTTTTGTTAAGTTAGTAAAAAATACATGTTTTCAATTAATTTTTGTGGTGGTTTCAATTGATTTTTCTTCACACAAGCAGAGAGACAATGAAATAAACTCATTGTCTCTCTGCTTGTCAGTTGTAAAAAGTTACAAACCAATTTGTTTTCTCAAAGATTTTTCTTCGTGTTTATTTTATTGTCTCTCTGTTTGTCAATTGGGGGCGTTGATGCTGTCCAGGGGGTGCTAACAATTTGAAAAAAAACTGAATTATCTATATAAACTACACTACATATATAATTTTTATTCCTTGTGATTTTTTTTTGTTAAGTTAGTAAAAAAATACGTATTTTCAATTAATTTTTGTGGTGATGGACGTTGAAATTTTTTTATCTTGCCAAAAAGTTTGGGAACCTGTGAATTAGATCATTTGAAAGCCACTAGTGACAAGACAAATCCAATGATGGCAAACCCAACAGTTGTAACGTTGATATTCAATAAAACAGTTGTCTTTTAACTATATATAGTCTCTACACTATATTATAATTATTACTTAATTGTGAGAGCGGGGCAATCTTATCAAAGCAAATTAAGTAGAGATGTGCCCGTACATTACCGATTAACATATTTTATAGTGCTGTACCACACAGTAGTAAAAACAATTTTGGTGATTTTTATCACCACTAGCTCATTCTTTATTGAAATTCCGAGCTGGAAAAAATATCGACAAACATTTTACCAACCCTAGAGGCTTTCAATTTGTGAAGTTCAAGAGTTCCTTTGTGACCCGTAAACTTTGACCGGAGATCGATGTGACTGCAGATAACAGAACATGAACAACTTTTTTTAAATATTTATAACAGTTTCCAAATTATATCTTGTTAAAAATTTTGTTCACACAACAAACAAAGACAGTACGAAACTATACGAAAACTACTTATTGCTATATAATTAAAAATCAAGACTTCCTTAGTGTCCCAACGGTTTGCACTGTAGGTGCTGGATGAGCAAGTCCCAGGTCCGATTCACGGTAGGTATGGGTATTTCTGCCACCAAGCGGCAATGTGAGCATTACTGCATTCCTGTTTTTTGGGTATAAAGCGTGAAACAATCCAATTCAGAACTCTTCGATATTTTAACTGAATCCTTCGATTGCATATCGTTATCGAATCAAATGGCGCTTTCCGAGCTATTCAGAACATTCCAATGTTCGATTCGGATTATCGTTATCAAACGTTTACGGAGTTAGTCGGTGTAATAGATTATAAGAAAAATGGAAATCCTTTTATATATATATTCATGCCTTTAAAGTCAATTAATAAAATTGAACATTACCCCGACGTTATCTAAAATAATAAGAGATTTCCATATTACATTCTTGCTTTGTAAACAATAACGTTCGGTAACTTTAATTCAATAACTGTCCTTTGCTGGTCGAGGATATACTTAATGACTACGTATATTTGTTTAGAATTTGTTGGTACAAATTATAATAAACAAAGTAAGCATAAAGACGCGATTTAATTTCCGCTACACCACACACATTGTCCTTAGCACGTCCACGCCTCATTACTTCCACAGTGCCTGGCTTCAACATGTTTTAACAATTTTGAACCCTGGTGTAAATAAATTAAATTTAGTTTGCGTTCACACAAAATGCACGAGTGAATAGGATCCTTCAAGGTCTAGAACTCATTACAGAGATACAGTTATAACACCAAAATAATACGGCTGCGGTTCAAAACAATAGATTTGGTGATAAAAACCACCACTACAACGAAAAAACCTCACCTACTTAATATGTACGTATGGATACTCACTTAAATCACCCCATTGTTAGTCATGCATTGCTGGCCGTTACAAGTTTTTTCTATTTACTAAAAGATTTAGCGATATCAGGTTATTGACCGTATATGTTTAATTGTTTTAGCAAGTTTAGTGTCTTGTGGTACGGTTCGTTGGGCTAGAGCCCGTCTGGGTCATAGTCAGCACCAATAGTATATGGCAGTAATAGTAATAACGTGAGCATTAGATACAGCGTTCCGATTTTCAATAGTAATGGTTTTTATGCAGCTTCAGGCACATAGGACTTGTCAACTTATGTATAAGGGTGACGGGCGCATAACCGTTCTGCATCATCAACTTCAAAATCTAATGCGAAAGCTACTTTCTCAAATTCTACTCCACCGATGAAGAACATCACCTAAAGAATGTTATAGCAGTTGAGCTCCTTATGTAAGAGTTTCTTCAGGAAAGTACAGCCACCTTACTTATTTTTGCCGCCAAGCAAAAATGTGATCATTTCTGCGTTCCGGTTTTGAAAGATAAACGCACTGCATCCGATTCGTATCTGGGGGTCTACTCTCGATATCCGTCCGACATCCGTCCGAAACAATTACTGTCAAATAAGTAATATTCAACAAAATTAAAAGACAAGTATCAAGTATGAAGCTTCATTCGCATCACGCATCTTTTCATTTGGTCAAGTCTTATTTGGCAGTAATTGTTTCGGACGGATGTCGGACAGAGATCGAGTAGACCCCTTGATACGAATCGGACGTAGTGCATAAACGCTCCAAGGGAGCTGGTGAAATTATACTACACATACATCAACTTATGTCTCAGGAAGACAAGCGCAGTGACAGTCCCCTTCAAATCTTTGCGATTTAAAGCTCAGAATAGCACTGCAACTGTTGTGAGCGATGTGAAGCTCTTTGTCCGGACTATTCAAATTTCAGAATCAGAGCTGGACAGTATTTAAATTAGGGTACGTACAAATCTGACGGATGCGCCTGTTTGCGAAAGGCTGGCGAGCTGCTCACGTACTTACATAACAACAATAACATTTGTATCGAGTGCATAGGCCGCGCGCGCTCTCACGAGACGACTTTCAAGTTACCGACCAGAGAGCGGAACAGGTCGCGCGGCGCGAGTCGCAACGTTGGCCACGTGCCGTGTGGAGCCGCCTTAAAATGTCATTCCAGAGGCGTATTTAATTGCACGTGTGCAGTGTGCCTGCAGCGCGTTCGCGAGATCCGTAGGTACGCACCACGGGGGGCCTACCACAACCTCTTAAAACAATATTACTTTAACCTTACATTTACTTTTCGTATCATAACGCGCTTAAAGTAAGCTTATTGTAATATTAAAACTATGATATTTTATTGGCAGCTTTGTGAATATTCATTCACTCAGTTCGTACTATGACGCGACTTTGACATTAAAGTAATATTGCTCTTATATCAAATTTAGCAATCTTAAAATAGTTACACGGATGCAATGGAAACAATATTATTTTCTGTCTTAATATTGATTTGTAATGATTAAAAGTCAAGTTGAACTTATTTATTTACATTATCAATATCAATATTTTGTTTATTTTTTTATTTAATAACACATAATATATAATTTTTCGTTAAATAAAAATACGCGATGTCTATTTCGTAAAATTATAACACCGCCATAAATATGCTCCTTGGCGAAACTAACAGTTGACACTAGACTATAGTTCCGAACTTACAACACATAAGTCAATGTTACAACATGACTATCAAGACTCGGCTTGTTTTATTTATTTTTCTTCATTGAATAATTATAGAAAAAAACGCAAATTTAATAGATTTTATTTTTACACACTTTTCTTTTCTTAACAGTCAAAATTCCCTGAATGTAAATAACATTAAGTACTTAGACATTATACTACGATAAAACGATTCGGAACATCAAAAAAGAAAGAGATGGCATTATATAGTTCACATAGCGTTATCTCTTTCCTATTTTTAGCAAGGAATAGACAATATTGGGAAATCATTCTTTCTTTCGATCATTATTGATAGAATATAGATTCACAGATTCGTCATGGTAGGAATATGAGTAATATTATAGTAAGCTTACGTTAAGCTTACATTGAAATAAGATAGTTTTTGGAAAGGTTATGGTAGCACCCAGGTCTGTGGTACGCACCCTTACATGAAATACGTGTACTATATTTGCATTTCAATTTCTACTTAAAATGTATTTCGTAATGGGTATTTTGTGTTTCATATAAATGAGGTGAAAACACCTCATGACAGTATTCTTTTAATTTATACTTTTGCTCAACCTATGGTATTAAACAGGCTCAGAGGTCAGTCAACTTGAAATGGAACGAAAGGAAAATTAAATGGAGAGAAATGCGGTTTAATTCTCCTAACAACATTGAATATAAATTATTTAATTATTATAAGTATTAGTACGTATTTACAATCGCGTACTTATACTTTATTTGTTTTGTCAAATATAAGTAGATATAGTACTCGTTTAGTGCCACTTCCCAACCGCTGGACCATCTGTTTGCCAGTTTATTATTAAAGATCCTATAAATGGAACGATAGGTATGGCTTCACTGTGCGTGCGTTCGTGCGTGCGTGCGTGTGTGCGTGTGTGCGTGTGTGTGTGTCTATTTGTGTGTGTCTATGTGTATCTGTGTCTGTGTCTGCGTGTCAGGACACTGTCAACAAAGTAATAAAATATGGCTGCAGGTGTCTTAGCCTTGAAAGCATCACGCTTCGCGTCATATTATCGTCATTATCAAGTAATGTGCAGACATTCCAGGCGCCAAAAACCATTTTATGCGTATTCACAACATTTTTGTTTTGCATCTTCGACCGCGTAGGACGACGGAGTAGGATAGTGTAGGATGAGCATTTTTTTTTGGACACCTTCGTTCTTCTTAAAATCTAAGACAAAGATCTGCAACAAGCACATAAAAATTCGTAAAGTTCGTTCGCTGGTTCGTTCCGTAGCTCAGTTTGGAGAGCGTCAGTCATGGTATGATGAAGATGCTGGTTCGATCGAAGGAATTTAAAAAAAAAGGAAATATATCTTTTGAAAAAAAACTATTTATTTTTTAGTTTTCTTATCAGAGTTCTCTCTCTTCCTCTTATTAATAGGGTTCCTTGGGTCGTAGATATCAAACCAGTCGTCTCCCTTCGTCGAGGCGTCCTTTGCCAGCACAGCGCCCTTCTCTTCGAAGCGGAGAGTATGGCCCAACCTGGATTAACGTACAATAAATACTATATAAAGTGTGAGCTGTATACCACAATAATATGCAAAGATTATTTTACTGTTCAATGGACACTGTAAAAAAGTTTATATAATATGGCGAAATCCTGAGAAATCGAATTCTAATTATTAATAACAAAGATCAAACACTTAGAAAAAAATTCTTTTAACCGGCCGGATTCGAGCTGACGTCTTCTAGAAAAACTAGTACTTAGTACAAGGATAGCGCAATGAAACAACATGTGTTGTTACTTCACGTACACGTACGTCCGCTCACACCACTGTCTAGTGTCGCAATGGCGGGAACGGTGAACTGCAGTGTAACTCATATTGTCAATTGTCTATGATACACCATATGCATACACTAATACAATTGGCATAGCATCTGGCATGGCGTGGAATCCGGCCGGATCGAAGGAATTTTTTTCTAAGTGTTCGATCATTGTTATTAATAATTATAACTAGTGGAAAAATTCCACAAAAAAATAATTTAATATTATGGTGGAAAAACATCTAATATAAAATAATATAAAAACTAGAAAATTACAAATCGAATTCTTTTGTGCCTGTGGGTGCATCCCAATCTTTGCTGCACGCAGAAAACGGAATTATCTGTACAAACTAGGGATGGGTGTCGATTAATCGGAGTAATCGATGTTTTTGTGGAATAATCGGAATAATCGACGATTTTAAATCGATATCATCTGGTTCGATTAATCGGATAATCGATGATTTCATACCGATTTTTGCTAAAAAAAAATAAAACTATAATTCATAAAAATATTTTATAAACATGTCAAAATTTGGAAAAAAAAACAACAGCTTCCAAATGTAAATGTTCATTTTATTTAGCCGATTTTCGAAAAATTAGTTTTGCGTGCAATACCGTGGCACCAGAAACATGGTTTACACAAGCTAATCACAAAATTTATTTCCACCGCCTTTGAAAAATTTATAATTAATACTGATGTTTATACTACTATATTGTTGTAATTTGAAATAGGGCAGGAAATGAGGGTTATGTTACAGGGGTCCTATGCAGTCCGCCTGAGCGCGCCACTCAATAATTCTTTAAAATTAAATTAAGAAATTATAAACTAATTCTAGAAACCCTGGTAGCATTAGCTTAGACTTAATGGAGTATTGTCTAGCTCTCTCTATACCTTTGTCGATTATTCGATTTTTTAAGCCACGATTAATCGGTACATCGATTGTTTTGTCAAAAAAATTATCGATGTCAATAATCGATGTTTTGTTGGTCTATACCCATCCCTAGTACAAACCCACTCACCACTCGTCAGTATTTAGATTGTCATCGTCCTTGATATCTTCACTTGTGCTGGTCTCCTCACCAGCCGCTTTACTAGTCTCCGGGTCTCCAGTCTGAGTCTTCTCTTTGATAGCGTGAAGTTTACTCTTGAACTTCTCCAGGAGTTCAAGAGTGAAGTTTTCTCTGGAAGTTAAAAGAAATATTGTCATAATCAGTCCACTTCCAGGCTAAGTCATACCTGCTATGTTGATTACGGCTGAATTTCTTTATTCAACGATACATAAAAATAAATAAAATGAAGCAAATAAAAAGGACTAAGTGATGGACGAACAAATCGTGCGCCTGGTGGTAAGCGACACACCTGTCCATAACAGTTGCAGTGCCACTCAGAGCTTTAAATCACAAAGATCTGAGGGGCACTGCCACTGCGCCCGTCATTCTCAAGTGCCTGTAGTTTCACCAGCATACACCCTTACCCTTCGAAACCAGAACGCAGTAATGCTCACTTTACTGCTTGGCGCTAGAAATAGTTAAGGTGGCAGTACTTCTCTGGACGAATTCTTTCACAAAGAACTCTACTGCTAAACTTTTTTACTAGAACATAATAATAATAGTTGACTCATATAGTCCCACAGCTAGGCATATGTTATTAAATTGCTTTGCAGTTGTGTGTAAGTTTCCTCCCGATGTTTTGCATGATAAATTTTATTAAAATTTAATTTCGCACATAAATTCCGAAAATATCAAAGGTGCAAGACCGGCTTCGAACCGACAACACTCTGCTTGACAGGTGGTAGATCAAACCATTACACTATCTTTTCTTTTTTTCTATTTATAAAAAATATATAAATCAATAAATAATATCCGAAAATTGAAAATTACGATTATGAAGACAGAGATCGAAACATATAGAAAAATTCGACCCGGTGGGACTTGAACACACGTCCATGCTGCACCGTAGCATTGCTCTAACCATTGAGCCACGGGTCCAGTTACAGAGTCATCGAAATCTCCTATGTGTTTTTGTTATAGACTTTTCAGCATTCGTTGCCGCTAGTGACATCTAATGAGAGATTTGTGAATAACCTTCTCACCGCAGCCGCTTACCGATGTCGCTTTTCGATCTTCGATCAAATGTATTTATTGTAAATCAATAAATACAATTGTATTATTTTATATCTGTACAAACACCAACCAAACCACGGGACGTCACCGTATTCACCGTTCGCTTGTGTTATTTCTCCGTTGACTTTCAGATCGAGGGCAGTGGTCAATGAATACGAAAATTTTTCACAAGTGGCAGTGCACATTAACCAGTTTGTTTTGTTTACCTGCCAACAACGTTACGCGTTTTGATTTGACATTATAGTGCCGTTCGCGAGCCATTTTTTTTAAATTACATTGCCTGTTGGGTAATTTTCCGAAAAATTTCAAATAATGGAAATTTTTCCGGAAAAAATTCAGATATATTGGAATAATATATTTCGAAGGTTCATATTATATTTTTCTTTGAAAAATATCTTAAAATTTTATTAGAATTTATTGTAAAATAAAATTGTATAACCAAAAACATGTCAGTGCACAACGAGATTTAAAATGATTGGACAACAGCGAAACAAACCTTTTCAGTGGCTCCATCATTTTCGTTCAGTAACTTCAAATCTTGACAGGTGTCAACGTCAAATGTGAAAAAATACAGGAAAAATGTTGGAAAAATATGATTCTTTTTTTAAGGAAATTTTTCCATGACCCAACATTAATTACATTTAAACAGTGTCGGGAATTTGAAAACCTTCATTTACTTAAATAAAATATGTTTTTTTTACTTTAAATCCAATGTAGTTCATTTTAAATATTTTCTGACAAGTTGTCAGATTCGTAATTAATAAATAATTTATTTGTATGCAATAAAACAAATACAAAAATTTATTAAAATGTGTATCATATATTTGATGCATATTATTCATTTATAACATACATTTGTGCCCAAGACATTAAAGAAATAATAAGTAAGCTGGGACTAATAGCACTGTTTGGATGTGAATTATGATATCGGAGTGCCAAATAACATAAATTAGTTTTAATATTTTTAAAATGTTATAAATATTTTTTATAAATTAGTTATAAATAATAGTTATTTAGTATTTTTCGCAATTACTATAATACTAAGTAAATTGTAAACAAAATTTATTTACACCTAATTAATAATAATTATACACATGTATTTTAACACTGGTAACTTCATTATACTATGGCAACACAAAAAAAAACAATGGCGAACTTACATATAAATTTTTGTTGACATAATTTGTATATGTGAAAATATCGAGTTTAAATTCCTGACCAAATTTGGTATTGGGTTTACTATTCTGAGAAGTCTGGAATTAAAGATATTCCAGATTGAAGTTTCGGACGTTATGTTTCACATAATTGAATAAAATATGTTGGGTGTATTATAATATCAAAATAAACTACAGAAGACTTATGCAGAGTTAATAGAAGCTCAATGGTGCTGTTGGTTTGTGACGAGACGAAAGTTCAGAGGAAATTATTTTGTACTGGTATGGTCAAAAGGCAGTGAAGTTACGCCATAACAAAAAACTGAGTTAATATAATACTGGTAATTCGGACACAAATTTTTTTTTTTCGGGAAACATGCCATCTATCCCTGATATTGAGAACTTTTTTGTCCGTTATTACGTGAACTAACTTAATGTGGATCTATCTACAGGTAGTACTGAAAATCTTTTTTTAGCAGTTAGATGTCGCTCAACATTCATATACTGTCAGTTGTAGATATCAGTCCCATTACATACTAATAATACCAATTAGTCATTTGAGTTTCTTTTAATAATAATTTATTTTCAGACTTAGCCTTCAGTATAATTTGAAAAACTTATCGAATATATTTTATTCAAACTTCTAATTATGACATTTGAAGACGCTAAAGAATTCTTTTAACAATGATTTAGCCTTTGTTTTTTATTTTATTGAATATCATGATGTCTTTACCACCATACTATTCACATTTTTTTTGTGAAAATAGTCCACTAGTTTGATTATTATTTATTATTAATACAAGACTGAACATACACAAAGAAAAATCCACAAACAAAAACTAGACTCGACCAGGAACTTTTCGCCAAACCGGAAACTTCAATCTCCCAACTGAGCTATGCGTAACGAGTCATCAGACCTTACGAATGTCGTTTGTTTATGATGTCAAGTGACGGACGAACAAGTCGTGCGCCTGCTGGCAAACGACACGCCTGTCCATAACAGTTGCAGTACCGCTCAGAGTTTAAGTCGTAAAGATCTAAGGGAAATGCCACTGCGCCCGTCATCCAGAGACATACGTTGAAAAGTCTTATGTTTCATCTTATTTCACCGTTACCCTTCAAAACCGGAACGCAGTCATGGTCACATTACTGCTTGGCGGCAGAAAACGGTTCTAGGCTACGAAACCAAGAGTATATTATAGTATAAACTCTGTTATTACTACGTTGCCACCTGTACACAAAATCATAAAAGCATGACTGAGTAACCCTATATCTAAAATTTAAGTTTACACTACCTACCTATTTACGTGCTTATTAGTTGTAATACAGTATAGACGTAATCACATCTCTTTGTTAAATTTTATTTGGTTCTATAGGGTCTGAATAAAGGACTATCCACACATATCCGGGCCGTGCCCGGGACGTGGACGGGGCGTGCTGATTTGTATGAACTGCGGGCCCGTCCCGGCCCCGGCCCGGACACGGACATGTGTGAATGAGTTCATACTAAATATATACAACGATATTTTTTTGAGCCCCTGACGGAGCACTGCCCGTCCACGTCCCGGCCACGGCCCGGATATGTGTGGATAGACCTTAAAGGCTACTTAATTTATATAGAGCTAGAGTTAGCTAGAAGTAAAGATCATACTGTCTTTGTTTGTACTAATTTAGAATAATTAATAAAACTTGTAACTTTCACTTATAATTGTAACTTTGTAAGATTTCATAGACCTCTATGGTCGACACAATTGTGTTAGTAACAAACAACACAGATTTCGGTAATTTGAATATTGCTGGCAATACCAGCATCTCTCTTCTGTGTGTATATTCAACAATGTAGTTCAGTTTGTGTTAAAATAAACTTTTAACAATACAAATATGTTTCAATCAGAAACGCCGTCTCAAACATAAGGTGGCTGTACTTCCCTGGACAAACTCTTTCACAAGAAGCTATACTGCTACTAAATTTCTCTATATACTTCTTGCAGAACTTTGTTTTTTATTTTAAAGGCTTTTTTGTCGCAGTGGCACCTGTAAGAAACCTATAATTGCTGGTTCAGGTTTAGCCGAATCAAAGGAATCTTCTTTTGTGATAGTTCGGTCTATGTATCAGTAATATCACAAAAATGTAGTTCACACTATAATCTAATTATATCACATTGGAATAATTTCATAAAATGGAATTAACAATAACGTCAATAAAAGTTTCAATAACAATCAACCCGGTAAGGATGAAAATGGATACCTCCAAAAAATGGACGCTACGCCAAATTAATTTTGTTTCTTTTTTTCACAATATTCGTTTTTTTGGTTTTTTCCAACTTTGTTTTTTCTTTCAAAAATTCGAGAAGCTTAATATTAATAAATAAATATGGCTGTTTACAAGAATAACTGAAACTGACCAAAAAATAAGGCCTATTCCACTAGTCCCTACCAGCTGTCCCGCCTGGTGGGGACAAATGGATTTTTTTTCCACTCCCCTACCACACCATCACTGGTTGGGATAAGTGGAATTTCATTTCCACTTATACCTATCAATAAAATCTCTTGACGTGTTTGTATATGTATAGGACAGGTGGCAGTACTTTACAGTGACGGTGTGGTAGGGAAGTGCGGAAAAAAAACCTAATTGTCCTCACCAGGTGGGACAATTGGTAGCGACTAGTGGAATAGGCCAAAAATAAAGTTGACGTAGACTACTTGTACTAAGTGTTCACATGAGGTATCCAAATTGTACACATTTTTGTAACATTGTAGGTAATTGATGTAAGTTATAATAATATGCAAAAACTGCCAATTATATATTTGTTACATTATATTTGGTATAATAGGGCTAGCATCACAGAGCGCGACTTGAGCGAGAGAGACTTAAAGCGCGAGATACACTATGCGAGAGTTTTGTTTTTAATAACATCAAGTGACAGGGCGAACAACTCGTGTGTCTGGTGGTAAGCTACACGCCTGTCCATAACTGTTGCAGTACATAAGTTGACAAGTCTCATGTGCCTGCAATTTCACCAGCACCCTTACACAGGAACACAGTAATGCTCAAAATAATGCTTGGCGGCAGAAATTGGTAAGGTGGCAGACAGATAGACACAGGAAATAACAATAAATATATAGCATAAAAATTGTAATATACGATAAGAGAACTGAACATTGGGGCACAGGGGATTATATTTTTACAATATATTTATAACTAGTGGTCTGATACTTCGTCTGCGTAAAATAAGTACTTCTAGTAACCTACTGTATTATACTAATATTCATAGTTATTCATAGTGGTTGTCCATACAAAATTTGCTCCCCTACTTCACCGCCTTTTGAGATTCATTTTTGTGACAAAAAGTAACTTTCCAATAAGTAATACTCGACCACATTAAAAACGCATGACGCGAATGAAGCTTCACAATTTGGATAATTTTGATTCTCACGCAGAACACTCGATACTGACGAAATTCTAAAGGGACACCGCCAAAAAGCAAAAAGAAGAAGTAACTTGTATACAGATATCCTCAATACAGGGTTATTTGTAAAATACGAACAACCTCGCCGGACTATATTACTAACATCATAACAACTTTTGTTCCATGAATTTTAATAATTCATCAGATTTTAAGCGTGAGACACTCACTCAGAGGCGGGTGCGATGCGGGTTGGGTCGGGTGCCGGTCAGGTTCGGGTGTGAGTCGGGTCGGAACCGCGGCGGGTCTAATTCCGTGGATTTATATGGACGACAACACGCCGAGTGCAGGCGCATATAAATACACGGAAGTAGACCCGACCCGACCCGCGCCTGCTCTCTGTGTGTCACGCTTAACTTTCGTACAAAAATAAAAATAATCATAACTCCGTGCAAAACCCAAAAGCACGAGCCACCTCGCCGGGGAGCTGTAGGTTAGCAGTGACGGGGCAAGCTTGCACGTTTGAACTTACTATCTTACTACCAGACACAGATCTAATAGTGTACAGAAAAAAAATTAAAGTTTATTTTTGGTAAATTTATTATATTTTGTAAAAAGTCATAGAAGAAAAGTTATTGTTTATGATGTTAGTAATAGAGTCCCGAGAGGTATTTTTAAGGTTTTTATTGCAATGTCACGTGGATTCACCATGACATTCAATTATTTTTGTGAAATTACTCGACTAACTTGTTGTAATTATTTAATACAAAGATCGAATACTAAGAAAATCCATCCAAATCCAAATTCCATCGACATGACTGGATACGACCCAGCAACTTTTAGCAAACCGTGCCAGACGCTATGCTGTTGTTAATAATTTACAAATAACCCTGTATACCTGTAACATCAAAATTTGTATGTCAATATATTAGTAACATTATAACAATATATATAACAACTTGTAATTTGTATAAGTTAAAAAATTTAACAAGTTTTTATTACATTTTTGTAACACGCACTTGTGATTTGTATAATTACTTAATTTCAGTATGCAGACACTCATCCAAGTCATCCGAACCATTTATAACCGCCTCATCCCACGGCCCATATATATTATCCTTATATTTTTGCCATTTTACAAACATTAATGGGCAATATCCACTTAAAACACCAATTAACAACACAAAATACATCATCAAAACCAAAGATACACTGTACAAAGATACAAGTGTCAATAAAAGTATCAACAAAAACAGTAACAAGAATAATTTTGTATACAAAAGTACTTTAAACAACTGTGGTGACAGAACGAAAAATATAACAGATACAGTCAACAAAATAAATGCGTCGAACGGAGTTGACAACCGTGATACTAGACAGACAGAAGCGAATATAGCCGCGTTTATTGAAAGTGACTTCGATACAATAGCAGCTGGTACATCATAGTCGAAAAATATCAAATGTATCAGTATCATAATCACAGCCCAAGCGTAAATTGTATCAGTACTAACTGTATCAGTCAACGTGTGTAAAATAGGTGACAGCAAGTAACCTATTACCAAATATACAAGAACAGTTTTCAAATGCCTAACTAGTGCTGCGCTTTCAACAAAAATATACAATATATAACATAATATTGTTGCCGTTATTGACATATGTATTACTGTATATGTATTTATCCATTCATTGTACATGTAAACGTATAATATAGCATATAAAACACATATACAAACTCGTAGGACGACGCGGAATGAACCTAACACGGCTTCTTTTAGAGTAACTTTTTCTACGTATAAATTTCTCCGTAATTCTTCCAAGAATTTGGAATCCGTGTAGTTGTCGGGGTAGTCTCTGTTTTCGTACAAATTTTTCACCCACGGCTTTTTTCTTTGGAGTTTCCTTTTTGTTCGTTTGCTTCTGAAAAGACGTGATCTTGAATTAATCCTCATTGCACTTAGAATGGTGATTCACTTCACTTGCACTTAGCACTTGTTATATTATTAAAACATTTTAAATTTTTCGTGTTTTATCGTGTTAAAAGGCACTGTTTCTTTTAAAGCAATTTCGTATTGCAGCAGTCGGCAGTGGTGCATAACTATCGACTAACATTTGACATAAAAAAATATTATTAAATATTACATTCATTGTATTGTATACAAATCGACCTACTTATATTTAATAGGATTTGCGGCGTTTATGCAATGTTGTTTCTCCGTAACATTTAGCTTTAATAGAATGAAAAATCGGCAAAATTAAGACGACGTAAATTTGTACCAGCGACATACAAATTATTTTTTTCATGTCTCGAAAACAATAACTATTTTACATTCCTACGTCGTCACCCATTAACACACGGTAATTAAAATCCACAAACCATTGATACAACACTGTTAGAGTTAATTCACTAAGAAATATTATTAATGTTTATTTTCACAACTTACCACGACAAAGTCTGACGGAAAAAAATTGTGTCGGGACACATCGAAAATATGGAGTCAATCAACTCGTCGACTTGAAAAATGAGTTGGCGGTAATGTTAAAAATGTTATGCGTCAATAACCCATTTATACGTCCCATTGCTAAGCACGAGTCTCCTGCTCTTCGCTCTGGATGTAGGCCATAGACCGCTACTTGACCCAATGCGGGTTAGGGACTTCCGTTTTCCGGGGATTGTGAACCGAAACCGAAACTCCGAAACTCGCCGAAAAGCTCTTGGTAAATTTCAAACATAAATTCTGAGAAACTCAGAGGTGCAAGCCCGGATTCGAATCCACGGCCTCTGCTTGAGTGGCGATAGGTCAAACCATTAGGTTACCACGGCTACAAAAATATTGTGCAAATAATTCTCTGTTTTATAAAAAAAAACGACCTCAAAAGTTCGTGGAATTACGTAAACAGTCTCAGCAGGAGTACTTAAGGGCGCGTTTAACGTTCAACGACTGTCTGTCGTGACTGTGTCGTGGACTTTTTTATCGTTGAACAACAGCCATGTACGCTGGATCTTGACGACAATTTATCATTTCACGGCGACCGCCTTGTCGTTGGCAGATAAACAACGATAAATAAAACGTGACGACAATAGTAACTGCGATTATCTGTCCTCACATTTTTATCGTGACGTTTTATTTGCCAGACAACAGTCGCTTTAGCTCTTCTCTTTGTCTTGACAGTCTTGACAGTCATGTAAATATTTAAGTCACGATACTTTAAACTGCATGACTGTCTGTCGTCACGACATAATGGGAACGCGCCCTTAATTGCGAATCTCGTATGACATAAGTTCTTGCATGTATGTAAACATTATAATACGATAATATTATGGCTATTACTGCATGCGATAATAGAGTAGTTACGATGTCTCGCCATGAATTGTGCGATAAACTCTTTCCATGTAAATCGGCCTTAACAGTGACTTAAATATGTATGTCACAGGTGAGTAGACATATTTTTACATAGAGTCTCGATTTCACTGATCGTGTCCCGTCACTTGTTCTTGAAATTTGACGTGAAATTAAAAAACAAGAATTTTCAAAATAGGTCCGCAATTGACGAAGAAATCGGTGAATACACAGTACATGCGTATACAATTCGAGGATTTCGCTCGATTTCCATGGGATCCCTTCTGCGGATTCTGACATGGGACCACCTCGAAAGTGCACACTTTAAAAAAAAAAGAATTTTCTAAGTCGGTCCACAAATACGGAACTGAACGCATAACCTCTTCGTTTTTTTTAAAGTTGGTAAAAAGCTATATTTTACGGAATAATAAATAAATACAATAATCAAAACTAACCCTGATCCAAGCTTAGTGGCCGCCATTAAGGAAATTACATTTATTTCAAAGGTATAAAAATTAACGAAAATTTGCTTTTGTTTTTTTTTTTACAAACCCATAAAGATTTAATAGCTATAAGTACACAATGCGTTCGTATTAACTATATTACATGTCATATCACGCGAGGGAATTGCACGATTTAATTCGGCTTTCCCCTTTCCATCATCGGAAAACCAGACGTCGGCTGAGGTCATCATTATTTCAGCCGAATGACGTCCACTACTGGACATTAGTTCGTGCGTCAGGAGGAGGAAGACCAGTTCCTGGCTGTGGCATTTGGCATTTTGATAATCTGGCATTTTTCCAGCTCCTATGTTGTGGATATTCCAAGGATTCGCACGAAGCGTTTTGCTTCCACATTTATATGGCGAATGGGTGTGGTGTTGAATTCCCTGTCTACAGACTTGTTTCCTGAACGGTATAACTAGGGGCTTTTGAAGTCAAAAGTAGGCATTATTTAAGTAAGCATGCTCCATCTTTGACCTTATCGTCACTTTCCAACAAGTAAAATGGATGTGAAATGCGCATTTATTTAAAAAATAAAATAAAGTAAAAATTTATGATATATAGGTCATAGGTAAAGATTTTATAATAAGTTTTCTCTAGTATTTAACATAAGCTTTAAAATTGGAAATGTAACAAGTCGTGTACAATCTGGCATGCTTTTTTATAATATTAAGTGTCAGAACGAACAAACGCGTCTGGTGGTAAGCGACAGTGCCACATAGTTTTAAATCGCGTATGATCTTAGTGGCAATGCCACTTCAGACGTCGCGTTGAGGCTACTGTTGCTCAAAATCGGTCTTGGTCTTGCAACCTAATTGTAGCAAGACCAAGACCGACCCTGCACGATTAGAGCAAAAACAAGACTGAGTCTTATAATGACACTCAGACATGGACTTTAAAAATATTTTTGTATTTGATTTCAAATCAATTGATAGACACTCTCAAGCATCGGTGAAAGTCAAATAATCATTTATTCCACAGGTAAAATAAATTTACACTTGAAAACGTCACTGCTAAGCTACTGCTCGTTCACTATGCTGACTTCCCCGAGAAGAACAAGCAAGTAACTTTGGGGATTGCTCTAAATAAACTTAAATGCTATTGAATTCACGTTGAATTAAATTTGTGTAGAATCTACAGCCATGTCGCCTTTCCATGCATCTTTATCTAACACAAAGCCTGCAATTTTGTAATATGACTTTTCAATTAAAATATTTACAATGTAGGTTTTAAACTTAGGATATAATAATGATAATCTTGGTATCGACACCATGGTATCTTCTAACAACAAAGTCGGTTGTTTATTATAATAATATGCCAGATATTCACACCAATTATCAGGTCTCTACTGGGGACTCAGGTCTAACTAGAGAATTCCCTGTGGTATAAATACTAGAGCAACGGCATTTACTCCGGGCTACTACTGAGAAAACCCAGACCAGAACCAATTTAGAAAAGTTCATTTTCACAATCGAACCCGGGATCTCCTCATGCAATATATGTATGAGCAGATCAATATATATATATGTGAGCACATAGCACGTAGAGTAGTGGAAGATGCATATCATTTGTTACAGGAATGTGTCCGATACGAACAACAGAGGGCGGCGTTGATGAGAGACATGCAGATCAACCGAAATCCTTAGGTGCTATAAATAGTATATTAAGCAATCCCCACACGAAACTGGCAAAAAGACTATTACTCTTTGTTGCATCGGTTCTCCAACAGCGCCGCCCAGACATGTAAGCTATAGTTTAGGGAACGATCGATATATACATTGTATAGTCTGCTTACAGTTTCTTAAATAAATAATGATAAAAAATAAAATACTTTTTTATTTTTCTCACACAAAATAATGCGTACTTGTGATAAAACTGTAGCAACAAACATAACGGAAAATCTATGCGGCGCGGTGCCTGTCTTGAGCGTCTCATACCTTGTACCGAATACATACGCTGACTAGTATTATTAACCTTATACACGGGTTTAACGTATATACCTAAAATTACCACCAACCAATATGATCGCAAAAATATGATAAAGTTTATTTTTCGCCATTTGGTTGGACATTTTATTTATAATGTCAATGTGTACCCAAATGTACTTGTCTGTTGCGTTGTTCTAAAATCTGAACGAATAACAATAATAGAATATGACAGTTCAATAAGTAACGATAGGTAATTGCAAGACTTGCGAGAATCTTGCAGCTAGACCGAGACCAATACCAAGGCTGGGTCTTAGTCTCGTCTTGATCTTGCAGCGGAAAACACTACCTGAGATATAAAATTGACAAGACCCAAGCGCTTGGAGAAGAGGAAAATCTCGACATCATCTATGTATCAGGAAAATATGGTAATGAAACTTTTGGGACAGACGGACTTCTCTTGCAAGGACCTGAGGTTTGTCAAACTTCAAACCCCAGGTCCTTGCAAAAGAACTCCATTATCTACCCAGGATGCTACGAGAAGCCATTGAAATTAAAAAACATCCTAATTTCAACAGGGAATATGGTTTCTCCGTACCACCAGTTTGGAATCCTGTATTTCCTCTGACGAAAAATCCCAAACAGATATAAAACTGCAGTACTAATTAATATGTTTTAATTTATTCTAATTTCTATTATTAATAAATTGAATTTAATAAAAATTCATTCAATAAAATAATTTGTAAAACGTAATGTAGCGTAAACTGGAATGTTTCTTTGTAAAATTAAAAAGAAGTTATTTAATTATTAACTTTTGTAACTATAGTGGTAAAAATAGGGTGGTTTGCATTAATATTAATATTAGACAGAACTGGTTGATGACCACCTCAGTCAACTGTGACCATGAGACCTGTAAAGGGCCCGAAACGTCGGTTTGTTCGAAAAAACATATATACGCGATTTAAATCCGGAAAAATAGTTTCATTTCCTATGTGTAACAATCGCGAAAACCTAAGAACCTTTTTATACATTTTTAATAAAATATAGGAATGCACAATAATAAGAGATTTCCATATTACATTCTTGCTTTGTAAACAATAGGACGTTCGGTAACTTTCATTCGATGACTGTGTTCTGAATAACGTTTGTAGCCTTTGCCGGTCGAGAAGTTCGAGTAATCGAACGGGTGTGACGTCATTTCGGTTCGGTTTCGAATACGACAGTTTGACGTTCGATCCGGGTGTTGTGAATAAAAATGAAAAGAAATCGTCGATAACTGAGTTACCGTAAGGTTCTGAATCGACCCCCTAATAGTAATCGAGGCTTAAGGCCCTACCATTGCTTTTTTCTTCCGTACAGACAACCGTATCAATTGTTTGGTCTCAAACTAGGGAATTCTCTGTACTATGAATACGAGATCAACGGAATTCACTCACTAAGACCAGAACCAACTTTGAAAGATCCATTTCCCAAATCGGGAATCAATCTTGAGACCTTCTCATCCAGCGCACACAGTGGAAACCGTTTTTAAAATTCTCTACTGTTGCCTTATACGACAACGTAATAAATAAAAAATAACTAATATTATATTTACCTAGCAGCTCCCTTCTTTGGTAGCTTCTCCTTCATCTTCCTATACTTGTCCTGCTCTTCTATATACTGTTTGTACATCTCGTTGTCCTCTTCTAACTTGTTGTCTTTCTGTGGAATGTCTTGCTTGTCTTTTTCTGATTCTTGTTTAGATCCTTTCATCTCCTTCTTGAGTTGTTTAATTTCATTGCGAATACGGTCTCTGTAATAAAAAAATCTTTAAAAAAAAAAGAATAAACAAAACTAGAATAAAAAACTTAGAAGAAATATGATAAAGTGGCCGTACCACGAAACAGAATGCATTATACGAAAGTATCGTTCGTTCGATATTCATGGCCTACTAAAGAAGAACCACAAGCGTACCGCACCAAGTAATAACCGCCATGTATAGCGAATCACCCAGCATACACTCTTTTGCATTTTTGTTTTCTCGAAATTCATTGAAAATGAAAATATTTCATTTTAAAATATAAATTATGTATATTCTGATTACAAAATTACATAACTGAGGAAGGGAACGTCAGCTCTGCGGCGTCTATTTAGAGATAATAATTATGTCTGTAAAGGAAGCTAATACTACATTTAAATATAACAACTTTTTTTATATACTCCCGGACACATATTTCGAGCCAATTTGCATTGTCAGTATTAAATGTCCTTAGCTTAAATAATGTTTGATTGATCAATAACTAATTCAAGTTTGAACTGGTGTACTAAACATCATTTGCAAAAGGTTTTGTTGAAAATTTGAATTTGCGAAATCGGCAAAAACTCTTTCTTCAATGATAATAAAACAAATTTTATTCTGACACTTGAAAAATAAAAATGCAAGATGGCTCGATTTATGTGTCCGGGAGTGTATAACATCAAGTGACGGGACGAACAAGTCGTGCGCCTGATGGTAAGCTACACGCCTGTCCATAACAGTTGCAGTGCCACTCAGAGCTTCAAATCGCAAAGATCTGAGGGGCACTGCACTCGTCATCCTGAGACATAAGTTGATAAGTGTCATGTGCCTGTAATTTCACCAGCACCCTTACCCTTCAAAACCGGAACACAGCTGCTGAGACTACTGCTTGGCGGCGGAAATAGGTAAGATGGCAGTACTTCCCTGGAGGAAGTCTTTCACAAGGATCTCCACTGCTTACATAACATACAAATTTTTGCCACGTCGATTTTACGCCGGTCAACGTTAGCGGTAACTAGTGATATTTTCATGTTTTTTAAAACTCTTACCTCTCTTTCTGCCTTTGTATGTCTCTCTCCTTTCCAATATAATATTCACCGTCATCGCCGTCTTCATCGTTTTCACTCTTTCGTCTTTTACTCTCAGGACTATCTCCTTCTTTTTCAACACTCTTGTCTCTCTTTTTGAGTTTATCCCTGATGCTGTTCACAGCTGACGCTGTTTCTTCTTTTCTCTTTTGAATTTCAGAGTCTGATAGTCCTGCTTTTTGGGATTCTTCCTCTTGTTCTAGTTCTGTGGAGTTTATTATTATTTTTTATAATATAATATTATTATTATATGACATTATATGTTGATTGTCGGTGGAATTGTTGTAGTTAACGTCCATCGAGTATATAACCAGAACTAGAGACGAAATGTCATTTAATTTCATTGAAAACTATTCCGCCAAATCTTTATTGTGACAACTGCGCTCCAATTGGCCAGCCCGAATTCTAAGTCAGTGCTTGTCCGCACCCTCATGTTTATGCATTTATATGCGCCTTAAAAATTTTTCAATGCAATCTTTTATTGCCTAATTATTATTTTTAGTGCCAATATCTCGTTGTAACTTGCTATATAAAAGAAAAAAAATGTAAGTAATTCTGTCTTAACTCTGTAACTCCATGAACACCCACACCAACTGCTTTCGGCTTCTCCGTATAATATTAGGCGCACATAATAAAAGGGGTTCACAATCAGCGGAGGTTCTCAATCATATTCTTACTGTGGACATTTATTCACGGGGTGTTGTACCACGGCCAGAATAGCCGCTGATGTCGTTTACGATCGCACTGCACCGCTTCAGCCTTCCTACTTGTCTAGGGCTTCGATGGAAACCACAACCCACTGACCCGGCGTTCCCCAGAACGTTCCAGAACCCGCCGGCGCTGCCTTATAGGGAAGACCCCGCAGCCGCTACCGTATCCAGGGGAGTACCGAACTACGGATAGTCAAATCAAACCAAGAGTTAGGCCTTTCGAAACCACCAATTATAATCAAAATTAAATATTTTATTATTTATTTGTTGCGCAAATTTCTTTGTTTCATTCCACCACATCCTGGGTACGAACGTCACAATATACATTAAAATTATGAAATTATAGTTGCAACTTCAATGATAATGATCGTAGCTGCAAAATAAAGTTGCGGTATTAGGGATGCCGAGCCGGCAGCCCCCGGAACGCCTAGGCAGCTAGGAATGCTTCGGGAGCTTTCGGGATGCTTCGGAAGGCCGAGCGCGACAGTGCGGGGCAAGTGGAGGCACGCAAGGCAAGACCATAGATATAGAAAAAAAGGGGAGATATGTAATGACGCTATGTAAGATCGGGTGCCGATGTCGCCACTTTATAGCTTGTGTGCAATTCAAACTTTACGCTCTATTATCTACTTTTTCATCCTGGTTCAGCCATTCACCAATAGGTGGCGTTTTAGTAAAAATACTACTAATATATAATAGCTAACTAATACACGTTAGATGGCGCTGAAACTCATTGTTCGTTACACTAAGAACTCACGGAGCGGTTTTCACCCGCGTCTGCCGCGGAACCGCGGCATCTGTAGAATGTAACAGTTAAGTATGTACAATTAGTAGCACATTTCACGGCGCGTTTTACGCCTGTAGTGGTGACGGTTGTTCGCGGTTGCCGCAGCAGGGTACTAGTAGAACCGCGCAGGACGTGATGACCTGCGCTCGTCGCCCGCACACTTTGGCGGTCGGTTCAGGCGCAATGTGGTGCAGGCGCACGCAGGGTGAGTTCTCTATTAACCGCGCGACTTGCAATGAACTCCCACTAACTTCGCGGTGCGTTCCGCAATCGCAACGGTTTCGTGCCCGCACAAACTTGCAGGGTCGTGAGTATTGAAATAAAACCGCTGTCTAGCAGCACCGGCGGGCGCGGATGGAAACCGCTCCGTGAATTGTTAACCTTATTAACCTTAAACTGACGCTACTCAACGAGTGATGTGGTCCTACCTAATCGATAGTTGGAAACCATGTGACTGTTTTTAATATTAAAAAAATATTCCATTTTTCATACTATGTATTATTGTAATACACTGGTACTGGTGTATTATTAAATTAATATAAATCATTATTATTTTCTTAATGGCGGCCACTAGGCTTGGACCGGTGTCAGTTTTATAAGAATAATATAAAAAATATGGCGAATGTCGCCAGTGTCAATTTTCCATTATACGTTACCACGGGTTGGTGAAGTTGTCACTGTCAAGAGTAAACTCAAACCATCAACGAATTTAATAAATTAAGTTATGCTGTTTTTTTATGAAGGATTTATGTAATTTTCTATAATTGTTTCTAATTTATTTTGCATGCACAAGTAAAATAAAGCCGATTTTATTTTATTCATTTTTTAAATGCATTTGCTATGAAAATTGTAACAAAGTCAGAAATAGTAATAAGAAAACCAATCTTTCGATTTTCCCGCAGCTTCAATCCAACCTTCTTTTATTTTGAACTCATTGGAAAAACTTAAAAATTAAAAATACTCTACGTTTAATCTACGAGTATAATGGAATTTAAATATCTAAAACACATAAATTTTTCTTCAAGCAACAGCAAAATCCAAATTGACATGAAATTTAAAAGGTTGTCCGAAATATGAGTTGTGTTAAAGTTACTCGAAATAAAATGTTTAGTAATAATAATAATAATAAAATAAACGAAATCAATTTAACGTGAATGCTTTTCGCTTCGATATTTTAGGGACTTTAATTACAAAAATCATAGTAAGAAATTCAAACATTTCAATAAAAATTTATTGTCGATAAACATCAGTCTTCGTAAATGAACATCACTATATTTGAGAATAGAAATTTCTATGGAGACAAAAATAAAACATTGAATAATAATAGAAATAGTAACTAAAAACGCAAATAGCCGGTTGAATGTTATCTCACTGGTTTTAAAATTTTTGTTTTTACTCCAATTTTTACAAGGTGTATCGCTACAACTTGGCATTTTCACGTTTTACGAGAGATCTTGTATGTACAACGATCGCCAAGTCACTGTGGCTATGTTTGTAGGCGCGTCACCTCACGACACGAACCACGCCCCCATATCATATTTCCCCTTTTTTCTATATCTATGGGCAAGACTGATCTGAAGTGAGACCAGGCGCGAGCATGATGTCACGACGGAATGCTTCAGCATGCCGAATCTTAGCGTAAGACTAGGGATACCGCGGCATAATTGCCATCAGTGTGCGCTAGCATGTAGAAATGCCGAAGGATCCCCTGCCGAGCCATCCAGCCAGTGGGTGCCAAGCCAGAAACGTACGCGTTGATTTGTTTAAAAAAAACAACAAAAATTTCAATTTCAATCACAATCCATACTTTTTAACAATAAACATACCTGCAGCAGTCTTTTTACTAAGCCTAGGATCTTCCAGCAGGTCGTGTGATGATTTTGGTTTGGATCTGTATTCCAGGGCTTCACCCTCGTCTTCTTCCGCTTCTTCACCGAATGACAGCAGACCGAAATTTCTACAAGAAACAATCGATTCATTATCAACTCATTATACGTCCCACTGGCTTTATTTAAGAAGAGAAAGCGGTCGGGCGACGCGTGTCGCGTCCTGCAATCACACTTAGTTTGCCGGATCGAGCGAGCGAGCGATTTATTTCAATAAATATTTTAGAAATTTTCAGTATAGAATACATAAAATATAGGTTTCAAAAAAGTAATAACAGTGACATGTTAATTCATTGCCTATGATTAAAATTCATACTTTAAGAATGAATAGCCGCCCAATACTTACATTTATTTTTAAATTCTCGAAAAGTTTTTATCGATATACCTCATCTCTAGCAAATGAAGCATAATTAAGTAACCTTTGCGTGTTGTTGTTAAAAATGAATGAATTTTTGGAAAAAAAATTTTCCGCTCATCATAATATAAAATCAACGTTTATTTGTAAGAACAAATAAACATTGATTTTATATTATTTTTACTTTAATTTAATATATATTTACTTAAATAAATATATTGCGTAGATTAAAATTTAGATTTTTTTTTATAAAAGCAATCACGTTATACATATTATAATAAAGAAGGTGGTAATGAGTTGAGAGTGTGTCAGTGCGTGTGCTACTGTTTCTGTGCGTGTGCGTCTGTGTCTGTGCGTGTACGTCATTGCGTGAGTGTATCAGAATTGTTAATTAAAAACCATGTGATCTCATCCTTCAAAATGGTTCCAACTGAAAACCAGCGTTACAGCAATTGAGCTGTGACATATGCTGAGTTTGGATCCATTTCAGCTCGTAACTGTAACTCTTTGTATACTGGCAATGTGTGATGCTTGCTGAATAAACGTTTCTTTCTTTCTTTCTTTCTTTCTATGTGTAAACACTTACTTAACACCCTGCCGTTCTTTCTTCTTTTTCTTAACAGGCTCTTCAGCAACCCTCTCAGCCACTCTTGGCACAATATCAGTGAACGGGTTAATAAGTACAGTGGTACTTGTTATTTTGTGAGGATGGTCTGGACGATCATCTGGTCCTATTAAACCCTCGGCTAATTTGAGGACGTTGTAAATTGTTTCGCCTGAAAACAATGACATTTTAATTAACATCCGTCTTCCGCTGGGATAAGCTGAGACTAGCAACTTTCCCGGTATACCGCTTTCACTTTCACTCGCATCAGTATTCTTGTTATCTATAGAATACGCAATAGACGATACTATATAACTATAGTTTTAAACCTCATAAATGACACCTTTTGAATATCAAATTCCATGGCATTAGTTAACAATTAAGTCTATTAGAAGCCCGAAGCCGAAGACTGATGGCTTCAATAACTCGAGTTTGGAATTTTTTACCGCCCGTGCTACATACAACGATTTTCATCACATTCGCGAAGAAATAAATACAATCGTAGTTTAATTCTTGTATGAATAAATATCGCTTCACAACACAACGATTACAGATTTTGCCATTTGGCGGATTTTTTTTTTTGTATAAACAGATGGCCAGCTATTCTTCCAACTAAAAAGACAAAAATGCATACAGCCACGACAATAAAGGTATAAAACAAATAATTTCAAAATACCGCATCCCTCATGGAAAAGTGGCATAACTGGAATTACGTCAAACATGTTTATTGTTCCATCAGACACAGAAAAATGTAACCCACATCGTCTGCTGCAAAATTTGAATTTATAAAATCAATTTAGCAAATATTTAGTTTTTGTTTCTATACTTCAAGGTTATATGAAATAATTCAAATTTTTCGAGCATTAAACTATTTGCTTAAACTAACTTATAAGAGAAGTGCAATAATTTTTTTTTTAATCCATTACCGCCATAATGAAGAAGCCCATGGGCGTAATTCAACACATTACAGCCGAATTTGCATGTTATGGCAATGTTTACAAGCAAGTGTGATGAAATAGCATACAACAAGTGCATAAAACGCGTCATTGTACCCGAGACGAGGATACTTAAGTCGAGGTAAAATGGGTTTTATGACCGAGTTATACACTCTGCTTTTCACTTCGATTGCGAAGAAATTAAACAGCAATGTTATTAATAAACGATTATTTCATTAAAATTGAATGTAAAATTACAACAATTAGACATATTTAATGTGATTTTTATGCACTAGAGCATAAAATCCTATTTTATGCAGCCTACACCCAGCATAAATACGAACTTTAAGAGCATGAGAAGTGAAAAGATTATTTACCATTTCTATATAATGCCAATATAATTACATGTATTCAGCTATACTCACCAGTGACCTTTCCAAAGATGGTGTGCTTGTTCTGCAGCTCAGGAGTGGCAGCTAGAGTGAAGAAGAATTGTGACCCGTTGTCATCTTTGCCTGCGTTTGCCATTGCCACCAAACCGCGACGATTGAATCGAAGGCGAGAGTGGAACTCATCCTGGATAATTTGTAAATTTTTTTTTATAACATCAATGACGGGACGAACAAGTCGTGCACCTGATGGTAAGCTACACGCCTGTTCATAACAGTTGCAGTGCCACTCTAAGCTTTTAAAATCTGAGGGGCACTGCCACTGCGCCCGTCACTCTGAGACATAAGTTGACAAGTCCCATGTGCCTGTAATTTCACCAGCACCCTTACCCTTCAAAATCGGAACATAGTAATGCTGACATTACAGCTTGGCGGTAGAAATAGGTAAGGCCTGCCTACCCTGGACGAACTCTTTCACAAGAGCTGTACTGCTACATGAAGCAGATTATAATTCGTTAATTCAATACTGTGATATAAAATCACAATAATAGTGAAAATGAAACTGTTTCTTCGAATTTAAATCGCGTATATTTGTTTCTTCACAGAATTCAACATTCTGGGCTCTTTGCAGGCTTTAGGGTGAGGCTAGTGAAATAAAGAACTCAGCTTATAAAGGCTATAATAATAATGATAGAAATAAAAAAACAAGAGTATTATGCGAATTCTTTCAGCTTCAATTGAGATGTTGTTACCTTGAATGGTACACCATAGATAGAATCTCCGCCAGTGCCATCACCATTCGGGTCACCACCTTGCACTATAAAACCAGGCACCACTCTGTGGAATATAGTACCTAGAAACAAAACTAACATTGAACTGAAATGATAAATGATTTAGACTCTAGGGATTCTTGATGCAAGTTTCTGAGATGTTACTAACGGCTTCAATTATTCAGTTATGTATTGTAGAACAGTTGCCCATATTGGCGTAGGAAACTGCTGATCCGCACTTCCTTTTAAACAGTTACAGTTAAGGCGAGAGTGAATAGGTGAGGTGTGCATGCTCCATCAACCTCATCGTCACTTTCCATCAGGTGAGATGGTGGTCAAATGCGCACTTACATATATATAAAAAGAAAAAGTTACATTTCAACAAAATAGAACAAACCAGCCTAGAATCTGAAATCTTGGAATTTCCAGGAGGTATTAGCTATATATTAGTCTATATGTATCATTTTCTTGAAGTTTACGCAAACACTCTCCTATCCTATCTCTGGATGTAAGGTATAATTTATGTTATTTCATACTTACCATTGTAATATCCTTCCATACACAACTGGATAAAGTTCCTGCAAGCTTTTGGGGCCTCTTTTGTCCATAATTCTATATCGATTTCTCCACCACTTGTTTTCAGTAACACCTGAAAGTTAATTAATTTGTATATTTAATATTTATTTTTTATGATATCAAGTGATGAGACGGCTGCTAGTCAGCCTTATTAGCCTTAATTCACAAAGTTGAGAGGCACTGTCAGATGGAGAAAGGGAGTAGACCCTCTGAGACATATGACTGCATACCAAGGATCTTGAATATTCAAAAGCCCTGATAGCTTCTTACAATGCTAAACACTGCAGAGTCTGTCTTGAGGTGGGCGAGGTAAAAACTGTTAGAGCCAGGACAATTCTTCATGTCCTAGCTCCGAACTGCAAGGTTGGCACGATTAAATAATTTTGATTTAAATAGTGATTTAAATCAAATTATTTTTTCAATAAAAATCAGTGATTTAATCAAGTGTGTAATTTTATTTTCTTTTACAGAAATCATCATAAAATCTGACAATTATATTTTAAAGACTAGGATCTGAGAAATCAATATCATTATTATAATACTTAAACAAAAACAAATAAAAAAAAAACTTAAACAAAAATCTTTGACTGTTCCTCTTCACTAAATATTTATTTCTGTGACATCCACCACTCTAGTGGTGACACATTTTACATTACTATGTTTTACGCAAAAATATAGTTAAACTGGATGATTAGTTAGGATTTTTTCAAAAAATTGGGCTTTATAATAAACCCTGCTGGGCCCTGAATAAAGTCTACCTTGTAATAACAATACGTAATTGCCACAAAGTTCATTATACTTTGGCTATAAAAATCCACTTCCATTCTGTACTACGGCAATGTAAATTGAGCCTTAATGAATGATTATGATTGAGGTTCCCTGTTTGAAGAGGGAATTCGTCTTTTTTTGAAGTGCACATTTGACCTACACATCTTACACATATCTTTCACTATACGGCTAGTCGTAGGCAGACGGCAGAGTACGACTCTTTCCAAATAACTCATAATACCATTGACGCAGCTGGGACTCTGAAGTAAAACAGAGTCGCGTGGACAGCAAACTGTGTTAAGTTGCTTAGTGGAAAATGGTACTTATGGAAAGTAACGATGAGTTCGACAACGGAGTATGCACACCTAAATAATGCCTATTCTCTCTCCACTTGGAAAAGGCCTTAGTTGTACTGTTCAGGGAACAAGTTTGCACTGCCATATCGCCATATAAAGTTAGTACAGAGAAGGCCCTACCTCCACTTTACGAATATAATAACGTACTTAAACAATAGTGAAGCGATTATTAGTTCATATTGCAAATATTACGAAAACAACCTCAATATTATGTGGTGTGTTTCTTGTTATTTGCGCTTCCTAATAAAACCTTTATTAGGAACCACTACTAAGAATATTAAAAACAAGTTTTTGTGTAAGCTTTTAAAAACTTAAACGTTCACTTTTATTGGCAAAACACGGTAGTTATTAGACAAAAATAGTAAATGTTTTACCTTGCCCAAAGCAGGCGGTTCTTGAATGTAAATGTTACTCATATTGAATCAAAAACTATTCACTCAGCTCAAAAATACACATTGCTTGGTAATTCACACATTAAATCACATAAACATTTTTATTTTAAAGCATTTTGCCTGAATATCTCTATTCATAGCCTTCACTTCACTTTTTATTTTTATGGCTCCATTATTATGAGAAGTGATGATTTTGCCAATTTCACAGTTGAAAGAAAAAAAAACGAAACAAAAAAAAAATTCGCTAAGCTCTAATAGGACATTAACCGGTGTTGGTAAGTTGGACTAAGTACTCAGTTGAGAATGTAAAACGAAACAACAAAACAACATTTATAAATATATGTTATTTAAGTGGATAAATTTACATAGAGTAACAATATGGGGGGAGAACACTAAAGTTAAGAGGTTGTTTATGTTAATGGGGCGGGGGAATTTTGGAGAAAGTAAGTTATAAAGTGGAACAGCAATATTAGGACAATTGAAAAAAATGTGTTCCAAGGTACCGTCTTCTAGGCCGCACTCGCACAGAGAGTGATCTCGAACTCTGATTTTACGCAAAAATACAGGTGTGCAAACATGGCCTAAGCGCAAACGAATAATAGTGGAAGTGATGTTATTAGGCAAATCGCGACGTTTAAAAAACCAGGGTTTAGTGGGTAGATTTGGTTGGAGGTTACCATAGTGTCTACCAACAGTTTGTCGTGATTCCTGCCAAAGGACCGACCAGGAGGCTAGCATTTGGGGTTTGGTCATGGCGAGCAGATCTCTGGGGAAGCACTTACAGTATTTGCATACGCCAATTCTTGTCGCATCCTTTGCAAAGGCGTCATAGCCAATGTAATCTAAACAATCAATCAGTAAATTGATAAGAAGATGACATGACTACAGACTTGTCAATAAGCTTATAAAAATATCGATGTGTAAATACATCTTCTCAAATAAAAAAATCGATACTTTTTTTATAAATTCTGTATCGTCGCTGTTTGTGTACAGACAAAAGCACGTCAAACTTGACTCTTTGTACTTTTTACCCACAGACTATAAGATGCTAATTTGGACCGTTCGTATCGTAAGCGTAATAGTCGTAGTCGTAGTCGAGCCGAGTGATCATAATGATACATTAAGATATGATAAGTCTGATCTGATTTCTTACAAGTTAGTGATTTTAGTTTTTTTTGTTCCTAAAATTATTAAGAATCTTTATGAGTCTAAAATATTGTTTGTGTTAAGTTTACTTATCTGTCTATATTAGGTATAGTTTTAAAGAAATCTTTATTTTAACTTTAAGTGAAACATTGTTAAGCGACATCTCTCGCCAGGACTGGTAGCTGTAAAGGTACTAACTGGG
>NW_020653732.1:6207599-6237782 GCF_003589595.1 Hyposmocoma kahamanoa | reverse complement strand
TCGGTTCGAATCCGACCGGATCGAAGGAATTTTTTCTGAGTGTTCTACCTTTGTATTAATAATTATAACAAACTAGTGGAGTCATTTCACAAAAAAAAAATTGAATATCAATTCAATAAAAATTTAATTAAATTTTATTAATTTTTAATGGCAATTCACACTGACGAAAAAATTGACTATGCCAAAATTGGTTTCACAAAAAAGGCAGTTTCTTTGTAACTTGTATGATTTCGGATTTCCCCATAAAGTCCCATTTAAAAAGCAATGAATATTTTAACTGTATTGTCTACGGTCCTGGTTCATATCATAACCAATGTTATAACATAATATCACATTATGTTGTCCATTTAAGAATATGCATTATTATTCTAAGTTGTACATATTACGGTGCCCCAAAAGTATGACTCATTACATGCTTTTTAAGACATTGTTTTGTTGTTAAATATTTATTGCAAATATTACATTTGTATGGTGTCTCTTTGGTGTGAGTCAATAAATGCATTGTAAGGCTGCGTTTTGTTGTTACACATATGTTGCAAACATCACATTTGTATGGTGTCTCTTCAGTATGCGTAAATAAATGGCTTTTAAGGCCTGGTCTTGTTTTTAAACATTTGTTGCAAATATCACATTTGTATGGTGTGTCTTCACTATGAGTCAATAAATGCCCTTTAAGGATTTGTTTTGTTTGGAAATATTTGTTACAAATATCACATTTGTATGGTGTCTCTGTAGTGTGAGACCATAAATGTCCTTTAAGACCTTGTTTTGATGTTAAACATTTGTTGCAAATTTCACATTTGTGTATATGCCTCATTGCATGCATCTTATAAAGTAGTTGTGTTTTAAAACACTTTTTGCAAATATTACATTTATAGGGATTATTTTTAGTATAAGTACCATTTTTTATTTCAACACATGTGCTCTGCACAAAGTTCGACGTCAAATGCTGCAACGCCTCAGGTCCTATGACAATCTCTTCCTTTATTTCATGATCTGCATACAGCTCTTTTTTGACAATTTCATCTTGTATATCATCAACAGGCTCTTGTTTCAAATTTATATTTGTATCCAAGGGACCTTCTTCGAACGCATCTGCTTCTTCTTTTATGCTTTCAATTTTTATATGAAGTTGTTGTTCTAGATGTGACATTTTACAGGTGTTGTTCAGTTCACCTTTAAAGAGGAAATGACAATATTTTTGTGTATTTGCTTGGAGCCTGAAACAATAAAAAGTTAATAAAAATGATTATGCCACAACAACTAGGTTCAAGCTTATGAGTTCTATAACACAGCCAAGGTTTAGAGTCCTTAGTGAGAGCGTCGGCTATTGAACTCAAGGGCAGATTGTCTCAAGATTACTTGGTCGAGTAAAGAAAAAACTTTCATAGTTTTCTCACAGCTGGCTCTACGGCGAAAAAAGAACTTAAAACCAAAAATAAAGATCTGCAGAGAGCACATAGAGAAATTCATAAGGTCTGCTAACCTGTTCCGTAGCTCAGTTGGGAGAGCAATATCCTGCGTTGGGCTAAACAATCCCTGGTTCCATTCCCTGGGGTTTCTTCATTTTTTGTATAAATTATAACATAGACTGGTTATTAAACAAATCAAGATACCAAACACTTTCACTGAAAATGTCAGTCAGATCCGCTCTTACTTAACATCATACAAGTGTACATGGGAACACCAATAGATTACAACAGTTAACATATTCTTAGTTTCTATAGACCAAATTACAGATGTGAACTTCTCATACCTAAGACATACCATTCCAATGTTGGGATAACTTTATGTGAAATACTATGCATCTCAATTTATATACATTCCACAAAATTAATAATTGAGCAAATGTAAAATAAATCCGTTGAGACGTTTCACCAATGGTATTTTTGTTTTACCATTTTATGTTGATCAAGTAATCGTTAAGCCATAAGTTAGACAGCCCTGGTAGTCTAATGGTTTGACCTACCGTGTCTCACGCAGATCGTCGAAGAAGGTTCATAATCTTCGGAAAATGTGTCATGTGTGTGCGAAAATTCCCAAACCCTCGCCTGAGAAGAGACACAGCACAAGTTTTACCTTAACGAAGCAGACAGTTCTTGTATTCTATTTTTAAGTTTCTGGCCAGTTCTTGTAATAATAAAGTTCATACAAATGTAATCCAAATTGAATCACAAAAAATCACACGACTGAGCAAAGTAAACTTTTTGATAATTACCACATTATTTCACTAATATTTTATATTATTTATCTTGGCTTATCGTGGTTAGAGCTTCAGCCCACGAATTGGAAAGATCTTCAGCCTCTTCAGTCACTTACAAAGTGTTTTGATGTTTAAAGCGGAAAGAAGTTAAGACGATTTTTTTTCCTTAATGAATGGCTTGTGAGACTACAAAGTCTCAATTCTGCCAGTGTCCGTTTTCTAGTCGAAATGCCATATATTCATATAACGTCTGATTTATATATGTCAACATAACATGTCCTTCAGTTTCCAGTCTAGCTAAACCTTAGAGGATGGAAAAAAATAAAGCTAAACCACAAATTAAAAAGATCTTCAGCCTCATAAAAAGTGATTTGACTTATTACCTGGAAAAAAATTGAGGAACTTCCCAGACAACGGAAAGGGAAGTTTTTCTCCTTATTGAATGGCTTGTGCTTAGAGGATTGAAAAGGGCTTATGAGACTAATGTTACGTGTTAGTTTCACAGACATCATCAGTGTTTATAAGAAATTTGTTCGGTGACTGAGAGGGAATATCGAAGAGATTTTTGAGCAAGATTATTCCTGTTATATATGTCTTTTGTCCCAGTGTTATATATTTGTCTCTTGTTCTAACAATAGAACTGAGAATATATAACACTGGCTAAAACGCTTACCTCGAAAAGCCAAGAGAAATAAGAAAAAAAACACAAGTTGTTAGTAACATGTATGTATTATTATGTACAGGGTTAAGAGCACGTCAAGCTTGACACTTAAGATCTAAATCCAATTCTATGTCGCTTACGATAGGTACGGTCGTAAGTACAAAGTGTCAAGCTTGACTGTACAAATATATTGTTAATTAACGAACAATATTTACAATTTAATATGATTCATATGTGTTTTACAGATATTGTGGTATATTTTTGGGTGAGACGACAGAGATAAAAGGCATATATAGGAAGTTGGACGGGAAATAGAAGGAGGGAGGATGTTATACAGGGAATACCGTAATTTAGTGCAGTCAAAGAATATTATGATCCGTTGCCTTCGTCTAAACCACACTTACACAATGAGACATGAGTTGTCATTTATCCTAAATTTAGCTAGATGAACTGGATAAGAGGAGAACTTCGTTTGAGACACGCGTTCTCAAACGAAGGCGGCAGGCATATTTATTATTTATTTATTTATATATTGTTGATGTAGTTTCAAAAATGTGAACAATAAACACAAATATTTTAAAAACGCGAATTGACCCAGGAGACACTTTATGCATTGTTCGATCTTTGTATTAATAATTATAACTTTACGCATTATTTCTGAAACAAAACTACCATTTTTGAGTGGTGGGAAGGTATACTATTTTTATACACAGGCAAACGAGTGCTCTCAAATGCAATATCGAGTTGTGTCATTATTAGCGATGCGCGATTGTGAAAGGTTTCGTTATTCGACTCGTTAATAATAATCGCTAATCCTGTCATTCGAATGTCAAATTCGTAACCTACTAATTTTCATATTCGAATGATTATTCATTACTAATTAGTAGTACCTACTAATCACAAACTACTACGTGTACTAATCCATAGATTCCATAGAGTATTTCTGCTCGTGATCACCTAGCCCTCTCTGACGCCATGGTAAATACTGTAAATATGACGGGGACAGGGATATTTTGGTATGAATATGATGAATGAGGTGTTCCGATATAATGGTCATTCGACTCGTGCACCCGACCGAATGGCATTGGCATTCGGTATTATTAAATCATTCCACTCGAGTCGAATGATTGTGCTTGGATTCGACTTTGGCAAATGATTTACCCATTCCAATGATTAGTGTTAATAAAATTCAAAGTCGCGCATCGCTAGTCAGTACAGTCTCGGGCTCACATGAACAAAATTTGACAATACCATAAATAGCTAACTTCTCCAAATACACAGATAAAACACTTTCTTATAATGTCCGAAAGCAGAATACGCCTAAAAAAAACCGAATCCAAAGATTTGCTAGAGACAGGACGTTATCGACATTCAATGTATGTAATGTAGCGATGGGCGACTCGAGTTATTTAACTCTTGTTACTTCCACAACGAGTCAACTCGAGCTATGTTTGAACTCGAGCTAGCTCGGTTCGGTGCCCGGCTACTCGTTCTCACTCAAATGGTTCCGCAACTTTCGGAGAATGCTCCAGTCGCGATCGACCTGCCGATCGTGCCCAGCGCGGTGAATTGTCGTCGAATCGAGTTGATATGAATATACTTATTATTATTATTTATTTATTGAGCATTGGCTATAGAGCTATTAGCTTAAAACAAACAATTAAGGAACATAACCAAAATATACTTAAAATCAGTGGCGGATTTGCCCTAAGGCCTGGGCCTAGAGCGGCCAATCGTGACAAAAATTCACTGACGATAACAAGAAATAACTCAAATTACCTAAATATTCTAAAGGCTCACACTATGGCGAGTCGCACTGCGCCGTTTCGTATTTGGTAAGGGGCGGCTGGTACTGACTACATGGCCTGGAGCCTAGGGCGGCCAAGAGTGCAAATCCGCCACTGCTTATAATAAGAATTGGTTCGTTTAAAAACTGTAACCTTACTGTAACTATAAAAATCCGCCATTATTTCTCGTGCCATGAATAAAAATCGCTACACGCGACTCGCGATTGCTGTCAGACACCGAGTCGAGTCAACTCGAGGCAGCAATCACGTCAACTCGAGTAACTCTGGTTTTCATACAGATCGCGTTATCGAGCATTTTTTTACCACTGATGGGTCACAACCGTTATTTAGCGATGGAAAACCTCCTTTGGCACTAATGAAACTCAGAACAGCGTAGCAGTGTCTGGAGACAGGCATCGAAGTTTTAATCTAATACAATTGTAGCGGACTGTATCAATGGGTTAAAAGGTGGCTGCTAACAACGAGTGAGCAAGGCCAAAGCTACACATTGACGTATCTTGTTCCATTGCACTGGAGGCGATTTTCGAACAAAAATGTGTAGTTTGATGTGCCGTTGTCCGTACATACTTACAGCTGAAAGAGTTGTAACCCTAACTAGCCGTGAACAGGTTCACGGCAATGAAACGGGAAACTTCCGGTCCACAAAATTTATTAAAGAAGTAAAGTTTAAAAAAAGGGCCCTAAATGGGCCGAGTAACTGATATAGGCACACGAAGGCTGTAGACTGTTATAAATTATTACACATGATTTAGGTTATTTAATGATTATAAACGTAATAAAGAACCAGAATTGGCGATTATTCGCGATAGAATTTGGAAAAGAGGTGAGACGACGGTGTAACGAGGTCACACCGTCACACAGCTTTTAATAATTTATTGGAAAATACCACGTAGCTATCAAAGCAAAACAGCAGTCAGAAAAAGGCGTCAGAAACAATCACATTTAAATTTAGAATTTAAGTGTAAAACTAAAACTGAAAAAGACTTTAAAATATATACAAAAAAGATTTATAGCGACTGCTGCAATTCGCTACAACAATCATAATATTCTAATTATTAATATATTCATTTTATTAAATACAATAATGTCTAATCAATTAAAATAGGTATTCTTCTAAGGCTAAGGAGTAAAAACATTTATTTAACAGAAATTGCTTTAGAACTTTATAAAACATTTTATCACGTTGTTCATTCTTTAATTGATCGTTTCATTTATTATCAATTTTTATTGCCATTGAATTTGCACTATTGCTATGTAGTTTCAGTTTTCAGCGTCTCAAAACACCGTGTTGGTACCATTAACTATAAAAAAACAGGATTTTTTTTCTTACAAATATGCAAAAATTTTTTTTTTTTTTTTTATTAATAATTATATTCACTACATGTTAATCGGCAATACAAATTGAAAATTCGAGAATCCTTGTCCTCTATATCTCATTGTATTGATATAATAAATCTGTATTATATATTACTCTGCACTAAATAAATGAAGAAAACAATAACTGAATGAGTCTCAGACATAAGTCTTTTTTTACTTACTTCGTTTCATCTTTCGGAACACGACAGAAACTCTTCTCTTTATCCCGTTTAGATGAAGATAAACAGCCGTACATAGTACAACTCACGACCATTATAAATAGGAACATACAATAATGATATATTAACGTACAAGTTTCTTAATAAATAAATGAAAACTATATTCAAATATCAAAGCCGTCTTAGCGCGAAAACCCCTTCGGTACAATCGGTTTACTTTCCCGATCGGTCCGCTTTCACTATTCGTCTACTTTACCGATCGGTCCACTTTCCCGATTCGGAAACTCGTTTATAACGATTATTTAATTTATGATAATGTTAGTGAACCGATTTCGATATTTTTTTGTTGGAATGAGGGCAGTATTGGTCACATTTAAATTTTAAGAAAATATTCCACCTCTAAGTACGGCAAATTAGGGGATTAATCCGGTTTTTAATAAAACTTAGTAAATAGATGTAATTCCATGAACTCTTGAGGTTGGTTTTTTTAGTAGTCTGTACTACGATTATCGGAGTAGACGCATCATTAAAGTACGCCAAACAGGAAAGTAGACCAAATAGAGAAGTAGGCGAAATGGGAAAGTAGACCAAACAAGAAAGTAATAGAAATGGGAAATAGACGAATCTTGAAAAACAAGTGGACCAATAGGGAAAGTAGACGAATAGTGAAAGTGGACCGATCGGGAAAGTAGACCAATTGTATCGAAGGGAAATGTTGCAAATTTCACATTTATATGACGGCCCTGAACTATGAGACACTACATGAACTTGAAGAAATTGTTATGTTGTGAAATAATTGTTGCAAAGATCACACTTGTATGGTGTAATATTTTTCTGTACTATAAATAATACTTGAAATATACTTTAGATATTAGGTATTTTATTTATGTTAAAAATACAAAAGAGATATTTCATACAGTAGCTTTCTTTAAACGCGTTTGGAGACCTTTTACCTCGATCAAATCCTTTTCTCCGGCCGCTCAAAGACAATATATAGATACAGTGTTTTTTATAATGGGACAATTTGGGATAATCCAAAACCATGGACGATACAAGGAAACTGTCTTACGAACCATTAAGTATTTTTTGTGAACCCAATTTTGGCATAGTCAATTTGGTCAAGCGTCAGTTTAAAATTGATCAAAATATTATATTAATTTCGTACGAAAAAATATTTTATGAAATTTGACCAACTTCTGCTAACCCAATTTTTTTCGTCCCCTACAATGACATGATCCCTTCATGAAACTGAGTCAGTTAGCACTAGAAATAATTTTGATACATTTTATTAATTTTTAATGGCAATTCACACTGACGAAAAAATTGACTATGCCAAAATTGGTTTCACAAAAAAGGCAGTTTCTTTGTAACTTGTACGATTTCGGATTTCCCCATAAAGTCCCATTTAAAAAACAATGAATATTTTAACTGTATTGTCTACGGTCCTGGTTCATATCACAACCAATGTTATAACATAATATCACATTATGCTGTCCAGCTTAGAATATGCATGATTATTCTAAGTTGTACATATTACGGTGCCCCAAAACTATGACTCATTACATGCTTTTGAAGACATTGTTTTGTTGTTAAATATTTATTGCAAATATTACATTTGTATGGTGTCTCTTTGGTGTGAGTCAATAAATGCATTGTTAGGCTGCGTTTTGTTGTTACACATATGTTGCAAACATCACATTTGTATGGTGTCTCTTCAGTATGCGTAAATAAATGGCTTTTAAGGCCTGGTCTTGTTTTTAAACATTTGTTGCAAATATCACATTTGTATGGTGTGTCTTCACTATGAGTCAATAAATGCCCTTTAAGGTTTGGTTTTGTTTGGAAATATTTGTTACAAATATCACATTTGTATGGTGTCTCTGTAGTGTGAGACCATAAATGTCCTTTAAGACCTTGTTTTGATGTTAAACATCTGTTACAAATATCACATTTGTATAGTATCTCTGTAGTGTGAGACCTTAAATGTCCTTTAAGACCTTGTTTTGATGTTAAACATTTGTTGCAAATTTCACATTTGTGTATATGCCTCATTGCATGCATTTTATAAAGTAGTTGTGTTTTAAAACACTTTTTGCAAATATTACATTTATAGGGATTCTTTTTAGTACGAGTATCATTTTTTATTTCAACACATGTGCTCTGCACAAAGTTCGACGTCAAATGCTGCAACACCACAGGTCCTATGACAATCTCTTCCTTTATTTCATGATCTGCATACAGCTCTTTTTTGACAATTTCATCTTTTATATCAACAACAGGCTCTTGTTTCAAATTTATATTTGTATCCAAGGGATCTTCTTCGAATGCATCTGCTTCTTCTTTTATGCTTTCAATTTTTATATGAAGTTGTTGTTCTAGATGTGACATTTTACAGGTGTTTTTCAGTTCACCTTTAAAGAGGAAATGACAATATTGGTGTGTATTTGCTTGGAGCCTGAAACAATAAAAAGTTAGTAAAAATTATTATGCCACAACAACTAGGTTCAAGCTTAAGAGTACTAGAACACGGCCAACGTTTAGAGTCCTTAGTATGAGCGTCGGCTATTGAACTCAAGGGCAGATTATCTCAAGATAGTATTACTTGGTTGAGTAAAGAGAAAACTTTCATAGTTTTCTCACAGCTGGGTCTACGGCGAAAAAAGAATTTAAAACCAAAAATAAAGATCTGCAGAGAGCACATAGAGAAATTCATAAGGTCTGCTAACCTGTTCCGTAGCTCAGTTGGGAGAGCAATATCCTGCGTTAGGCTAAACAATCCCTGGTACCATTCCCTGGGGTTTCTTCATTTTTTGTATAAATTATAACATAGACTGGTTATTAAACAAATCAAGATACCAAACACTTTCAGTGAAAATGTCAGTCAGATCCGCTCTTACTTAACATCATACGAGTGTTATGTACACTCGTATGATGAACACCAATAGATTACAACAGTTAACACATTCTTAGTTTCTATACACCAAATTACAGATGTGAACTTCTCATACCTAAGACATGCCATTCCAATGTTGGGATAACTTTATGTGAAATACTATGCATCTCAATTTATATACATTCCACAAAATTAATAATTGAGCAAATGTAAAATAAATCCGTTGAGACGTTTCACCAATGGTATTTTCGTTTTACCATTTTATGTTGATCAAGTAATTGTTAAGCCATAAGTTAGACAGCCCTGGTAGTCTAATGGTTTGACCTACCGTGTCTCACGCAGATGATCTGAAATTATGTGCGAAATTTAATTTTAAATTTTAATGAAACCTGCATGTCGAAGAAGGTTCGGAAACCTTCGGAAAATGTGTCATGTGTGTGTGAAAAGTCCCAAACCCTCGCCTGAGAAGAGACACAGCACAAGTTTTACCTTAACGAAGCAGACAGTACTTGTATTCTATTTTTAAGTTTCTGGCCAGTTCTTGTAATAATAAAGTTCATACAAATGTAATCCAAATTGAATCACAAAAAATCACACGACTGAGCAAAGTAAACTTTTTGATAATTACCACATTATTTCACTAATATTTTATATTATTTCTCTTGGCTTAACGTGGTTAGAGCTTCAGCCCACGAATTGGAAAGATCTTCAGCCTCTTCAGTCACTCAATTCTGCCAGTGTCCGTTTTCTAGTTTCATAAATGTTATGGAGGGTGTGTTAGAATTTTGTCGGTGACTGAGGGTCCTATTCCAGACCTCTACTCAATGCTCAAGTCAAGATTTGAGCAGACTTGAGTATGATTTCAAGCACTGGAAATACGACCCTAGAGAAGAGCTTTTTGCACAAATTGAATTCTATAACAAAAGAGACGGCACAAATTAATATTTACAGTTTAATATGATTTGTATGTATGAATCTAAAAAGAATATGATACATTTTTGGCTGAGAGGATAGGGCCAAAAGGCATTTAAAGGAAGTAGGACGAGGGATAGTGGGACGAAGGATGTTATATAGGGGACACCGTAATTTAGGGCAGTCAAAGAATATATGGTCCACGTTTCCATCGTCTAGATAGTAGTGTCTTTTGTCCCAGTGTTATATATTTGTCTCTTGTTCTAACAAGAGAACTGAGAATATACATATAACACTGGCTAAAACGCTTACCTCGAAAAGCCAAGAGAAATAAGAAAATTAACACAAGTTGTTAGTAACATGTATGTATAATTATGTACAGGGTTAAGAGCACGTCAAGCTTGACACTTAAGATCTAAATCCAACTCTATGTCGCTTACGATAGGTACGGTCCTAAGCACAAAGTGTCAAGCTTGACGTGCTCTTGACTGTACAAATATAGTGGTAATATACGAACAATATTTACAATTTAATATGATTCATATGTATTTTACAGAGATTGTGATATATTTTTGGGTGAGAGGACAGAGATAAAAGGCATATATAGGAAGTTGGACGGGAAATAGAAGGAGGGAGGATGTTATACAGGGAATACCGTAATTTAGTACAGTCAAAGAATATTATGATCCGTTGCCTTCGTCTAAACCACACTTACACAATGAGACATGAGTTGTCATTTATCCTAAATTTAGCTAGATGAACTGGATAAGAGAACTTCGTTTGAGACACGCGTTCTCAAACGAACGCGGCAGGCATATTGTTGATGTAGTTTCTTTATTGGCCGAGTGGAATTTTAAAATGATAATAATAATTCCTTGTATATTGATATGAATTAAAAAAAATGTTTATTAAGGTGAAACTTCTATTTCTAATCTTAATATTTTTTGTTCACTACAATAGTGACAAAATTTCCAGTATGCATTGAAATATGCCGACTGAGATATTGTTTTGTTTTAAAACTGTTTTTGCAAACATCACACTTGAAAGGTGACTCTCCGGTATGAGTACGTAGATGCCCTTGGAGATTTTGTTTGGATGTTAAACATTTATTGCAAATGTCACATTTATATTGTGTCCCTTCATTATGAGTCAATGCATGCACTTTAAGGGTCGTATTCCAGAACTCTACTCAATACTCAAGTCAGGACTTGAGCAGACTTGAGTATGATTTTCATTGCTTTAAATTATACTCAAGTCCTGACTTGAGCATTGAGTAGAGTTCTGGAATACGACCCTATTAGTGTGTTTTGTTGTTAGATATGTGTTACAAATATGTATCACATTTGTATGGTGTCTTTTCAGTATGGAATCATTACATGCCCTTTAAGATTTTGTTTAGTTGTTAAGCGTTTGTTGCAAATATCACACTTATATGGTGTCGCCCCGCTATGAGACATTTCATGCACTTGAAGAGATTGTTTTGTTTCGAGTTCTTAGGTTTTCGCGATTGTTACACATAGGAAATGAAACTATTTTTCCAGATTTAAATCGCGTATATTTGTTTTTTCAAACAAACCGACGTTTCGGGCCTTTTACAGGTCCCATGGTCACGGTTGACTGATGTAGATTGTTTTGTTGTTAAATGTTTGTTGCAAATTTCACACTTAAATGGTGCCTCGCCATTATGACTCACTACATGCCTTTTACAGACGTCTTTTTGTTGTTAAACATTTGTTGCAAATATCACATTTGTATGGTGTCTCTTCAGTATGAGTCAATAAATGCCCTTTAAGGCTTTGTTTTGTTATTAAACACTTGTTGCAAGTATCACATTTGTATTGTTTCTCCAGTATGACTCATTGCATGCATATTGTGATGTCGTTTTGTTTTAAAACACTTTTTGCATATATTAAATAAATAACGCACACACTCAACATATTACATTTATACAATTATTTTTAGTATGAGTATCATATTTTAGTTGAACACATGTGCTTTGCACATAACTTACTTGGATTACACCTGAATGCTGCAACGCCATAGGTCCTATGACCATCTCTTCCTTGATTTCATGATCTGCATACAGCTCTTTTTTGATAATTTCATCTTGTATATCACGAACAGGCTCTTGTTTGAAATTTATGTTTGTATCCAAGGGACTTTTTTCTGACGCATGCGCTTCTTCTTTATGCTTTCAATTTTTAAAAAGGAGATGATAATATTGGCGGGTATTTCCTTGCTACCTGAAACAATAAAGATATAATAATTTATTAAGCCATGACAACTAGTTTAGAGTCCTTAGTACGAGTGGTCTGCTAAGGAACCCATGAGCAGGTTGTCTCAAGATAGACAATGGTTACCTGGTTGAATGAAGAAAAACTTTCAAAGATCTGCAGCAAGCACATAGAGAAATTCGTAAGGTCTGCTAACTCGTTCCGTAGTTCAGTTGGGAGAGCAATAGCCCGCGTTAAGCGAAAATAGCCCAGGTTCTAGTCCGGATTGAAAGAATTTTTGTTTGAGTTTGTTCTATCTTTGTATCAATTATAACAATAGACTGCTTATACAGCAAATCAAGACACTAAACACTTCCAGTGGAAACCTTAGACCCGCCCTTATTATTATTAGGGTGGCTTCATTCGGGATCTATGCGGCCCCTCATAACTGCAACAATTAACTGATCTGTTATGATTACCACTAATACAGTTCGGAGCCTAGGCCAACAGCATTAAAGAACTGAAGGATTGTACTGGCCCTGACAGCAAAAAAAAATGGTAATCCTCACGGGACTATCTACTACTCTGTACAACGTGTCAATAATGTCGATATTGATAAAATTATTAAGTGCGAAATGAATAAACATTATTTGGTTCAGCATATTTTAAATAAGTTTATTCAATATGAAATATAATACAGGCAAATTCTAAACATAGGATCATAATCGAGTATTTGAAATTAAGTAAATTGTAGTCGTAAAAACTAAATAAAAAAATCGATGACTCGTTGTGCCGCCGTCTTTAAAACTAGCATATTTTAGGCTGCTACCAGCTTCGACTGCATGCCTGAAGTAGATAAATAAACAAATCGACTTTGACTGTCGCGAGTCTAGCTCAGGAGTTCAGTGTACTTCACGAATTAGAAAGATAGTATTTGTTAAAGTCGAAATGGAAGCAAAGTTACATATAATTTGACAATGTATTCAAAACATTCAAGATTCCAAACGCTCACTTTATTATTTATTAAGGAAATAAACATATCAGTATCAAAATCCTCAATTTTAATTTGTCAACAAACTCATGTTCATAAGCCCCAACTGTACTCTGAGGTGTGCAAGCAGTTGAATTTCGACTGCATGCAGTTTAATGCGTGAAGTCGTTATCAACTTCAAGTAGTCGAGGTCTCGGCTATATGAAGTTGATTATGACTACACGCATAAATTGCAAACATGCAGTCATTCTGTTAGCAGCCAAATGAACAAGTAACAAACTTCTTATCTACTGTCATCTAAATATTATTTGCCTACCTATTCTTTGTTTGCATACAACATACTATATACATGTAAATTAAAAAAACAATCTTAATTAAGGTGAAACTTCTATTTCTAATCTTAATATTTTTTTGTTCACTTCAATGGTGACAAAATTTCCAGTATGCATCGAAATATGCCGTCTGAGATATTGTTTTGTTTTAAAACTGTTTTTGCAAACATCACACTTGAAAGGTGACTCTCCAGTATGAGTCCTTAAATGCCCTTGGAGATTTTGTTTGGCTTTAAAACATTTGTTGCAAATATCACATTTATATTGTGACCCTTCACTATGAGCCAATGCATGCACTTTAAGAGTGTGTTTTGTTGTTAAATATTTGTTGCAAATATCACATTTGTATGGTGTCCTTTCAGTATGAGTCATTACATGCCCTTTAAGATTTTGTTTAGTTGTTAACCGTCTGTTGCAAATACTACACTTGTATGGTGTCGCTCCACTATGAGACATTTCATGCACTTGAAGAGATTGTTTTGTTGTTAAATGTTTGTCGCAAATGTCACACTTATATGGTGCCTCACCATTATGACTCGTTACATGCCTTTTCAGACTTCTTTTTGTTGTTAAACATTTGTTGCAAATATGACATTTGTATGGTGTCCTTTCAGTATGAGTCATTACATGCCCTTTAAGAGATACTTTTGTTGTTAAATATTTGTCACAAATATAACACTTGTATAGTGCCTCACCATTATGACTCATTACATGCCTTTTAAGACTTCTTTTTGTTGTTAAACATTTGTTGCAAATATCACATTTGTATGGTGTCTCTTCAGTATGAGTCAATAAATGCCCTTTAAGGCTTTGTTTTGTAATTAAACACTTGTTGCAAATATCACATTTGTATTGTGTTTCTCCAGTATGACTCATTACATGCATCTTATGATGTCGTTTTGTTTTAAAACACTTTTTGCAAATATTACATTTATAGAGTTTATTTTTAGTATGAGTATTATTTTTTATTTCAACACAAGTGCCTTGCATACAACTTGCTTGGACTACACTTGAATGCTGCAACGCCATAGGTCCAATGACCATCTCTTCCTTAACTTCATGATCAGCATACAGCTCTTTTTTGATGGTTTCATCTTGTATATAACCAACAGGCTCTTGTTTGATACTTATGTTTGTATCCACGTGACTATCTTCTGATGCATTTGCTTCTTCTTCTATGCCTATAATTTTTACATAAAGTTGCTGTTCTTGATGTGACATTTTTGCAGGTATACTGCAATGTTCAGCTAAATTTCACCTTTAATGAGGATATGACAATATTGGTTTGCATTTCCTTAGAACCTAAAACAATAAAAATTTACTAAGCCATTACATTTTATGAAGTTTTGATAAGTAAGTTGTGTTTGAATTCAGCAACAACTGGATTAATTGTCAATTTGTTTACCGACCTACAGCACTAACAAGACAAAAGATTGCAAGATATTAGTAATGTAATACTAATATGCCAGATAAGCATATCAATTGCAAAATTAGGGAAGTGCCTGTACTAGGAAAGCAACGGAAATCACTCTGGAGTACTTCCCCATACACCCAGACCTGAACCAATTCAGAAAAGTTTTGTCACGAAAAGGTCCCACTGGGAATCAAACCCAGGATCTCCTCATCCAGACTCAACAGTATAAACCGCTGGGCGATGTCATCTCGTATATAATGACTTATGAAGATTGGCATTGTAGAGAATTCTTCTTTTGCTGGAACATTCCTGACTTCAAATCAGGCACTACGAGAACATTGTTGCAGATCTTTGATTTTATTATCAAGTGTTTTTACACATTCCATGTGTGTCCTTTTTCTAGTTGTCAACTTTCTTTAAGATATCATATTGTAAACGATTTAGTCTTTTATTAAAGTAGTGTAGCCTAAGTGCACAAACAAATCTAGAAAACTAGGATTCCACTTATGATGTCGCCTGTGCACTAAGTCGAATTTGAATCTGAGGAAATATGAGTATCGCGTGTACATGTAGAGATAAAAAATAATCCTTGTGACATTTCAGACCGTCATGTCTTGGATTCGGGGATTCGGAACTGATACGAATCAGAAGTAAGTCACGCAAACGCTGTAATGATTTGACCTACTGCCTCTCAAGCAGATGTGGCGGGTTTGAATATGGAATTTGTGCGCAAAATTTTATTTTAAATTTACCATGAGCTTTTCGGTAAAGGAAATCATCGTGATGAAACCTGCATTTTGAAGAAGGTTCACAAGACCCTTGGAGGACGTGTGAAGTTCCCAACCCGCATTGGGCCAGCATGGAGGACTTTCCACTCTGGCTCAAATCTAAACCCTGACGCCGTCGCCTAACAGAGAACTCGTGTACAGTAGAGGGACGTATGATTGAGTTGATGTACATAGTGTAAATGGGTTATTTTCAGGTAAGTATTTGGTACTCAATTTTGGTGACAATTTCTTTTTATTTAAATATTTATTGAATATCATCATGAAGTATTATTTAATATTTGAGTGTAGTAACCTGAAATATTCTTTAATATTTCACGATGATATATTCGAGTAATAAATAATAAAAATAGTCACCAAAATTGAGTACAAAAAACTTACCTGAAAATTACTGAAATGTTGCTTATTGCCTTGCCATAGAAATTTTTTGGGCAGTGATATCCAACGGGAAACTCGGCGCCGAGATGACGCTTACATCAGTTAACGAAGACTTTACTTCTATGCTACTTTTAATTTATTACTTTGGTATGTTAATAAGAAAACTAGACACAGCAAGAGTTTTACCTTACACGCCCCTTCACGGAGCAGACGGTTCTTGTATACAAATATTTGGTGTCTACCCAAATTGAATCACATAGGATGACACAGCTGAGCAATGTGTATATTCCTTGTTAATTAAATCATTATTCCAATTAAATTTTTATAATTTATATTGCCAAATAGAGAAAAAGCAAGAAAGCAAAACTTAGACAAGGCCATAGATACAAAAGTTGAAGTTGTGATTCTTGTATTATAATAGTAGTTTGTGGTTGTGATTGTGAAGCGCTTGTTTTTAATTCTTCAAGCTACTGAAAAGTCAAAGGTTCAAAACCGTACAGCCAAGTCTTGCTTAATGCGGATCATTGACATTATTTTTTGTTGGCTATGTAGCTTTAAGGCGCAAAAAAGCATTAAGAACCGTGTCTAAACATATATCTCATCAACAGCCTATCGTAGTCCACTGCTGGACATAGGCCTCGCTTAAGAGATGATTAAACTCCAAATTAATAGTCCGAACAAATTTTCAATGCATGTGATAGTGACAAGACAAAAAATACAAAATTTAAAAAATGTTTTTATTGCAAAGCTTAGCAAATTACATTTGAAATGGTCAATTGTTTTAAATTTACTGCTTGTTCATAAGGCAGATTCCCCCGAGAATAATGACTGAGAATCCAAGGTGTTATTTCTTGTAAATCGACATTTTCATATTTCCATATCATTTGAAATAAATGGAAAAGAGCTACATAGTTATAATGTTTTGCATAAGTTTTTGATTTACTATAGTCAAAGGCAAATTTTGAATATCAACCGGTACCTTATTACTTTATTACACAAGCGTATACACTACCCCTTATACGAATTTGTGACTGTAAAAACCATTGTCAAAATCAGTCAATTCATTTTTATTCCTCATATTAATCTTATATATGTTGCATAAATGAAAAAAATACTCTTAAAACAAATTACAGTTCACTAAAGTAATAAAATGAATATATAAACTAGTAAAATGAATACATAGCTAAATAACAAGTATTACAATGATATATTACGTCCTTAAAAAACTAAATGGCGTGATTAATAAGCTGTGGTATCAGTATACTAAGCGAACATTTAAACCACCGTACAATACGACAATGCGTTTCGTGCGCATTAGTGCAGCGACTATTTTGGCGGTGTAGCGCGTCTGGCATGTTTGCCGTGAGTATAGAGGCGGACTTGTTCGTCGTAAGGCATAAAAGACGTTTTGCTCCAATTACGTCAATAATATTTTGAGGGCAGTATATGCATACAACAAGTATTCTGGTTTAAAAGTCATAATTTTATGGCAATGTTGTAGAAATAATTACAATTAGCCTGATATATCCCACTGCTGGCCAAACGCATCCCGATCCTGAACTAACTGGACCCAAGCTTTATTGTAGGCGTCCAGTTCGTCACGCCAGAAATAATGTAAAAATGTTCACGCATTCTAATTCGACTTGTTGCTTTGATGCCAGCATGAATCAATAAACGTACCTGAAGATGGCATTTGTGTGTTGCTAATATCAAGCTTGAATGGTTTCTCTCAAGTGTTAAATATTAATTATGTTTACCCTTTCTAAGACAAGGCTTGTTCCTGTGGTGATAGTCATGTTTTTTCAGGATGCCTTAAAACATGTTCTTTGAGATATTGTTTTAATTTAAAACATTTGTTGCAAATATCACATTTGTACGGTGTCTCGTCAGTATGAGTCATTAAATGTTTATTATGTTCACTCTTACTAAAAAAACATTTGTTGCAGTGGTGGCACTCATAAAGTTTTTTGGCAGTGTGCCTTAAAACATGCTTTTTAAGATATTGTTTTATTTTAAAACGTTTGTTGCAAATATCGCACTTGTATGGTAGGTCTCCAGCATTACTTATTAAACACTGATTATGTTTACGTTTTGTGAGAAAAGACTTGTTCCAGTGCTGATCATTTTCAAGTTTTTTTCCAGTATGCCTCAAAACATGCTCTTTGAGATATTGTTTTAATTTGAAACATTTGTTGCAAATTTCACACTTGTATGGTGTCTCTTCGGTATGTGTCATTATATGCTTATTATGTTCACCTTTACTAAGAAAAGACTTGTTACAGTGGTGACACTCATAAAGTTTTTTTCCAGTATGTCTTAAAATATGCTCTTTGAGATATTGTTTTGTTTTAAAACATTTGTTGCACATATCACACTTGTATGGCGACTCTCCAGTATGAGTCATTACATGTAACTTATAACTTCGTTTCATTTTAAAACATTTATTACAAATATCACACTTGTGAGGTGTTTCTTCAGTATGAGTCATTAAATGTTTATCACATTCACCCTTACTAAGAAATGACTTTTTGCAGTGGTGACATTCGTAATTTTTTTTTCCAGTATGTCTTAACATGTGTTCTTTAAGGTATTGTTTCAGTTTAAAACGTTTATTGCAAATGCTACACTTGTATGGTGTCTCGTCAGTATGACTTATTAAATGTTTATTGTATTCACCCTTACTAAGAAAAGACTTGCTACAGTGGTTACATTCATAAAGTTTTTTTCCATTATGTCTTAAAATGTGCTCTTTGAGATAATGTTTCATTTTGAAAGACTTGTTGCAAATATCACACTTGTATGGTAACTCTCCAGTATGAGACATTGCATGCAACTTATAACTTCGTTTCGTTTTAAAACATTTGTTGCAAATACCACATACATATGGTATCTTTTCAATATGAGTCAATAAGTGTTGATTATGTTCAACCTTTCTAAGAAAAGACCTGTTGCATTGTTGACATTCATAAATTTTTTTTTCAGTATGCCTTAAAATATGTTCCTTGAGATATTGTTTAATTTTAAAACATTTATTACAAATATCACACTTAAAAGGCGACTCAACAGTATGAGTCATCGTATGCAATTTATAACTTCGTTTAGTTTTAAAACATTTACTGCAAATATCACACTTGTGCAGTTTCTCTCCATTATGAGTAACCACATGAACCATTAAATGTTGTTTAGTTGTAAAATATTGACAGCAAATTTCACACTTGTGTGGTGTCTCACCGGTATGAATCATTGTATGCACCTTTTGACGTTGTTTTGTTTTAAAATATTTTTCGCAAATGTTACATTTATAGAGATTCTTTCCGATATGAGTGTTATTTTTCTCATTAACACATGTACTTTGTATAGAGTTAACTTCAGCCACAGTAGAACGGTGCAAAACCATAGGTCCCATGACCATCTCTTCCTTCATTTCATGACCTGCATACAGCTCTTTTGTGATGATTTCTTCTTCTAGATCACCAACAGGCTCTTGTTTAACATTTCTGCTTGGGCCCAAGGGATCCGCTTTTGAATCGCCTACCTCTTCTTTTGTACTTTCAATTGTTATATAAAATTGTTGTTCTGGATGTGACATTGTCGCATGCACCTCGTTTGCGACAGTTCCATCTTCTAGATCACCAACGGTTTCTTCTTTTGGCACGGGACTCTCGTTTGTCTCGTCTTCCTCTTCTTTCATGCTTTCAATTTTTATATAAATGTGTTGCTCTTGATGTGACATTGTTGCAAACTATATATATGTATTAATCGCCAATATTCACTTATGTATCATTTTAAAGAGATATTACTAATAATGTGTTATTTCCTTGAAACCTGAAAGAATAAAAAGTTTAAGTTAAATATTGTAACATGGTACATTTTCAGAGACTTCCACGTTTATATAAAATTTTAAAGTTGAAACACTTCAGCCAAAGCTTAATAAAAAAATTGACAATGTGGCGTTGTCGTAGTTTAAGACAAGTGTGGTAACTCCATACAAACATAGCAGCACGGCAGTGCGCGCCTGTCGCGCGCCGTGTATGGACGCACGCATTCGCATACTCGACTTGCGATAGGGAATAAAAAGTAACGAGAAAAGTCACCCCCTAGTTTAGATACCACATGGCGCCCCGTATATTGACGTTCACATTGTCGGGATGGCAACAAGGCTGTCAGCGAGCCGTTTTTTGATGTTCAAGTTTCGAAATTTTAAGATAATGTGATTTCATAACAGACTATTTAACACTTTAATTTTATTTAAAAGAAAATATTTTAGTGTAGGTAATTAATGGTAGTGTTATTCACCTATTATGTGAAATCTTTTGTTTAAGCTACTTATTTGTGTTACGAATTTACGGTTGTTTTAGTATTTAATAAATAAAATTATTAGTGTACGTAATGATCATGTTATTTACACAACAATACGTTCATTTATTCTTACGAAGTCGCACGTTAAACCAGAGAATAAATAGTTCCGTGAACTATTTATTCTAAGTAGTGAATAATGCGTGAAGTGGTAGGTTCACGCACACATTGGCGTGTGTGCAAACAGCGCCTTGCTGTACTATAGTAGTCGTAATTAATTAAATGAAATGAAATTTTATTTGCTTAAAACAAGTGTCCGGGGTGTGCTCGCGGTGCACTTGCGTTGCGTAATGCTGGTCGTCCCAACGCGCCTTTCATTATTATGCGAATTTATTGGTCTTGTACCCACCACACACGGATGCTTCGGTGAGTATCTGAATCGGATCGGACGCGAGTCGACGATGCAGTGCCACCACTGTGGGAGGGACCAGGGTTCCGCCCAGCACACACTGGAGGAGTGCCCCGCATGGACCTCCGAGCGGAACATCCTGGTTGCCCGGATCGGGCGAGATCTCTCTCCGCCAGGCATAGTAGCGGCTATGTTTGAAAAGCGCCAGAAAGCGTCTGTACAAATCTTTATATTCGTGTAATAGCCAAGGTTTCAATGGCGGCACCATTACATCCGGGTTTATGGCTTCATTTTTGGTCGAAAAACTATTGCAGCAAATTTTTGATAATTATTTTGCTCCGATTGTTGTATTATATGTTTTGTATTATAACTTGGTAAAGATTCAAAAATAAGATTTTAGTAAATGGAATTTGAAACAGCTCCGACTGTTGTAGCGGTCGAGCTGGGAGTGACCGTGGTACGAAAACAAAATGAGAAAGTGAAGGAAGATGGAACAACTCAAATTTAAAATTTGTAAAATAAAAAAAAAGATAGGATACAAGCGGGGAGAGGCGATACAAAAAGGTGAGATGACGGTGTAAGGAGGTCACACCGTCACATGTTGGCGGATCAGGAGTCCCATGAGGCAGTGGTCTGCTTCTGTGAAGCGGTGATGCTTCAGAAGGAGGTCGCCGAGCGTGATCGGGAGAGGGCCGATCCCGCTCGGCGGCGGCGTACCTTCGCGGCAGCGCGCGATCGGAGCGGGGGCTTCGTTCGCCAGCACGTTAGGCAGCCGCGAGGAGGACGAGGGGGCGGTGTGGCCCGCTTCGTCGTGTGGAGAGGAGGGGGAGGACGTAGCTCCTCCTAGGTGCTGGGGGGATTCCGGTGCGCAAGTCGATCCCGGATCCTTCCTACTAGAGCACCCGAGAAGGCCATCGTGGGGTTTTAGCCGGTAGAAGTCTGGCATAACCTCCCGCTGCCCCCGCGGTGGAGAGGAGGATTTCCCCACGCAAAAAAAAGCTTTGCATGCAACTAGGTGAGCTAAGTTAGCATGTAGCCATGTCTGAAAGCAAAAGATCGTGAGACGCAGTCCTTTTTTTGCGAGAAGGCCGTGGTGCGGAAGGAGGCGGCGGTAAGCGAAAGGGAAGATACAGCCCCTGACCCGATTCGCTGTCGGAGAGTGCGTCGCAGTAGGAGAGCTATGGCTCTCCAGCTGCCGACATAGATGAGTAACGGGTGGCGAAAGCTCCCGTGACAGGTCTATGAGCGGCAGACTTAGGAGAGTCCATCACTCGTTACTGGTGGACTCGAGATGGCGGCGTACGTGTTCCACGTCTGTCTCTCAAGATTGCTGAAGGGGAGACAAGAACTCTCCCCGAAAATCGAGATGGGGCTCGGTGCCGTCGGAGTCGCGGAAGAATGCGCAAGCGTCCCCGTGACTTCGGCACATGGTCAGGAGATGGAACACCTTCAGGTTTTAGTCGGTAGGTGTCCGAAATAGCTCTTCACCTCCCCCGGGCGGAGGGTATCCATCAGTGTTGGGCAAAATTTAATTGTTCTGGCAATTAAAGATTGACAACTAATTAATTGTCAATTGCGAAACAGCAATTAACGATTGATCAATTGTTAGTTGCGAGAACCACAATTAACAATTAATCAATTGTTAATTGCGGTTCTCGCAACTAACAATTATTGATCAATCGTTAATCGCAAATATCTACAATTAACAATTAATCAATTTTCAATCTTTTCAATGTTTTTGATTAACAATTAACGATTAAAACTGACAATTATGATAAATTTATAGGGCATATGGGGGTGAGTTAGGGCGTTGGTTATGGGGGCCCCGGTTGGGGGCCCTGTTGCGGGCACGGTTGGGGGCCCGGTTGGGGGCACGGTTGGGGGCCCTTCTTGGGGCCAGTCAAGGGGCCTGTTGGGGGTCCGCTTGGGGGCCCTTCTTGGGGCCAGTTAAGGGGCCTGTTGGCCCGCAACCGGCCCCCCAACTGGGGCCTCAACCGGGGCTCCCAACTGGGGCCCCCAATTGCGACGCGTCGCAATTAATTTAATTGCAATTGATTTTTTAATCTGATTGAATTATTGATTGAAATTTAATTGATTAACGCCCAACACTGGTATCCACAAGGATTTCCTGACATTAAAAAAAAGGTGGTTGCATGCAACTACGTGAGCTAAGCTAAGTTAGCTAGCTTCGTTTGCGGTGTGGCCTGCGCTTTAGGTCCCTAATATGGGCGGCGTATTTAAAATTAATAAGAGCGGGGCCAAAACTAGGGACGCGCCTACCTTTGATGCAGGGCCCTTGATATCAGGTAGTGTAATATGCGTTTTACTTTGTACGGAGTTACCATACTTATCTCTTTTTTACTAGAGTGTCGCATTTAGTTTCGTCAAATACAAATTTTTGCATAACGAATAGTACGAATTTATAATAGAGCCTAATGTATCATATAAGTCTAATTTTTACACAAGGTTTTATTGTGTTATTACAATATTTGTATTAAAATGACAAGATAAAAGAAATTTAAAAAATCCGTAATATCATCATAATTATATTCTTGTTATACCTGATCATAATAATATCAAATTTAAACAACACGTATAGCGTGTTTTTGGAATTGCAAAACGCAACACAAAGTTCCATCGCTGTGCTTTTATGGAGCAATTTTTGCAGACACAAGTGTCAAGCAGTCAAATGTTTTTTTAGATTTTCATTCAAAAATTATTTTCCCGGTAACCATTGATTTCCTAAAACTGAAAGTTAGTGAGAGACTTCATTTTGGCTTGGTCTACTACTAAAAATAATATCGACGGCCAATTCGTTGTCAGATATTCTAAAATCTTGGCCCATTTTGGCCTTATTTTGCACTAGCTATATGGCAGTTCTATACGGGTTTGATCGGATGATATCAAAGGCACAGGTTAACTAACTTTTACGATAGATAAGGGAATTAAGTCTTTAGGAATTTCAATGTCATTCTGGTGTTTACTTCGAAAATGTAAACAGAAAGTACTTTTATGTGTTTTTCTCAATTTGAAAGTTTAATAAAGTGCGAATGTCTAAGAATGTAGAAATACGTTCCAAATATTAGTCTTTTTAAATGTTAATATTAGGTCCAATAACGTATATTATGTTCGGAATAAGATACAAATGCTTAGTACAAATTTTACCTAGTCCAAACCAAGCTGTTCTTGTATATAAGTTCCATTTGATCATCACACAGCACAGACATGTATAGTTTTTGATGATTACCACATTATTCCACTTAATTTATTGCTAATAAAGTGTATTTTGCTAAAATTATGCCTACTCCTTCGGGACGCATAAATTTGTTTATTTTTTTACGTTTTTTAAATCTTCGCATTGAGAGAAAGGCAATGGTAGATGCCATACATACAGCCTATTTTTTGTTAACTAAGAAACTATCAAACATAATAATAATAATGACAATTGGTTAGGAAATGAAACTATTTTTTACGGATTTAAATCACGTATATTTGTTTTTTCAAACAAACCGACGTTTCGGGCCCTTTACAAGCCCCATGGTCACGGTTGACTGGTCAAGTCAGGACTTGAGTATAATTAAAGAACTATACATCTAGAAATCAGTTTTTTCCTTGTATCAATATACAAGGAAAAAACTGACTACTTATATTTCATATTAGAGGATTAATTGATATCCCAGGCCATTTACATAATGTAAACTACTTCCAGGCTATCGATCAGCGTCACCAGATTTTAGCCGAGAGATTGGCGGTCCTCTTTAGATATTGGTCCAATTTTGTTCGAAAAAATTTGCTTTTTTCGTAAACAAATATGATATTTAGTAATTTAATTGCCAATTCTTCTAATTACCTAGGTATATTGCTTACAAGATGAACTATCGTGACACTTGGATGTGCATAAAATATTCTTCTTAACACACAAGCACTTCCTATTAGGACATTGCATTGTGCATGCCTGATGCATGTTCGGCATTGTATAGAATACCTAAACCGAGTCTATAATAGAGTTTATTTCATACATTGCCTGAATATTTCAGGTATTGTGTAGAATACCTAAAAGTATTGTATGGAATACCGGATTACATAATTTCCCGGTAACATATTATACTTGTGATTGTGAATAATAAAACAGCTGATTACGACGGAAAGTTGAAAAACCCCTCCCCAAATCGAATAAGTTTTGTTTGTACAATCTTCTAAAAACAATGAAAAATGGAGATAAAGGAGAATTGCGTTTCTGAAACATTTGTAAATTTATAGATTAGAGCAAAACAATATCAACAGCCAGAACAGTAAACTTCCGATTAGCAGCGCTTTTCAATAATAATCGAGATACATTGTAGATACTTAGAGGGTTAAAAATTTCCTTGATAAAAAAAAAATCTGTTGCAAAATCAAATTTTATTGCTGCTTTTGAGTGCGAGGCAGTAAATGTTTATAACAAAAAAATTTTCTTTTAAAGCAATTAGAGATTACATGCACAGCAAAATGGTCTTATTGGATTACTTAGCATTATCACTTTCTCGTAAATAATACTGTCATCATTCGGATCAACGATCGGGGACATACGACATTAAATCGATATATATATACTCTTATGACTAAACCCACAATCAATCGCAGAGCATGAAAACAGACAAGAAATTTTTAAATTACTACAATAATAATTATATTATCCACATCTAGCACGTTTCTTGTTTGGGTTATAATGTCTATTAAGATAACTTCCTCTCAAAAAAAAAGAATTCTTTATGGTAACATTAAATTAAGTTTTTTTTTCAACATGCCTTAAAATATGCTCTTTGAGGTACTGTTTTATTTTAAAACATTTGTTGCAATAATCACACTTGTATGGTGACTCTTTAGTATGAGACATTATATGCCTTTTAAGATTTTGATTTGTTGTTAAATATTTGTTGCAAATATCACACTTAAATGGTGACTCTCCAGTATGATTTGTTACATGCCTTCTAAGACTTCTTTTTGTTGTTAAACATTTGTTGCAAATATCACACTTGTATGGTGGCTCTTGAGTATGAGTCATTAAATGCCTTTTAAGATTTTGTTTTGTTGTTAAAAGTTTGTTGCAAATATCACACTTAAATGGTGATTCTCCGGTATGAATCAATACATGCGCCTTAAGATAGCATTGTTTAGTAAAACATTTGTTGCAAATATCACACTTAAATGGTGACTCTCCAGTATGAACTAGTAGATGCGCTTTAAGATAGCATCGTTTACTAAAACATTTGTTGCATATATCACATTTAAATGGTGACTCTCCATTATGAGTAAGTACATGCGCCTTAAGATAGCGTTGATTACTAAAACTTTTATTGCAAATATCACACTTGTATGGTGACACTTCAGTGTGAGTCATTACATGCACTTTAAGATTTCGTTTCGTTGTTAAGCATTTGTTGCATACATCACACTTGAACAGATTCTGTCCAGCATGAATAATTAAATGTTGCTTAAGAAGACTATTTGTAAGAAAAAACTTGTTACAATGCTGACACTTAAAAAGGTTTTTTCCAGTATGGGTGAAAATATGGTCTTTAAGATATTGTTTTATTTTGAAACATTTGTTGCATATATCACACTTGTATGGTGATTCTCCAGTATGATTCATTGCATGCAACTTATAACTTAGTTTTGTTTTAAAACATTTGTAGCAAATATCACACTTATAACGTGTCTCTCCAGTATGAGTCATTATGTGAACATTTAAATTTTGTTTTGTTGTAAAATATTTGTGGCAAATTTCACACTTGTATGGTTTCTCTCCAGTATGAGTAATTTCATGAACCTTTAAACTTTGTTTTGTTGTTAGGCATTTGCTGCAAAAATTACACTTAAAGAGTTTCTTTCTGATACGAGTAACATAATTCACCTTGGCACATGTGCTCTGCACACAGTTTGCTTCAGCTTTATCAGCACACTGTAACACCACAGGTCCTATGACCATCTCATCCTTGATTTCATGACCTGCGTAAAGCTGTTTTGTGATGTTTTCTTCTCTTAGTTCCCCAACAGGGTCTTGTTCGACATTTCTGTTTGGATCCAAGGGATTTTTTTTTGACTGCCTTACTTCTTCATTTATGTTTTCAATAGTTATATAAAATTGTTTCTCTGGATGGAACATTGTAGCATACAGTTCTTTCGTAATGATTTCATCTTCTTGAACACCAATAGGCTCTTGTTTGACAAATCCTTTTGAATCCAAGGTACTCTCATTTGACGTCTCTGTCTCTGTCTTTATGCTCTCGATTTTTATATAAGGTTGTTGCATTGAATGCGCTCTTGTTGCATAGAGCTCTTTCATTATGATTTCATCTTCCTGATAGCCCACAGGCTCCTGTTTGAAATTTCTGTTTGGATCAAAAGGATTCTCTTTTGACTTGCACTTTTCCTCTTTTATTCTTTCAACTTTCATATAAGGCTGTTGCTCTGAATGTGACATTATTGCAGACTAAATATATTATTGCAATATTTAGTTATATATCATTTTTGAAGGGGAGACAAAAATAATGATGTGTTTTTTCCTTGGAACCTGAAAGAACACCAAGTTAAAACAAATGTTCTTAAATAAATTAAATAAATAAATAAATTGCATGACTCACCAGACCAAAAAGTGATATCCAAACAGGAACTTGGGTCAGACCGTAGGAAAGGGGACACTGTGGATTTCCAGTTTTTAAAAGTGCAGTTTCCATACTGTCCCTTTCGCACAGTCCAACCAAAATGTATGTTTCTTGATAATTATCACATTATTCTACGTAATTTAATCAAGCAAAGTGGTTCAAAGGACTGAAGTTCTTTCATAAAAAGTCCATTTCACAGGTACGGTGATGTTTGAGATTTGAAGTTTCTAGAGATGTAGTGATGTAAAATTGTAATAAAATAAATCGATTTAAATGTATTATCGAGATAGTTCATAACGAGGAGAGAATCGATTTAGATACTAGTTTAATAACAAATTAATAAATAAAATAAAAATGATTCAACTATTATGTTATTAAGTTATTAAAAACTATACAACAAAAAATTATCAACAACCAAACAAAAAATTTACAAAAACACCATAAAATCAAAACCGCGGCCCAGCAAACGAAGTGTAGGACACCCTCTGTTGACAATTTGCGAAGGGCTGCGGCTGCTGGCAGCAGATGAGTGCTACAAGCTGAGGACCGGGCGAAATGGCGCGCATTGGGAGAGGCCTATGTTCAGCAGTGGAATACAATAGACTGCTGCTGCTGATAACATCAATAGCAACGAAACAAAATTTGAACAATTGCTCTAAAAACATCACGCAATGCATATAACAAAAGCAATCGATCTACGGTGTATGCACACGTACTGATGCAAGATAAGAAGATACACATTAACCGATTGGATTGATCGAATCTTGGGGTGTAAATCTATATGGATAAATGTTCCTTTACGCATCAAGTAGTTGGTTAATTTATTTTTATTTCTGTCATTTCAGTTTCTGTCTACTATGTCTTAGCATCTAATAGTCTGTGACTATATCTGTCTTACAGCTTATAGGACTGGAGGCGTCATCGATAGGCAGTCCCCTCTGTCATAGTGCAAGCAAAAAACATCCATTGCACAATAAACACTTCTTCCGAATCGATATTTTTTCATTTCCATTATCGAATTCACCGCGCCAAGTACTCCACGAAACATGTCGTCTTGAGCTACATAAACTTGCAAAAAAATCTCTGCTGCAGTCATCCAGACTAGCCAAGGGTGGAATCACATTCCATACATAAGCCTATTTTTTACATTAATTGCCAATTTTCTATTCTATGATATTTTTTCAAAATATGGAATATGGATGGATTCAATTTATCAATTACATAAAAAATATTTGAAAACATTTGACATAGTCATGCCTATGAAGTCCCTATTTACTAACAGGCAACTATCGACAAAAATGCAGTACTTCATGAACGCTGTCTTTTCGTTATAGAGAAGCGCTTCGCTCTTTTAGCTCCTATTTTTATCGACAGATTATGTAACGAAGTTTATTCAAATCGATTTCTCCGTTGTATTGTATATTAAATAATAATGTAAGAAATTATAAATAATGAAAATAAATTGTAATTGTTTATTATATATCATGCCATACTGTATAAACAAAATTAAAAAGTGCATATACGAGTACATATTTGTTTTTTACACGTAAATTACAAAAGCAATAAAAAATAACCAAATAGCTAACTGTCCTTATCCTACACAAGACAATATGCGCAAAAGACAGAAAGAGACCCGTTACGTCAATTTCAATTTTCGAACCCCAAGCGATTGATATATTTAGATTTAGAACAAAGAAACTATAGAGTTGTTAATCTTATTTTTAAAATGACTTTTAATAAAATGTTAGTAATAAATAACTAACAAAACATTGTTGTATTCGTTGTATCAATCAGAAATCCGAAAATATGTTTGCTCGAATTTTTGTAATCCCAAATGTACTTATTAGGTTACTTATTATTAATATTACAAAACAAACTAACTTCAACTTTTCTTTGTAATAAGCAACCAAAATAATCGGTTTTCGAGATTATGAAACTTCCGAGTTTATGTCTAGCTGGAATCTAAAAATTCGAAACGTCAATACATTTCTTACAGCACGTCATAACTACCAACAGAGAGACAACTATTTTCACATTTACAATATTTGTATGTACCTATATATCTGCACAACTCTTATTACTTGAAGTGAATTCATATAAAATTCAACATAATACTATAAAATTAATTAATATTGACGTTGACTACTCCATCACTCTTGTGTTCAAGTAATTTTCACTAGAAGCTAATAGCGACGCGCTCTTTTAGCTCCTATTTTAATGGACAGATTATGTAATGGAGTTTATTCAAATTGATTTCTTCGTCGTACTGTATATTAAATAATAATGTAATAAATTATAAATATAGAAAATAAATTGTAATTGTATAATATCAATCTTATGATGGAAAAAAAACTTAGTTCTTTTAAAATTATTTTTATATCTGTTTGGTAGTAAGTTCAGACCAAGGTTCAGACCACGTTCAGACGTACAAGCATCCTCTCCGACGCTACAGCGTTTTGCACGGAGTGATCAACGTTTACCGCGATCTACTTAAATACTTTTATTTTTATGTGGAAGTAAAATCTGACGATGGAACAACAGTTGTTGTTTAAGTTGTACAATTCTGCGAAGTTGTTCGTATTTATGATATAAGTAAAAATAAATAATAAATGAATAATATTTATTGACTTAACTTTATCTAGGTTATATATATATATATATCATTGCAGGTGAACTTCTTTTAAGTATGAAAATACTTGTGTCAGAAGC
>NW_020653732.1:6172877-6197599 GCF_003589595.1 Hyposmocoma kahamanoa | reverse complement strand
TACTTTCAAGTAAAACTCGTTCCCTGGTCAGATATAAGTACTTTAGGAGATCCAAATAATCCGAAAAAATCCCGCAAAACTAGAATCGAGGTACGACTCTTGGTATTCCTGACTGCTCGCAAAACTACAAATTTGGTAAAAGGGTCTATGATACCTAATATATACGTATTTCCTGTCTTATCGCGAATGAAAGGTCCTAAATGGTCAATATGTATGCATTCGAACGGTACGCTGGGTTTCGGGATCGGATGCAATTGACCTTGTTTCTTGCCAGTCGGTTGTTTTGCATACGCACAAGGTATGCAAGCGCGAACGTACTTACGTACGAATTGTGTCTTACGTGGAAACCAGTAATCTCGCCGCATTTTTTCAAGACTCTTTTCAAAGGAAAAGTGTCCACTTTCATCATGACACAATTGGCAGATTTTCCATCTGGCGTCTCGCGGTACTGCCCATGGGAGTTCCGTGCCTACTTTACGATACATCTTGCTATCTTTAAGCTTATAATTATTCCGTACGTCCTTAGCTTCTTGGAAATTCCTATGCAAAATGCACTTTACGTGGACAAGCCGGGGATCACTCAATTGTACCCCCAAAAGTGAATGTTTATCAGAAGTGACGTTGAGATGAACATTCACGTTCACGTTAACGTTGACGTTCGTTCAATATTCCGAATGAGACAGTCTCATTCGCGGGAAGCGGATTACTACTGAGACAATCCGCATGACTCAGCTGTGTGCTCGGGCGGTACTCAATACTAAAATCGAAATCTTGGACTAAAAGTCACCATCAGACAATGCGAGGCACATGATCTCGTTTGGTTAGCACAATTCGTAACGCGTTGCAGTCGGTAACGACTTTGAACGGTATCCCAAGTAAATAGACTAGAAATCGATTCAATGACATCACGACCGCAAGGGTTTCGAGTTCGAAAGAATGCAAATGTTGTTCCTCTGCGGTCGTTTGCTTACTGAAATACGCAACAGCCTTCAACGGAGACTTTTCATCTTCCCGTTGCAACAATATAGCCCCAATTCCCAAAGAACTAGCATTAGTGTGTAGCTCCGTCGGATTTTTGGGATTATAGATGCACAACACTGGTCTACTAATTAAAATTTCTTTTGTCTTATCAAAAGCGCTCGATTGATCTTCTCTCCAGATCCATTTTATATTGGCTTTTGTCAATGAAGTTAAAGGTCTCGGTAAAGTTGCGAAACTTCGAACAAAACGTCTAAAAAAACTTGCTAGGCCAACAAACTGCCTAACCTGATGAACATTTTGAGGAGTTGGGAACAATCGCACCGCTTCCGTTTTTTTTCACCAGGACGAACTCCCTGAAGCGAAATCTCAAAACCTAAATATTCAACGGTGCGTTTAAAAAAATAACATTTTCCCACAATTAAAGTTAGTCGGGCCTCTCTGAGAACTCAAAGTATATCGCGCAGTTTTTTAATGCCTTCCTCTAATGTCTGCGATCCAATAACTATGTCGTCCATATAGGCCACAACACCACGTACCTTGTGCTTATTCAATACAGAATGTACCATACGTTGAAAATTTGCCGGAGCATTCGTAAGTCCAAAGGGCATCCTATTATATTCGTAGTGCCCGTCTGGAGTCACGGGTGCCGTGAGGTGCTTCGAGTGGTGGTATCCTTGCGTCAAATCTAACGTGGTAAAATATTGTTGACCTTGAAGGCTGTCAATTTGGTCATCGATTAGAGGCATCGGATATTTGTCTTTTATTGTATTTTTATTCAAGGCTCCGTAATCGACAGAGTTTTGATTCTCCGTTTTTCTTAGCAACCAAAATGATTGGGCTAGAATATTCAGATTCCGATTCACGTATGATATCGTTATTAGTAATGAATTAATAATATTTTTCGCGTTCCGCCCATGAGAGCCTATACGGTGTGTAACTAACTAGTGTAGGATCGCTTAATCTTATGTGCATCTCCGTTAAAGAGGTCTTACCAAGTTCCGCCACAAAAAAGGCAAAACAGTCTCTGAAATCGTTAAGTAGTGCGACTAAGCTATTCTTTATTTCATTTGGTAGTTCCTGTTCTACATTTACGTTATCAATTAAAATGATTGTCAAATCACTACTAATTTGACGAACATTTGTAATATACTCTTCATTTATTTAGAATAGAATAGTCATATATACCATGAGCTAGACAATCGACTGCTTGCCTACCTTTCAGTTCACAACGATTGATTAATCTTATTTTGTCATAATAATACTCGACGAGAGTTTCATTTCGTCTGCTTTTCATAGCCAACATTTCAGAGATCATATCTCCGTAATTTTGATCGCATGGAAATGCTCTTAACAATTTTTGCTGCCATTCGTTCCAAGTATATTTCACACGGGTTAATCCATCGTACCACTTTTTAGCTAACCCAGTTAATTTCGGCAAAGCATAAAAAATTATTTGATGTTCTGACGTTTCGTTTATTTTAGCCAGCCAATCCTTCATAGATTGCGATTTTGAGTTAGGGTCAAATTCAGTACACTAGACGGGATAGCAGAGCGCGTAGTTCCACTTTCTAACGCTTCTCTTAATAATTTTACTAAAGATGTTTCCTGTTGGAATATCGAACCTCTAGCGCGTTTACTGTATGTGCTCCAATCAAAATTAAAAGTTTTTGAAGAGGAGCGCGTCTGACGACTCTATTTTGGTTACGACGGCGCTCATAAGACCTTGAACGTCGTTTTATCGAGCGAGAATCCCTGACGGGAGACCGAGAGCGGCGTGACCTCTTCGAACGGCGATCGTGCTTTCTTACAAACGATCTAGAACGGGATCTACGCAAGATGTAAGAGTTCGACCTCGATCTCGGCCGAGTTACAACGCGTCCGAAGGAATGACGACTCGTACTGCGGGACGAGCTTCGAAATCGCTTCCTATTGCACACGTGCTTACTATTAGCTTTTATAATTGAGCGCTGTCTACGCTTAATATGTTCTGACCGATATGAGTGTTCACATCCTATGACATTTTTTCAGTATATGGGTAATCTGGTTCTGGTCGCAACGGTGGAGTAACAACATCTATGTGCCTATCCCCAAGGGCCACGGGCGTTAGGGGAAGCGAGTGACGAGCAGACTAATTTAATTTAATTCATGTTTATTTAAGGTATAGATTATGGATTGTATTGCTATATTTGTAACTATGAATAAGCCCGCTGATAGCTAAAACCAATTTACTGTAAATAAATAACATTACTTAGTTTGACGATGCTTAAAATATGTAGTTATTGTAAATAAATGATTACATTGTATTTGTTTAACACTAAACATAAGCAAGACATACAAAATACACAAAAAATAGAGAAGGTTTGTACCAGTCGTTGAATGTCCAGCAATATGTGTAAGGTTTATTTTATAAAATATGTAAAATTTCAAATTTGTTTGTTAATTAGTAACTAAAAATTACGACTAGGTTAAGAAAAAAAATACATCTTCTTCACAAGATGTCATCAAATGTTTCATTTTTTCCTTACATATGTATATAATTTTTTTTGTTATTATTGTATACTTTTTTTCATTTAAGTCTTTCCAAAACGCTATCCGCAACAATCCATTATTGAAAATAATAAAAAGAAATTGAGTAGATTCAATCGGAACATCCAGAATGTAAAAAAAAATGAAATAAAATAAAAATAGTAGACAATCATTTATAATTATAATATGAAGTATAAGAATTTTGTCTATTTATGAATACTTATTTATTTAATTTATTTGTTTTTATTGTACGCTATTCGTAAGCGTAACACATACAATACTAAGACAATTCATTACTTATCATCGCAATCAATTCAATTTCTACTAACCGCTTAAATGAGTACTATTCAACTAAAATGTAAAACCAATTGTACCATATACCTTAACGGACCGAGAATACCTTGTGAGCATAGTGTAAATCCCTTCTTCTGATTTGTAAGGTAAATAACTTACTCCAGTGCTCCAAAACAGTCCTTTTATTTTAAGCTTCTAGTTCGAAACCTGAAAACGATGAGAAACTTAAATACCTAGTAGCCAGCAAGATATTTCTTTTATATCCGAAAAAACGATCGTCCGCGATGACAGCTCAACTCAGAAAAAAAAACGTTCCTGCCTCCTTGTTTTAAGTGTCGTATTCCAGAACTCTACTCAATGCTCAAGTTAGGATTTCAGCAGACTTGAGTATGATTTCCAGCACTGGTAATACGACCTTAATGGCAAGGACTTGAGTATGATTTTCAGTTCTCACTGCAATACTGAGCATTGAGTAGAGTTAGAGAGAGTAGTTAGTTAGTAGTAGAGCGTATTTCCAGTGCTTGTGTTTCCAGTGCAATCCTGACTTGAGCATTGAGTAGAGTTCTGGAATATGACCCCTAAGTCTCTCACTGGTTTAGAAATTTTACTCTGAATCGATAATAGCTCCAAAGTTAAAATTAAATGATTACATTTTAATCATAAATCTAACACGTAGGAACGACGTTCCAAAATCACATAGATTGTTCCTCCGTTCCACTAATTGTCTCCGCCACTCACGTCACGACATACGAAGTGTTTTACAATGAAAATTTTGCGCGAGTTCGCTTTTATTTTTAAATTCTAATTATGAACCAAGAAATAATTAGATCAGTGTAAATGCCGTGTAAATATTGTAAAAAAAATACAAATAAAATAGTTGTACAAAATTAATCCATAATAATAAATATGCCGCATGATCTTAATAACGAATAATGCGACAAACATGTAAAACTGTGAAGGTTAATCATTAATTATTAACCTTCATAGATAAATTTTTTAAATAAAATTAAATATTATATCAAAGTTAATGACTTAACGCTTTTCCCCATGTCTAGCGACCTTATAAAAACGGAATAGAGTTTAATTAAAACTTAAATGTATAATTTTGATGTTGTCCATTACAAAAGAGCCATGTTACATGTAATAATGTCAACAATTTTCTTTGTTTCTTTTCAGCTGTTTGATCTCTCGCCTTGAGTCATATCGGTTACTTATTGTTGAGATAACAAAATAACGGTGACAATTCAGCGGGAGAAAGGTTGCTGCTCAAGTGAGAGGGCGACGGTTCTAATTCCTGAAGTTACTTACATTTAAATTTGTATTGAATTGATATTCTATTATTTTTGTGAAATTACTCCACTAGTTTGTTATAGTTATTAATACAAAGAGCGAACATTTAGAAAAAATTCCTTCGATCCGGCCGGATTCGAACTGACGTCTTCTAGCAAACCGTGCCAGATGCTATGCCAACTAAACCACGGAATGCACCAGCGGACCTTACGAATTTTTGTATGTGCTTGTTTGTCGAATCTTTGTACTTGATTTTCAACGACTTTTTAGCAGTAGCGCCATCTATGAGAAATCTATGATAGTATTTCGTCACCCAGTTACGTAACTTTACAGCTACCAGCCATGGATAGAGGTGTCGCTATTATCTGTAATTAAATTTGCATTGAATTGATGTTAAATTATTTTTATCTACACACATATCATGAACTCTCTATAATGTGTTCAAGAGCCGCAAATTACGACCAGCATAAGGTAAACTGTTTTGTTAGAACAAATTTCTTATCTGTGCAAATGTTATTATTGCTTCATAGTAACATCGAAGTCGATGTTATTATTACATTCAAATTTCGAACATCTCCGAAAAGCAAAACAATTTGATTGGATCTCAATTCTAATATCAGTCGAGATGAAGTTTTATTCGAAATGAAATGTCAATAGCAAACAATTTTGACAATTTCACACGTTATTTGATATCGAACGATATGGTAGTTGGGGCCATTCCAGTCAATCTATGAATTAAAAATAAAAACTACGGTATTGTGTCATACGTGCCGCCATTTCGCCAGTTGTAACATGCGGTTCCTGAACACATCACAAAGAGCTTATGTAGTATGTGTGTAGATAAAGCAGTGCATGTAATTGTACATAATTAGGTATTAAAACACTCGTGTGAAACCCACACTCGTATTTTAATGCCTTTCATTATGTAACAGTCACATAAACTACTATTGTGAAATTCCGTTTCGAAATTTCAAAAGCAAAACCACACAAGTCACCGACTTATCACATACATACATACAGCACTATCCCGTTCGAATTTTTTTCCGATTAGAAATTCCGAATGGTGGCTTGCACATTTGGAATTCCTCACGGAAAAAACCGTTCCGAAATATTTTATAGATATTGTAGGGCTGCAACACGCAGTCGTAAATTCCGTACGTATTTTCACATCAACATTGGGCTATCAGTGTGCCGGACTAGCGAGTAGTGGTATTATTACTGACGACGTGCTCAAGTGGCTTGCACACCAGTTTTCATGGTGTCGCTATGTCTGAGGTCCCGGGTTCCATTCCCGGCCGGGTCAATGCAGAAACAATAACTTTTCTATATTGTCTCGGGTCCGGGTGTTTGTGGTACCGTTCGTTATTTCCATAACACAGGTGCTGTAGTTAGATGGATAAACAGAGATATAAACGCTTTGTCTATCTTCTATATACATCATCTTTTAAATACATGCCAATTTGAAACACTTCACCTTTATTAGATTCATCGAGTACATATTAGAATAAAAATTTGATAATAGAATTCGGGCTGGCCTCACCTCTAAGTTTCTCGGAACCTTCGGTGAAATTGCAAAGAAGGTTCCCAACCCTCGGAAAACGTGTGAAGTCAGTCCCCAACCCGCATTAATAATATAATAATAAATTTATTTCTCTCCTTAAATTTTGGTCACACTTGTTGGCACACAAACATACCCTATTTTGTAAAGTGACAAAATTTGTAGGAGACTGGAATTTAAACTAGATTATAGATTTGTGTCTTAGGCTTCCAGGCTCCCCTCTTCAAACTTAATGCCATTTTTAAATGTACACAAATTTTAATAGAGATAATTTGAACTATTATACAAATAAAAATAACTAAGGGAACATATATTTAAGACAGTGGTGTGTGGGTGCGTGTACGTGTTTTTTGTAGTTATGATTGCATGTATAGTTGTGTGCGTGTGTGTGTGTGTGTGCGCGCGCGTGTGTTCGTGTGTGTGTGTGTCAGGTGTTGTTTGTTTCAGTTTTTATTTTTCCACGTCTACGTTCCTACTGTAATTAAATTTTTAATATCAATGTAATTTAAAGTATTTCAGTGACAAATTAATTTCTTTTTCAATTCAAATTTATTCTTATTTGTAATATTTTTTTAAATTTAATACATTATATAGCCTACCAACATTAAAATAGAGAAATCTTTGCGCGTTGTAACCTTAGAATAATGTTGTAACCAACTGCGGTCTACATAGCTCATACCTTCTATTTTGTTTGTTGATTAATATAACGGAGGAAGCCACTTTAGCATGTTGATAGAGAATAGTACTAAGAATACAAGTTTCTGGAACTGGCCACTTACATAAACAATATTTAAAAAGTAATTACAACATTTGAAAATGGAACTCTTTGGCTGTAGATTACAGTTTGTTTCATCTGACTTGTTTTTATATGTCATGTGGCGTCATTTTAGAAATTGGTTGTCTACATCACCATGCATTTAACTCGTGAAAATTTTTGTAGTATGATTTTCTACGACTTTAAGGGTCATATTCCAGAACTCTACTCAATACTCCAGTCAGGACTTGAGTATTGCAGTGAGCACTGAAAATTATACTCAAGTCCTTGCCATTAGGGTCGTATTTCCAGAGCTTGAAATCATACTCAAGTCTGCTCAAGTCCTGACTTGAGCATTGAGTAGAGTTCTGGAATACGATCCTAAGTGTAATTTAACAGCTCAGCGGAACTTCGCTCGGCTTCAAACTGCTTTTTGCGATGAGGCACCATGTAAGATGACTATTAATAGCTGGTTTGCAGAATTCAAACGCGGTCGTGTGAATCTCAGTGACGAATTTCGTGATTGTCGCCCGTCCACTGCTGTGAACAACAAAAACATCGATGCTTTGCGCCGTATAATCAAAACAGACAGGCATGTGACATACCATGTGATTCGGGCATCTTTAGGCATAGGCATGAGTCAAATACAATCAATACTACACAAACATTTGGGTATGAAAAATCTGTGCTCTCGGTGGATGCCACACAATTTGACTGAAGCTCAAAAAACGGATCGCGTCACTTGGTGCAATGCCGTGCTTACCAGATTCAACGAAGGGGCGTCAAATTTGGTGTGGGACATAGTAATAGGTGACGAAACATGGATTTATAGTTACGATCCCAAAACAAAGCAGCAATCGAGCGTATGGGTCTTTTGAGATGAGCCGAAACCAATGAAAGTGGCATGCGGGCAAAGTGCCTCTAAGCGGATGATTGCTTCTTTTTTTAATAAAACTGGACACGTGGCTATGTTGCTTTGGAGAATAGTTGTACCGTGAGTAGTGATTGGTACACGACCATTTGTTTACCGGAAGTTAATGCCAAACACCGTAAAAATAACCGTAAACGCCGTATCATCTTGCACCACGATAATGCCAGTTCTCACACGACCAGACAGACAAATGAATTTTTGAAGGTGAACAACGTTGACCTTATGAGCCGTTCCGCGTACAGTCCCGACCTGGCACCTTTATTTCCAAAAATTAAGAAATAGTTACGCGGTCAACGATTTTCATCACCTGAAGAGGCTGTCGAAAACTATGAAAAATATGTTTCAGAGATTGTCACGGAGTGGCATAAATGTTTTCAAAATTGGTTCATTCGTATGAAAAAGTGCATTAACGCTAACGGAGAATATTTTGAGAAACAATAAATTCATTTCTGACCATTTATAGTATTTTTTTCTTATTCATTCCGGAAACTTATAGTGCGCCCCAAGTATAAAGCACGGTCGGACCGTGAGTACTCCTGCTTCGGCGTATGGTATTGAACCATTGATGTCTCATACAGTTTCGGCTTAAACAGACTCACCTTAATCAGCATTCTTTGTATAAATGGATTGGTGATGGTAATGGTAGAGTTTGAGCGCTTTAAATTGATCTCGCTGAGGTGTTGACTTACATAGAGTAACTTAAGTTAAATTTAAGTATTATTAATTTATTATTATTATATATTATTACCTTCTTTTGTCTCCTCACGAAAGCTCTCTTAAAAAAAAAACTTAAATTCAACACGTCTGTGATAGATCCGGTTTTTGTTGTACTTTTATATAGGCATATAAGACGCCAACAGCTTTGCCGTCTTAAGAACAGAAGGTGTTGGGTTCATCCAATGAATCAAGAAGTAGTGTGTACAAACACGTTTAAAAATTGTACGACATTCTGAGAAATGATGAAAATAAAACGGGCTTCTGTTCCACTCAAGATATTAATAAATCGTTGTCTAGAAGAAGATTCGCCGTTAATTTTGTATTAAAAAAAAGTTTATTTTAATGTATTTTTCAAACATCCAATTTTGTCCATAAATTATTTAATTGAATGATAAATTAAATTGCATTAGCTTAGCTTTACTATATTTTCGCTTTTCAATGTTAAATTATTGTGATCTAAATTTTGATATTGGTCTTAATATGATTTCATAATTGTAATAATTAATTACATAGTTGGTGTACGAGATTAATAATTAATTAAGTAATTACCATTGTAGTGCCCTTACAGGGTTCATGTGCTGGAATACTATTACATAACACCTCTGTTAATCCAAATGAATGAACGAATAAATTAAATATTAATTGTAAATGAATTATGCTCAAATAGAAATTACGATATCAATATGTCTTGAGAGCTTACTGGAAGTTATGCTCATAATTATTTTTTCACTTCTCATGCTCTTAAAGTTCGTATTTATGCTGGGTGTAGGCTGTATAAAATAGGATTTTATGCTCTAGTGCATAAAAAAAAACATCACACTAAATATATCTAACTGTTGTAATTTTATATTCAATTTTAATTAAATAATCGTTTATTTGTAATATTGCTGTTTAATTTCCTCGCAATCGAAGTGAAAAGCAGAGTGTAACTCGTTCATAGAACCCATTTTACCCTCGACTAAAGTATCTACTACTCGTCTAGGGTACAATGACGCGTTTTATGCACTTGTTGTACAATCTACTATTATGTACCCATTAATTTATAACTACTAATTATTATTTTATTGTTAAAGTCAAAGTCAAACAATCTTTATTTCATAGGATAGCAAATTACACTTGAAATTGTCAAATAGATCAAAATTTAATTGCTCGTTCTTGAGGTAGATTCCCCTGAGAAGAATGAGCAAGAAACTCTAGGGGTTGCTATTTGTAAATATAAATTTCAATATATTTATCGTTAAAATATATTTTAATTTAGACATCCTAGATCAAGAATACCTGCAAGATCTAAACGGGTAACCATCATGGATTTTTGTCATCCAAGTACGCAGAAGTTGTATAATAACCTTTAGTACAAAGTTTTTGTTCCATAATAGTTTTAAGCCCCGTAAATGGCAAATTTTGAATATCAATCCGGAATCTTATTATTATAGAAGCGTATACATTGCCCCTTAAATGAATTAAATATTGAGATTTTTTGAAGACGACTGACAAGAACAGCTAGTTTATTTTTATTCCTCGTATTATTGTTATCCCTGTCACTATTTTTGTTGTTTCTGAACATAAATAAATAAAATACAGAAAATCTGTTTTTAAGCTGTAATAATTTTTGCCCAAAATGATGCCCAAAATACTGGTACACATTTATTTAGTTTAGGCATCTCAATTCCACATTAGGTTCCTATATTAAAATGTGTAGCTTTATTATAAAGATTGTATAATTTAGGTTCCCTTCTTAATGCCTTTAATAGTATAATAGCTGTATAAATGTAAATGGTTTTATTGTATTGTATTAGATTGAGTTATATTGAAATACATTTATCTATATCTTTATCTATGCATGTTTGATCTCTACCCACACAAATAACGAGCGTAGCGAATAAAAATAAACACAAAATAAACAAGTGAGGGAAATAAACATTACTTGTTGTAGCGTCTACAAATATATAAAACAAATAAAGTAACTTAAACAATAAATAAAAATAGACAGAAAACGGTGGCAAGAATATTTATTAGCTGAGGAATTAAGACGAATGTTCACTTCCCAGGAGAACGCTTATCCCGGCTTAGCCTGTTAATAAAGGTTGTAGCACATGTAGAGCGAACGTATAGTATTACAAATCACGCCCTTGGTATAATAAAACCACACATAATATATATTTTTTAATAATATTAAGCGACGCGACGAACAAGTCGTGCGCCAAGGTAAGCTGCGCGCCTGTTGCAGTGCCACTCAGAGCTTTAAATCGCAAAGATCTGAGAGGCGCTTCCACTGCGCCCGTCACCTTGAGACAAGTACCATGTGCCTGTAATTTCACCAGCACCCTTACACACATTATTGCTTGGCGGCAGAAATAGGTAAGGTGGCAGCATTTCCCTAGACGAACCCTTTCGTAAGGAGCTCTACTGCTGCTACGTACTACTTCGTTTTAGAAGTAAATATTTTTAAAATACACTTACCTTATAATGTACAACGAACGATGACGTCTTGACGACTACAGCTTCGTATGTAATACTGAGTACGACTGTGTTGCTCAATGTTTGGATCAAAACGTGCAAAAAGTTCAGAGGTACTACCCTGGCTCACGCGCTACTTCACGTCCGATCGTTATAAGACCTTGTTCATTAGAAAGATCTCGATTTTTTTTAATAGGACTGCATTTTAAAGTAAAAAGTCCGTAATTTCAAACGTCTTCTGACATTAGGCACCCCTAGGCCAAGCCGTAATGAGTCTAGTGGTAAATCCAGCCCTGGATGGTTAGGGCAAATTCTACATTTCTCATGAGAATTTGTATGTCCACGGTGTAACGTGGAGCAAAGATAAATATGAGATGGAAAACAATAGTGTTACATTAGAGTGTATAATGCAAAGACATTTTGTCTATTTTGTTACGTGTGTTAGTATTATGACTGTGACACATTAAAGGAATGATAATACGATTACAAAAGTAACCAACCACTCGATACTAGGTGTTTAAAAATAATACAAGAATGCATATTTAACCGGTAAGTGTAGCAGGTGTAAGGCCTAATATGACCCCATATACTCTGAATTTTTTCTTCATATGGCTTTCGCAAGAGAATGAGAGTTTAGGCTAATACGACAAATAAACGGCATCAGTTGCTAAAGCTAGTTGTTTTAGGGTCGTATTTTAGAACTCTATTCAATGCTTAAGTCAGGATTTGAGTATGGTTTAAAGCACTCGAAATCATACTTAAGTCCCTGCCATTAGGGTCGTATCTCCGTTGCTTGAAATCATACTCAGATTGTGACTTGAGCATTGAGTAAAGTTCTGGAATACGACCCTTAGTATTATAGTTATTTTTAACCGACTTTAAAAAAGGAGGAGGTTCTCAATTCGTCTGTATGTTATTTTTTTTTGTATGTATGTTACGCGATAACTCCGGTTTTTGTTGGAAAGGGGGTACTTCCATAGTGGTCCCATTTCATTTTGAAGAAAATCATCCACCTCGAAGGGTGGCTGTTCACGTAAGAAGATTCATTTTCATAAATAGCGCCTATTTTTTACTATAAGGATCAATTATTTCAATGGTTGATTTTGCTATTTTCCAATTCAAGGCGTTTTTCTCTCAATATACTTTGAGTAGTGATAAACCGATTTTTATTATCTCCTGTGTCAAGTCCCGTATAGTAGCGAACTAGGGGATGAATACGAGTTTGCGTACTTCCCGGCAACCGATTTCAATAAAACTTGGTAATTATATGTAATTCCACGTACTTTTGAGGTCGGTTTTTTAGTACTCTATACTGAGATTATAATTATATATATAAAAACAGATTCGATTTGCCCAACCCAGTGTTTTAGAATTGGATAATCAAATCAGCCTGCAACCATTTTTATGATGCTGTTGTAGCTACTTCTGATACGAGTCATAAGCGATACTATTTTCTCTCGCATTGTCGCTTGGAAGCCGTCTATTTGCGCCTCGGCAAACATGCCTGATGCACTGTACCATCTTGGTAGTCCCAACAGCATCTTGAAAGCGTTATTATATTGAACTTTTTAATTATAAATAAAAAAAAATAAAAAATATATACATTTTGAAATTAGATAAAATTTTATGCAGCCTGAATACTCTTGGAAGAGAAATTTAAGACTATCCGTTATGGAGTTCGTGAAATGGTACAATACGTAGGGATCACCTTGACTTTTCATATATACCACAAGACCACTGCATATACCTGTATGGCGTACGTCACGTCCCCAAAAATAAAAGTAGTAACCAGTGAGACAACCAGACAAATTTAAGAAATTGTAGAGACTCAAGGAGCTTGTGATGAACAAACATCGAACAAGTTTGTAATAATAATAATAATGCACACACTCAACATAGCCCCGCACCAGGGAAACTCTGTGTCGCGGGTGCCATGCACACACACATAGTCAACCACAAATTACACCCAAACTCACGAGAGAAATAATGTAAGCCATACAAATATTTCTCTCGGCCCGGGAATCGAACCTGTGACGTCTGCGTTGGCAGTCCGGCATGGTAACCGTTCGGTCACAGAGGCAGTTATGCAGCAGTAGTGATGCATCTACCGTGTTAGAGTCTATACCAGAAAAATAGTGGATAGAACCTCGGGATGGTTTGTCCGAATACGTTGCGATATTATCGCATCGCCATAGAATCGCTTTCACACTGCACTACAGCCCTACAAAGGCTCCCGCGTCATTGGTAGATTCATTTCATTCCATTGGCAGGATCAGTGCCGACAACATCGCGAATCGAGAATTGATTCTTATTTCAATTTCGAACTTTGTGCTTTTTTTTGTGTTTACAAAGCGTTATAGGTGAGTGATAATATATATTTTTTTAATTTTGCGTGATGTGGTGAGGAACATCGGTTGTGTTGTTGTTATTTTTTTGTAATGCCGGCTTCGTGGTGAGAGTGCAAGCAAGTAGCTTTGTTTTTTATCCTCCCTCTGAGGCGAAGCAGCAATCTGCTTTGTTGTTTTTAGTATTGGAAAAGCTAGCGCAATTACATATGTACGAGAAACTATTGTCATATGGTCGAATCACATCTGTCTACAATTGCGTTAATGAATTAAAGGAATTCCTGTACCTCTTGCTTTAAGAATAGATTCACATACTTTGCCTTACGGTAACCGTTTTTTTTATGATATCAAGTGTCGGGACGAACAAGTCGTGCGCCTGATGGTAAGCAACACGCCTGTCCATAACAGTTGCAGAACCACTAAGAGCTTTACATCGCAAAGACCTGAGGGGCTCAGCTACTGCACTCGTCACGCCGGGACATAAGTTGACAAGTCTCATGTGCCTGTAATTTTTCCAGCACCCTTCCAAGCCGGAACAGTATTTGGTTACATGTGCGTTGGGCTTCGACACGGCCTGTAGAATTATATTTTTAACCGACTCCAAAAAATACTTCTCAATTCGACTGTTTTTTTTTTGGTATGTTATGCGATTAGAGGGTACATCAGTTTTGGTTCCATTTCAATTTGAAGACAATATTCCATCTTTAAGGGTGGCAAATTAGGGGATGAATCCGGTTTCGCGCTTTCCTTTAACCGATTTCAATAACACTTGGCAAATAGGTGTAATTCCAATAAAAAATGTCCGTAATTTAAAAAAAATAAAAAAGTTGTATTTATTTATTTATTTGTAACAATGTAAAGTTACAGTATCAACCAAAATGCTTACATGTAAATTTTTTATACTACTTACATATTTGATACGCTAAGTTTGCTTTACACAATAGTTTGCTAATGCTGCCGTAAAAGATGTCAGCATCTTGGACTTCAGCGACTAGACAATTAAGCAACGTGAGACTATGTTTCATGTCAGTTTCAAATTATTAAATTGTGTTATTTGATTGTATAATGAAAGCTTAATAACTTTTATTGAATGTGATAATAATAAGGTGTGCCTAAAATCGCAAAGGGAGGTAATGAATGCCACTGCACAAGTGGAGTTTTACTCTCTTTGCGAGTGAAAGGCATGTAAAGTTTTATACATTTCTCTAACCGAATACTGAGCCTTATTTTGTTTGTAGTGAACGTAAACATTTCATTTTCATAGATAATTTACATGGCTGTTGTAAGAAAGTATTATGTAAGTTTATAGGTACTATTTATCCTTTTTTTATAACATCAAGCGACGGGACGAACAAGTCGTGCGCCTGGCGGTAAGAAACACGCCTGTCCATGACAGTTGCAAGCTTTAAATTGCAAAGATTTGAGGGGCACTGCCGCTGCACCCAGCAGCTTGACACATAAAGTTGACAAGTCCCATGTGCCTGTAATTTCACTAGCGACCTTACCCTTTAAAACCGGAACACGGTAATGCTAACATTTCTGCATGGCGGCAGAAATAGGTAAGGTTACTACTACCTGGCTACTAAGGTTAGTACTACCCTGGATTCCCAACGAGCTCATTCAGAATTCGCACCCTCATTGATTAAAAGGCCACATTTGCAAAATAATAACTTTTCAGAAGAGAGATTTAAAAACTCTAAATTTCTACGCTTAGAGACTCATTAAATTTTACATATACTTAATTTTTGTACCAGTACAGTTCCTTATGACAGAACTCGTCCACCTTACCTATTCCTGCCACTAAGCAGAAATGTGAGCATTGCTCCGTTCCTGTTCTGAAGAGTTAGCGCCCAGCTACACGGGGAGAAAGTTTTCGCGCGGCAGCCGCGCGGCGACCGCCAGTTACCACGCCTTCGTGTACATTAACGGCGAATGTGAATTCGATTTACTAGGCAACAACGTTTAAATTCCTCTGAATAATACAACCGGCGCGTAGATCAAATTCAAGCCAACCTCGCGCGCGCGCCCGGGACACTCATTTAAGTTAAAACGTAAAACAGTCAACCGTGATCATGGAACCTGTAAAGGGCCCGAAACGTCGGTTTGTTTGAAAAAACAAATATACGCGATTTAAATCCGGAAAAATAGTTTCATTTCCTATGTGTAACAATCGCGAAAACCTAACAACTCGATGAAACGTAAAAGTTAAACAAATAGAGCGTATTTTGCCATGACAATTTGACGCACGCGGACTCCGCTCGGCGGGTTGAGCGCAATGAAATTCATGTCGAATACTCGTAAATGCGCCTTAAGGGTGCTAGTGAAATTATAGGGACATGGGATTCGTCAACTTATGTCTCAGGGCAACTATTACAAGAGTGTCGCTTACCATACCAACCCCGCGAATTATTCATCCTATTTATCCACTTGCACGCTCAGGCGCTCAGGCGCGAGCTTACGTCATCACGCCACGTCCACCCGTGTTTTTGATGTTTACATTAGGAGCCGCGATAAGGCGCGTGTAATATAAACACTTGAAGCTCGAGAACCAATTAAGCTACAGCAAAAAAAATAACATGAGCGATAAGATCACTTAAGTAGCTTTTGTTTAGACTACAGTTACGATTGTAATACGACGACTTTATTTGCGACTTTCGAGAACTCTGAACACTTTTGAGAAATTTTCATAGTGTTTTACGATTTAACTCTTAACCACTTTGTATATTCATTTTATTAAGAAACAAAACATTTAATGATGACGAGCATTTAAATACCTATCATAAAAATAATATCAAATGTTAAAGTTTTACCACCATCGGAAAAAGCACATCCTGACGTTCATTTTGATAGGTAATAATTGCAAAAATAAATAGTAATGACATTCATTACAGTCGAAATCTTCAGCTAACACTCCAACAATCGCGCCACAAGTTCAAATTTTGACATTTATTTTCTATTATATCTTTGCTTAGGAATTTCCGTTAATTTAAAAATACTTTTTTTATATTGTTATATTTTGTTATATTGAAAAATACTAGCAAAAATGTGAAGGTGATTCGAGGTACCGCGTCATTGGCAAGTATAGTTGCCAATTCCAGTTGAAATGGTTACCTATCAGTAGTCCGAAATGACATGTTCCAGAAAAAACGTTTGCTCGAAATTTCTTAACCTCGAAAGTAATTTTGAGAGGAAAATGTTTTTTCTTTTAAACCTAACTTAACGTAACCTAGCCTAAAACCTAATCGAATGTTTGCGATAAACATTCAACATATCCTGAAAGAACAACTGTTTCGTTATAATTCGGTTTTCGGTGTAATGAAAATTCGAACAAACGTTATTTTGGACAAAAAAATGTCGAGTTTGTGATATAAAAAACGTGTTTCATGTAATTCGTATTACTTTTACGAATTTCAGAGCGATAAGACTTGTGAGAAAAACATTTTAACATACCTCACATGTAGTTTTATTATAGGAAGCTGTGAAAAAATAAAAATAAGAAAGACTTCTCAGCTTTGAAATCCACATTCCACCTAATATTATCAAAGTCACATTATTACAATTTAATATTAAATGTCAAAAGATAATACGATCGTCACTAATAAGAACAATGATATTAACCTAAAACAAAAGAAAGTTACTGTGTCTTCGAAAGAAATTCCTTAACACTATAGAATTAATTACCTGATTGTAAACAATTATAGTACTCATATAATATTAAATTGTTTATAGGTATAAAGTACAAGAAAGTACAGTCGCGGCTCTATAAATAATAAAATTATTTCTAACCACAATTTGTGATTGTTTATTAATCACAATCTAATTCCTAGACATGACGATAATCTTTGAATGTCCTTAAATCAGGTGTTTAACTTTAATTGTGCCTTGCATCAAAATCCGGCTCGATTAACTTAAATGATGTTTGACCCTATTTCTTTATTAATGTGCGCATCACTGCCTTCCGGCTTGGAATGGTAAGGGTGCTGGTGTAATTACAGGCACTTGTCGACTTACGTCTCAAGGTGACAGGCGCAGCGGCAGTGCCCCTCAAATATTTACAATTTAAAGCTCTGAGTGGCACGCAACTGTCATGAAAAACTTTATACTAAAGGTTATTATACAACTTCTGCGTTGACAGTAGAGTTTAATCAGTCAGAAAGAGTAAGTGTAACTTGCTTACCTATTGAAATAAAGATTATTTGTCTTTGACTTTGACATGAACAGGCGTGTCTCTTACCGCCAGACGTACGACCCGTCGCTTGATGTTATAAAAAAAGGATAAATAGTACCTATAAACTTACATAATACTTTCTTATAACAGCCATGTAAATTATCTATGAAAATGAAATGTTTACGTTCACAACAAACAAAATAAGGCTCAGTATTCGGTTAGATAAATGTATAAACCTTTACACAAGTTTCGTTTTATAGCCTCTCATTCTAAAAGGAAACTTAAGAAATAAATAAATAAACTGGTCAAAGTGAGTAGCTATCAAAAACACATTTAAGATCATTTTAAGATTGATGGATTTATAAAAAAATCCGAATTGGAAAGTCTGGGGTCAACGTAAAACAAGGAAAATTGGAACGTGGCCGACGAGACAAAAAGGATTGGGAAACTCTCCTTTATAGGTTTTGAATAATAAATTAAAATTGCAATTTAATAACTGCCACTGTGGCCGAACGGTTACCATGCTAGCCTGTCGCAAATATTTGTATGGCTACATTTATTTCTCTCGTGAGTTTGGGTGTAATTTGTGGTTGACCATATGTGTGTCCGTGCCACTCGCTATACAGGGTTTCCCTAGTGCGGCGCTATGAGTGTGTGCATTATTATTATTTAATGTTACTGCTTAAATAACTAGGTTATAACTACGTAATACAGAAGCTTGTCAAAGTTACAATGTGTATAATGTAATTACATATAATTGGGAAATTATATATAATAGAAATGTATCAATGATTGTAAGACAAAACAACATTCCTAAAATTCAAAATATTGTAAAGATAAATCCTCTTCTCTCTAAATATAATTGCAGTGCCCTACAGGGTTCATAATGCGATGTTAAATTAACTGTAAGCCTTTTCATCTTATGTAACATTATGGTAAATGTAATAAAGAATTGAATTGTTTCTAAGTGTTCGATTTGTATTAATCAGGAGGTCGTTATCTTCAAGGTACGACAGGAGACGGTTGTTGATTACATGTTCCATAGTCTTGCAGAGCATGGAAGTGACTGAGATAGGTCCATAATTGGCAGAGTCAGCTCTGCTTCCCTTTTTCGACACAGGTTGCACGTTTGCAAGCTTCCACGACCTGGGAACCACACTAATCTCAAGTGAGAGGCGGTACGGGCGTAGGCGTGTGAAAACAGAAGACAACTCAGGCGCACAGTTACGTACGACTAGTGCTGGAATTCCATCTGGCCCGCTAGCTTTATTCACGTCTAGATTCCGCAGAGATCCAGAGGCGAACTCTCTCTAAAGAGTGAGGCAAAAACATTTGCCTTGTCATCTGCAGTATAGGCCAGCGTGCCGGCTGGCCTTGCAGAGGTGGCATAGATGGGCGATAAAAGTTAGTTAGTGACTATATTTAACAGTGACGAAAAGGTTGGTCTCTTATCGGCGCTCATATCTAGACATAACTGGACTAGTCCCATGTGCCTGCAATTTCACCTTGCTCTTCAAAACCGGAACACAGTAATGCTGACATTATTGTTTGGCGGCAGAAATAGGTAAGGTGGAGTACTACCCTGGACTAACTCTTTCACGAGGAGCTCTACTGCTACTAAATTATCTAGGAAATCAAACTTTTTCGCCGTAGCGCCATCTCCTTCTTCTCCCTGTCCTTAATTCACGCTAGGTGGGGTCGGCACAACATGTATTTTTCATTCACTCTCCCCTGTCAGCCGTCATTTCCACACTCACACATTTCTTATCTGTAGCGCCATTTGTGAGATTTTGTTTTGCTACTTAAGTATAAAAAACTTTTTTATATTTAAATAGGGGAGTTGTAAGGGTTCACATATGAATGCGGCCGCTGCGCGGTCGTAGAACGGACACCGCTCGGCGACCGCGTAGACAAAAGACAAGCTAGTGCCTTCCGGCTAACAGCTAAATAAATATAGCGTATTTTGCCGTGACAGTTCGGTCTCTGAACACGTGCACGCGGTCGCTGGACGGCGCGGTCGCCGCGGACTCCGCTCTTCGACTGCGTGGCGGCCACGCGAAAACTTTCTCCTCGTGTGTCTGGGCGCTTAATCAAATGAAAGTCATATATTATATATGACTATATGTATATCATTGACGAGAGGACAAACGTCAAAACGGCCATCATAGCGTGCCGGTACTATAGTTACATTATCCATTGAGGGTACAGCATTAATAAAAAATAAGGAGATCTACATTGGGTACGAAAATGTAACGCTCAAGCTTCATCAATTTTCCTACTTTTCCCTACGCGTTAGTAATTAACGATAACACGTTCATTACAATGTTAAGCTCGTGTCCAGTCTTATCAATTATCAGCTCTCCACTTTCAGCTTAATTGCTGATTAGGGGTGATTAAACTGTGCTGATTACGGAATATTTTTCAACCAAAGTCCTTGTGCTTGGTCGGATGTAAGATAAACGGTTTACGACGCTTTTTAAAAGATATAGATAGTACATAGTAGGTATATAAGTGAAGGACATCACTCTATAATACATATGGAACTATACCGGGTGGAAATTTGTAATGCCACCTTGAGGGAAAGTACTCTAAATACTGGAGATAGAAATTTTTACTTAAAGGAAACATTCCTTTATTTTTTAAAAGAAATAAAACTGCATAGATTTTCGAAAATTTCTAGCAACACGCGGGAGTCGAACCCGCTTTAATCTGAAAAAAAAATGCACCCTGCACTTTTATTGCATCGATCGATAGGGTTAATTATAAGAATAAAATCTTTCACAAAATTAAAATGGTTACTAATGTAGGCAGCAGTGGCTCTGCTATAATGGGCTGGAGCGCCATCTTGCTGCAGAATTATTCGATTTCGCTCTTCCTCGGATAAAAGATTTAACTAACTAACTCATTTCTTAAGAGATCCAGTATTTCAAGATACTTTAACTGCCTCCGTGGCCGAACGGTTACCATGCCGGACTGCCACACAGAGGTCCCAGGTTCGATTCCCGGGCCGAGAGAAATAGTTGTATGGCCTACAATTATTTCTCTCGTGAGTTTGGGTGTAATTTGTGGTTGTCTATGTGTGTGTCCATGGCACCCGCGACACAGGGTTTCCCTAGTGCGGGGCTATGTTGAGTGTGTGCGTTATTCTTATATCTTTTTATCGTGCAATCATTATTCAGCCTAATAACAACACTGTTGGTTTGGTTGCAATTAGTTTGATATAAGATAAGTTCTGTATCGGTCTTATAAACGCGAACGTCACGAAGCTCGGTCAAAGATTGACCAATCAAAATATCTGCCGGTAGTAAGTAATGTAGCAGGAACAACATATGCAAATAATTCGACATCGACATAGCCTATTAGAACACGCAGCTTATTATTACTTGACAGTGTTCAAATGACCTTCGTACACGTGTACTAACACAACCATATTTCTCATAATTCCGCACCAAACGTTGAAAGAGAATCTTACTTGATTGTTAGTTTCATGAACACGAACAGGATTCACTCGAGACCAATAATGGTTATTGCGGCGGTTGTACATGCCATTATTACTGAAGTTGGTTTCGTCAGTAAATTCGGGTTACGGCCAACTTCTCTTAGCATGTTTTGACAAAATTGAAGTCGTCTCTCACAATCCCCAGGATGTAATTTTTGCACCAACCGGCCGTCACGATAACATTTATACTTATACTTTTTAAGCACTTGGAGTACGCGAGTGTGGTTCGTTCCAATATCTTCTGCAGCATCTCTGCTGCCTTTGGAAATGCTTCGAAGTACCTATGTTAAAACATTAAGAACGAATTCGGAATAGTTCTGTTGAGGAGTTTGCCGTCGCATTTCGTAGCTACCCGTATTTTTTAAATTATTTACCATTCTTTTCATAACGAATCGAGTTGGTGCTTGTCGATCCCGATATCTCTCTTCATACCACCGCAGAGCTAAATTCACATTTTTCTTATTTAAAAAATAAGCTTCCATTAAATCAAATTGTTCTTGATATGCCATTTTTACGATGAGACAAATATGAAATTTAGTTATTTATAGGAAAACTATCAGTACTTAGAAAGGATATGTAAAAACAATCAAATGGAAATAACAAAAGACAATCCATTTTCAAATGAAACATTCCACATTTAAATTACCTCATGCCACTGACCAAAGAGTCTGCATTACAAACATGTGCAAATTGCAATCTTCTTATCTAAATAGTACTTCGCCATTTTGATGGATAAATGACGTCAACGATAATTAACAAGTAATTTGATGGACCTTTGAGTAAAAGTGCTATAACTTGACCCATTGAATTTATAACTCCAGATATCATGGTTTGTAAGAGAAATTTCATCCTCATAATTGACCTTATCGATTGATTTAATAAAAGTACAGGGTGCATTTTTTTAAAGATTTTAGCGGGTTCTTAGGTTTTCGCGATTGTTAGGGGAGCGTGGGGGAATGGGAGCCTACTAAGGAAAATTGGTAATAAAAGTCATAATTTAAGCAATTTAAATTTTTATTACTTATGAACGTACTAGATAATCACAGAAAAAATGTGAAACTAAAAAATAATAATTGGTTTAAAAGAAAAAACTCAAACATGTCATTCGCTCCCATTACCTCACAGTTCGGGAAATGGGAGCCGGTAAGAATCCCGTATGTCAAATGGGAGCCATTATATATAATCAGTCTGAAAAAAATAAAGTAATAAATTAGATAAGTTAAAAAGTAATGAGAATAAACTAGAAAGTGTTAAAGAAATATCCAGTGAATATTGCAAAGGGATAAGGAGAGCCAAATAGCTCTCATTACCCGCGTAACATCGAATTGGAAAAAGGAATAAAACAGTAAAAACATTTTTATTGTGATTTCAAGCGTAACTTCTAAAATTTGATAGATATGGTGACATAGCAAGTGTAAATACAATGTAGTATCTATGCATTTTACTGCTTACCTGGGATGATGAAATTTGGCAAGATTTATAAGCGCAGAGCGAAAAACACACGACCATCTCATACGACTAAACGCGGGGTTCTACGGGGGCGCTCACAGGACTCGAACGTTAACGAAGACATAGGAGTGCCGTTTGCACAAATACGAGTATTGGGAAAGTCCAGTTTAACACCGCTCTCATTACCGCTCATACCCCACATTCCCCTACATATAGGAAATGAAACTATTTTTCCGGATTTAAATCGCGTATATTTGTTTTTTCAAACAAACCAACGTTTCGGGCCGTTTACAGGTCCCATGGTCACGGTTGACATATAGTATCAAGTGTCCGTCACGAACGAGTCGTGCATCTGATGGTAAGTTACACGCCTGTCCTTAACAGCAGTGCCAATCAGAGCTTTGAATCGCTAAGATTCTGATTCCTGAGATATAGGTTGACAAGTCCCGTGTGTCTGTAATTTCACCAAAAATTTGACAGACAAACCTGTTTTTCCGGAATTTTTGTTAGGTAAAACAACAGAAACATTAAGAAATTATTATGTAATGTAAAAAGGTAATTCGATAATTCGCCACAAATTAAAAATATCGAATACTTATTTATCACTAGCCTACGCAAGGAAAACCCACGTATAATATTGAGTTACCGATGACGTCAGAAACACAAAATTATACAACTGTCTGTTAAGATAAATATTCTTGTGTTCGGACTACACTGACCATCGAGTATATAACCAGAAATAGAGACGAAACAAGGGCCATCCATCCCTGGCCACTCATCAGGCAAATGGGCCTTATATCACTTTTAAATGTCATCTTTGGTTTGTGCTGAAATGACAAATTAGAAAGCTGAAATAGTCCCTTCGGTACAATCGGTCTACTTTCCCGATTCCTACAGCGCCAACAACCGACCTGTGTGTACGTCTCCGTATATTCCAAAAATATTCTGTATTTATTGTAATAAAGATAATATATCTAACAATGTGAGGCTTGTCCAGTCGGTGGTGTGGGAGAAACAGCAAAACAAATGGAGTCACATTTCATCGGTAATAAACATTAAATATGTAATTTTTCAATTATTGTCCGTTATAGCAAAGCCCAAGTTAAACTTATATATTAGAAGTGAAACAATTGACCCCCGTCAATTGTTTCTAATTCAGGCTGGCCAATCGGAGCGCAGTTGTCACCGTAATGATTTGGCAGAATAGTTTTCAAACAAATTAAATGACATTTCGTCTCTATTTCTGGTTATATACTGGATGACACTAACCAACATAGATTGATAGATATACATTTTGGTAGCAATAGAGCTCCTTGTGAATCAGTTCGTTGAGGGCCAATGTCACTGCGCCTGTCACCGTCCGACGCGAAATGACACGTCTCATGTGCTTGTGATTCTTCAAAACCGGAATGCAGAACCGGAAGGCTCACATTAATGCTTGGCGACAGAAATAGTTAAGATGGCAGTACGTCACTGGACTACTAACTATCTACACAAACTTATTCTTAGGTTACAAAAAACTTAAATTTTATCATTAATTTGGGTTTACAACAATGCTTAATATAATTCCAATTTTATTTATCTTAATAGGTAAACTAGACTCGAGAAATGTGGCCAATTTCGAGACGAGAAAAGCATCCTCGAGAACTCGAGAAGTCGGGAAATAAATTAACTTTTTTAATTACTGAAAACTTTGCTTAAAAGTTATACGATCTTTGCGTTATTGTTCTGATCGTTCTCATTAGAGTCGCCA
>NW_020653732.1:6043738-6167877 GCF_003589595.1 Hyposmocoma kahamanoa | reverse complement strand
TACCATGACGCTTATTATAAGCTTATTATAATGTTAAAACTATGTTTTATTGGTAGCTTTGTGACTATTCACTCAGTTCGTACTCAGCCGTGACTTTAACAATAAAGTAATATTGTTCTCATGTCAAATTTAGCAATCATAAAAGGGTTACACAATTGGCAACCGTCACAGTCAACCGTGACCATGGGACCTGTAAAGGGCCCGAAACGTCGGTTTGTTTGAAAAAACAAATATATGCAATTTAAATCCGGAAAAATAGTTTCATTTCCAATGTGTAACAATCGCGAAAACCTAAGAACTCGACAGTTACACAATACAAAAAAAGGAAACAATATTATTTTAGGATTTATTGTCTAAATATTGATTTGTAATGATTACAAGTTAAATTGAACTTATTTATTTACTTATATATTTTCGATATTTTGTTTATTTTTTTATTTAATAGCAGGTTCATTGGAAATAATTTAAAATAAAAAATAAAAATAATTTATAATCGTCAAATAAAAATACGCGATGTTTATTTCGTAAAATTCCGAAATTCCGAATTCACAACGAGACAATCAAGACTCAGCTTGTTTTATTTATTTTTCTTTATGAAAATGCAGAAAAATAATTGAAAACAACTTAATAGATTTCATTGTTACATACTTTCCTTTTTTCGGCAGGTACAATTCTCTGAATGTAAATAATATTAAGTACTTTAACTTTATACTACGATAGGACGATTTGGAACATGAAAAAGAAAGATATGGCATTATACAATTCATATGGCGTTATTTCTTTCCTATTTTTAGTAAGAAATACTTTCTTTCAGTCACTTTAGCAATAATACATTACTTGGTTGCTACTTTTGTCATGGTACGAATATGAGTAATATCATAATAAGCTTACTACAACCTTACTTTGAAATAAGATTGTTTTTTGAAAGGTTATGGTAGGCCCCTGAACACTCTCCTCAGAAGAGACCCGTGTCCAACAGTGGCATGTATAATAGGTTGATGACTGTGAGAGGCGTTATTAGTGTAGAAGCAGTTTCCATAGATTTTTAAAGTTACAGTGGCAGCTGACTACGTGTATAATACATTATACACTGTAAATTTGAATCAGTACCCTAATTCTATAGCGGAATTTAAAGAACTAACTTTTATTAATAATAAAATGAATAGTATCTACTCAATACCTAACGTTACTACTTGAGTAGAAACTAATTCCTAACTTTCTAATTCTGCTTTTTCTCCAGGTTACACCGATCTAGGGCAGTGTTGGCGTGAAGATCTAGAAATTCCAAACCTGAGGGAACTCTCTCACGCCCTCTACAAGGAAATAAAGCCAATGTATACTTTATTACATGGAGTGGCAAGGTTTTTCTTAAGAAAACGATATGGAGATCTTGTACCGGAAAAAGGATTGATTCCTGCGCATTTATTGGGTGAGTTTTGCTAAGATATTAAAATAAGTAACCTTGATATAGATCTGTTTTACTAGTGCAGAATACCTGCTTGAATAGGTGTAAAGTGTAGAAATATATATATTTCTATCATAATGACGCACTGTTGTGCTTCGGACTGAAGAGTAGGGAAAACCAGTGCCGACATAGGCACAGAGAACTTAAGATCGTATGTAACCAACAGTCGCACTTGTGATATAATGCCTATATGTCACTTAGCTGTACCTACCTACAACTTGTAAACATAATTTGAAAAAAAAAAAGCATTAAGATGTTCATTACAATATTCTCGTGCTATATAGAAATAACAGTAGCAGTAGAGCTCCTGTCAAAGAGTTCGTCCAGGGAAGAAGTGCTTCCTTATCTACTTCTGCCGCTAAGCAGTAATGTCAGCATTACTGTGTTCCGGTTTTGAAGCGTAAGGCTCAATTCAGCTTTTCAACTACAACGCATGGCGACTCCGTCGTAGCGCGCCTGGATCACTTACTTACGACACTTATTAGCGACTTTAACCAAGTCGCGCGTCGATCGATTCCATAGTTGCTTAACACAAATTTGTACCTTTGCGATTTAAAGCTCTGAGTGTACAGGCGTGTAGCTTACCATCAGGCTTCTTCGTCTTGTTCGTCCCGTCACTTCATATTTTTAAAAACCCCAGAACAATAAATACAGTAGAAGTGGTTAGTTAGCGTCTGATGTGTGCCAACCATAGGCCTCGAAAGACCTACTTGAGTTCAGGCCGCCATTTTCGCTTTGTATGGTATGGTTGTGTCATTCTTTCGTACAAATTCTCTTAAATCCTATAAAAATGCCTTTTATTGCTGTTTTGGAGTGCAGAAATGATAGCCGCACAAAAATATTATCCGTGGTAGTATTTCATAAATCATCGTTAAGTCTTATTTTAGTAAATTTTCAATTTTCTGTTCATCGCTTTGTTTTTGGACAACTAAATTAATAACTCCAATTCGTCGTAGTTCAGCAATTAGCCGCTAGATGGCAGAACATTGATTAAAATTTCATTATACTATCAAAACGTCTCGACTTGGAATATTAGGTATTGATGGTGTTGATCATTCAACGATATGCCAACAGGGTAAAGTTTAAATTATGTCAACAATCCAGATGCTTTATTTCTTTTTAAAATTTGAAACTATGACCAATCATTATCAAGATTTTGTAGTGTTTCAAATTAGGAATGCGTGTGTTTTGGCGACCACGGTTCTGATAGTAATCGAGACTTGAGGCATTTCCACTGTTTTTTCTTTCGTGAAATAACCTTTATCAAATGTAATACTTACATACTTAGAATAATAACGCATAGAAACCTAGCCCGCACACGCTAAGTGAGGCAAGTTAGAGGCTTCCCAAAGGGCCTACACGAGCGGGCGCCCGCCCGCTCTGTCAGTGCTCAAGGTCAAATTACACCGCGAACAGCTCAAAAATTTATATAAAAATTAATTTCGTTGGTACAAGACACGAAAATGTTGCAAAGTAACGGATTTCTTTCTCCCAATTTTGCTATTCTGTTTCAAAATAATTATATTACGTAATTTTTTGAGAATAGGCAATATCGCGATGGCTGCAGATTTTATTTTTATTCTAATGTAAGTGTGCATTTGACCTCCATTTCTGCAAGTTACATGCGTACGAATGTTGTTTACAAAGATCAACCCCAAGAGTTTCTTGCTCATACTTTTCGGGGGAATCTGCCTTACGAATGAGCGGTAGAGTTTAACCAATGTGACGATTTCTAGTGTAATAATGCTTACCTATGAAATAAAGATTATTTTGATTTTGATTCTGGGTATCGTTTACGGGGTATATGGGGGTGCTCTTTACGAATATAGTACTTATTTCTAAATCCAAGATGGCGGACACAATTTAAAAAAAAATGCAATATGGGTATCCTTTTCGAGGTATTTGGGGATGCTCATTACGAATATGGCACTCATTTCTAAATCCAAGACGGCGGGCGCGATTTTTCGAATAATGGCAAGTTGGGTATCGTTTTTGAGATATTTGGGGGTGCTCCTTGCGAATATAGCACTTATTTGTAAATCCAAGATGGCGGACACAATTTTTCAAAAAATGCTATATGGGTATCCTTTTAGAGGTATTTGGGGATGCTCAATACGAGTACGGCACTCATTTCTGAGCGTAGGAACATATATTTTGCCAATGATATTATACTTATATTTTGCATGTAAAAGAACAGTAAATAACGTACAACCGTCACTGGAACCTCTTCTTTCAAGGAGAAACTCAAAACTAATGTCGTTGCGATAGCAATTTGATCCAGCAACATTGTGATTTCTGTACGTTAATAGGCCTTTCTTTACTTTCAAAAGAAAGTGTAACTAATGACTGGATAAGTTTAATCGGGGGTGGAATGTCATTTCAACATTTAGACGAAGCAAACCGAAAGTTTCCTCTGAAGGAGTGTGTGTAACCGAGGAAACGTGCAAAATTGCAACACGGGCTATCGCGTTGACAAAGTCTGTTCTTTCATTCTGTCATTTCGCCAAATATTGAGGTACACGGTAATGTCCTATAATATACTACACTAATAAGTATAGAGGACATTTCAAAGTTACTCGTCAACAATGTATGTATGTATGTTGAAAGACCAAGTACAAAGACACGACGCAAGCACATAGAAAAATTCGTGAGGTCCGTTGGTTCGTTCGGTGGCTTAGTTGGTATAGCGTCTGGCACGGTATGCAAGAAGACGTCGGTTCGAATCCGACCGGATCGAAGGAATTTTTTCTGAGTGTTTTTTCTGAGTGTTCGATCTTTGTATTAATAATTATAACAAACTAGTAGAGTAATTTAAAAAAAAAAATTGAATATCAATTCAATAAAAATTTAATTAATGTATGTTTTATCATGAAATTTTCAGGCGATCTCTGGTCACAGAACTGGGAACCACTGGCTGATCTAATAACGGAGAAAACAATTGATCTCGAAGCCAGCATTAATGAATTGAAATGGACGGTCATCAAAATGGTAAGTAACTTTTAACACGATCAGAGCGCGATCAAAATTAACCATAAGTTGTTGTCCGGCGGGAAAGATTTTTCACATGACCACTGGTACATAATGGCCCTATCAAGCAAAAGATTTGTGAGCCGGGGTGCGCCACCGGAGGGCACGGCTGAACGTTATGCTTTATCTCTTTCTAATTAATCTATTATTTTAAGCCTGCGCAGCTTGTGCGACAGTGAGCAATCAGGCCGCAAATTCGCAACGGCGGCGGCGCGTATAGCAGAGCGTTTAAGGTTTGCACGTACGTGTCTTCGCTGCACGCGCCGCCGCGCCGTTTCGAATTTACAGCCTTAGAGTTATATTGCCCTGCTCTGTTTAATTTAGTTCAATTACCATTTACACTTTACCATTATCATTTTTAGGTTTAACTATACAATTTTTACTAAAGCCCATAAATTAAATTCATGTCATCATCAGCCTATCGCTGTCCACTGCTGCACAGAGACCTTGCCTGGATAGAGGTGTCTATAAAATATTTTGGGATTTGGATTGTTCTTGTCTAAGCGGCATAGAGTTAAATTTAAATCTTAAGTTTTTTTTTATAAAACGTAAGTGCTCCATTTGGCCTCCATCTCACCTGATAGAAAGTAACGATGAGGTCGACGATGGGGCATGCACATCTAAATAATGCCTATTCATTCTCACCTTGAAAAGGTCCAAGTTATAACCATGTTACAACGTTCAGTTTGTTGTGCTCTTAGCTGTTCTCGTAGTAGCCATGCGCGATTGTGAATGATCTCGATATTCGACTCTTTAGTAATCGCTAATCCTGTCATTCGAATATCAAATTAGTGATCTACTAATTTTCGTATTTGAATAAGCATTCTAGCCCTCTCTGACAGACATATGGGAAATACTGTAGGTACGTGACGGGGACACGGATACTTTGGTATGGACATGATGAATGAGGTGTTCCGATATAATAATCTCTCGACTCGTGCATCCAACCGAATGGCAGAGGCATTCGGTATTGTTAATAACATTCAAGGTCGCGCATCACTATCTCGCAGTATCTGCAAAGGATTATTACCTTTTATACCCTTTGGGGTATTATAGATCAATTCAACATGGTCTGATTGACATTTTGCAGATTAAAATGGCAGAAGATTTCTACAGATCCCTGGGTCTGCCAGATTTGCCAGATTCGTTTTGGGAGAAGTCTGTATTCTCGAGAAGGACCTACGAGAGCGCAAGATGCCACGGCATGGCGGCAGATATGTACAAGCAGGATGATTATCGGTAAATTCGGGTTATCGGTTCGACACATAAGTTAATAACAGCGCTTTAGTATACTGTACTCCAGATAATACAGGACATAAGTCTCCTTTAGCTATCGATTTCAGGAAACGGCTTGACGATCGTTGTAAACATATAATTTAATGTACAGGGACCGCTCCTGCTCATCTTTGATTTTATGCATCGTATTCTTTCCTTATTCCATTCCATGCCAATTCTTTCTTACTCAAATAGTCTTCGGTAGAGCATGTATACCTAAATAATATCTATTTGAAAAGCCTAAGTTATGGTGTTCAGGGAGTAAGTCTACAGGAAGGGATTTCCACTCCATAGCTGTTCGCCATATATATGTGCGAGCGTAACGCTTTATGCGACTCCCTGGAGTAGGTGCAACATAGAGGTGGAATTCCAGCCTAGTTTCCCGATGATGGAAAGGGGAAGGCTGAATTAAATCGTGCAAATCCATCGCACACTTTCTGTGAGTCAAACTAGGCAGCACAGGTGTAAAGCGTGTGATGGTGTTGGTGTTTGTAAAGTCTGGCTGGTGATGTAAAGTCAGTGGTAAATCACCAAAGAAATAGACAATGACAAACGCGAACTGAGGCGTATCAACACAGACTTTTGCCTAGTGAAGACCACGACCACTATGTGAGTCGCAATTCGACTAAGAAGAATAGTTTCTTCTATGTACTCAAAAACGGCTCGGATTTTGATAGCATTTTTTAACTTGTCACTCTTTGTAGATTATTGTACTGCTCGGAAACATCGCCAGATGATTTCCGCATCATCCATCATGAACTGGGACATATACAATACTACATGGCCTATGCACATCAGCCTACATTATTCAGGGTAATATCTGATTTTTTAAAGATTTTTTTGCATTATGTCAGAATGATCTGATAATTTTCAGTGAATAAATCCAAGCGTAAAAGCCATGGTACCCTAAAGATTTGACCTACCGCCTCTCAAGCAGAGGCCGAGGGTTTAAATTCGGGCACGCACCTCGGAATTGATGTGCAAAATTTAATTTGAAATTTACCATGAGCTTTTCGGTGAAGAAACATCGTGAGGAAATCTCGAAGAAGGCACAACCCTCAGAAAACGTATAATGTCCCTAACTCGCATTCAGCCAGAGTGGCGGACTAAGGCTTGAATCTTCGTCTGAGAGGATTGCACCTGGGTTGATGATGAACCCAAGTGACAATAACGGTGACCTTGATTCTGTGTTTCTTTCCCCTCTTATGCATACTTTCTAAAGTGTTTCAAAAACTTAATGTCCTTCGTTACAGCAAGCAAACTCAGCTCTTCATGAATCAATAGGCGACGCAGTCATGTACGGAGTTATGACACCGCAGCATTTACATCGACTGCGTTTGATAAACGATTCCATGCTTTATACAACGGGCAATGACACTCGCGATGACAACGTTGTGGATGACCAGGATGGCATTGTTAGCGAGGATTTTGGAATGAATACTGATATTACGGTGAGTGGATAATATATCTTATTACCACAGATCTTGTGTTTCTCACATTAGAAAAGGGAGTAGTGATACGGAAGGCTCGTCCCAGATATTAACCTTTTGCAGGTGAATGGTTTCAGATCGTGAAAACAGAAATATCGTTTTCGGATGGCCTACCCAAAAAAATAGTGTCGTAACTGTCACGATTGGCAAGCATTCTGGCAACTGCGATTATGCTGTACTCCAAAATGCGACAGTTGTTGCTCAATTTCTGCAGTATAAATTCCATTGCCCTATTGCAGAGATCATGAGGCAGTTTTGTTCGTAACCGACAATTACGCGACAAAATTACTTTTCTAGGGCAATAGCTTCAATTTTTGAACTTCAATTCGCAAACCATTTTAAAAGAACACATTTTTATTTAAAAAATGTCAACGATACGATGTAGCCAGCACACACAAATAATATCTATTCACTTTCACCGTGGAAAGGCCCCAGTTATAGCATTCAGGGAATAAGCCTGTAGGCATGGGATTCGATTCCATAGCCGTTCGTCGTATTAATGTGGAAGCGAAATGCTTCATGCGGGTCTTTAGAATATTCACAACATGAGTGTGGAACTCCAGCCTGCGTCTAGTCCCCTGATCATGCATTTCCATTGCATGTTCTCTGTAATATATCCTGTAAAATCTCTCTGCAGCTTCACCTCTATTAGACTCGAGTAGCCTATAAGCTTCTTGACACGCTTTCCAACTTAATCCAAGGTTGCTAGTTGGTAATTATCAAGACTTTGAGAAGCACTTGCAGCAACTAGATTGTTTGTGAAACCCAATAAAATATAACAACTATTATTACAATGTACCACGAGTAAATCGGTATGTATAACATATACATCGAGTATATAACCAGAAATAGAGACGAAATGTCATTTAATTTGTTTGAAAACTATTCTGCCAAATCATTACTGTGACAACTGCGCTCCGATTGGTCAGCCCGAATTCGAAACAATTGACAAGTGTCGTCAATTGTTTCCCTTCAAATCGACTAGTTTAACTTGAACTTTGCTATATTGGACGACGATTGCAAAATTACATATTTAGTTACCGACGAAATGTGATTCCGTTTGTTTTGTAATTAGATGTTTTGCTGTTTATCCCACACAACCGAATGGAACAGCCCCCATTGTTAGAGATATCTTTATTACAATAAATACATATACATATACGGAGGAATATACGGAGACGTACACACAGGTTGTGGGCGCTGTACTATTTCAGTTTCTAATTTGTGATTTCAGCGCAAACGAGAGTTGATATTTAAAAGTGATATAAGGCCCATTTGCCTGATGAGTTGCCAGGGATGGATGGCCCTTATTTCGTCTCTATTTCTGGTTATATACTCGATGCATTATGATTTCAATTGTCTGCTCAAACGCCATTTGTATGTCAGTCACATTGTAAATAAAATGACAGCATGATTGGGTACTGATTTTATGGCAATTTCTTTTTTTAGAACACGTCGTCAGATATAATTCTCCTCCTCAAACAAGCGCTGAACAAGATCCCCCAAATACCCTTCGCGATCCTCATTGAGGAATATCGTTGGCGGTTTTTCGAAGGCGATATCAAAGTGCACTCTCTGAACAGCGACTTTTGGATAATGGCTTCGAAGTTACAGGGAATAAGTCCCCCGGAAGAAAGAGATGAGAAGTATTTTGACATTGGAGCTAGGTTTCATGTACCGGATAATACTCCTTACATCAGGTAAGTGTGAAGCCTTTTTGGGTCGTTGCCTTAAAGATGAATATTATCTCATTAATCTAAAATAAGTAAAATAAATGTAAAGGAAGCAATAATAATATAAATAAATAAACAATATCGACACCTCCAATGTACATATGTGTACAAATACGCTAACTAAATTTTTTGGTCATGTTCTGTTTTTAATGTAAACGGCTGTATTTACTAAATACGTGAAATATAAAAATTAAAAACAATATCCGGAAAAGAAACAAAAAACGAATTTTAAGAAAAAAAATAAAGAAACAAAAAATTTAAATAAAAATAGATCCAAAAAATTAAGTAGGCGTAGGCGTAGTGTTAATTAGAGATTTCGATATGATAATATAATATAGAATAGTCATGAAGGTAAATATTAATTAGTAATTTTTACTATAGAGCGTTTTAAAGAGAATGAGGCTCTTTTTTTGATAATAACAAGTGACGTGATGAACAAGTCGTGCGCCTGATGGAAAGCAACACGCCTGTCCATAACAATTGCAGTGCCACGCAGAGCTTTAAATTCGCAAAGATCTATGGGGCACTGCCACTGCGCCTGTGACCCTGAGACATAATGACAAATCTCTGTTCAGAACCGGAACGCAGTAATGCTGACATTACTACTTGACGGCAGAAATAGGTAAGGTGGCAGTACTATCCTGGACGAACCCTTTCACAAGGAGCTCCACTGCTACTAAAATTAATCTAACTGCCTCCGTGGGAACGGTTACCATGCTAGACTACCACGCAGAGGTACCGGGTACGATTCCCAGGCCAGGAGAAATATTTATATGAACTACATTTATTTATCTCGTGATTTTGGGTGTAATTTATGGTTTATCTATGTATGTGTTTATGGCACTCGCGACTCAGGGTTGTCTAGTGCGGGGTAATGAGTGTGTGTGCTAAAAGTAATCAGACGTAAAATCTGTAAATTGTCTTGTAAGCTGTTATGAGAAGAAAACAGGCCCGAGTGTTTTATTTGGGACATTATAGTCAAGTTCGCCTTCATGCAATCATACTATATACATGCAATTGTGATGAAAAAAATTGTATGTTTGACGGGCCTGTACGGAAATTACGAGTCCTCACTTCTCAAATTCGACTTCGGGCATTTGATAAAGTCTCGTTCGTAATTCTTTATTTACCGCCCTAAAGCAATGTTTGTAAAAACATCTAAATTTCGAAAACCCTTCTACATCTACAGAATTAAATATTAGGACTCTAGTAGTGTATTTGCAATACCTAAACAAAATAAATGAGTATCTGTATTTTAAGCATGATTGTTTGTACGTATTAGTGATTAAAGAAATAACGTCGGGGACAGTGCAAATCCGCGTATGTAGTATTATTGGTAAAAGGCGCGTATCTGCACTAGACCAAATTTTACAGGAGAGGGATTTAACTTTATTACCTTGTTATTTCAAAGGCTACGACTTTCATTTTTGCACAGTAAGCATTAATTTATGTTGTCTACGGACTGATAACAATAGATTCCCATAAAATACGATAATTTGGTTGACACAACAGTTACACGGATATCAAATTCAATTTTTTTCAAATTCAAATATCTTTATTTCGGAATATTCATCCATAGAGGTTAGTAACAAAACACTTTAAATAGATTTTTTTCTGAGTGCTTTTTCTGAGTGTTCGATCTTTGTATTAATAATTATAACAAACTAGTGGAGTAATTTCACAAAAAATAATTGAATATCAATTCAATAAAAATTTAATTAATACAGTGAATAGCGACATCTCTCGCCAGGATTGGTAGCTGTAAAGGTACTAACTGGGTGATAAATCTGTCAAAGATTTCTCATAGATGGCGCTACGACTAGAAAGTCGTTGAAAGACCAAGTACAAAGACACGACGAAAGCACATAGAAAAATTCGTGAGGTCCGTTGGTTCGTTCCGTGGCTTAGTTGGTATAGCGTCTGGCACGGTATGCAAGAAGACGTCGGTTCGAATCCGACCGGATCGAAGGAATTTTTTCTGAGTGCTTTTTCTGAGTGTTCGATCTTTGTATTAATAATTATAACTTTAAATAGAGTTTGTACTACAAATAACATTTTTTTCTAAAACTAATGTACAACCGGGACCAGTGATCATGAAAAGAACCCTTGACCCTGTTTGCAATTATACTCAAGAAGCTATTGTCACTGCCACGAACTCTATACACTAGGGAAGCAGTTCTTTTTCGCATGATAGCTGCAAAACCATCTTGCCCACCTATGGCGAACATGCACTGCACAATCGCGGCAGCTTCAACAACATTTTGAATATGTTATTGTACAAAATTCGTAGGGTGCCTAGAGATTTTAAGGTATAGTTGACCCAGAGGGTGCAACTATAAAAAGCTTGGCAAAAGCCTTGAATAGGACAATTTTTGCATCGTCACTAGACTTCGCGAACCTACGGGCTAACATGTTGCCTCTTATAGCCAGAGCTCTACGCTCACTTTCTAATTCTAAATCGTCTTTTGAATAGGAATTGATTTGGACATTAAATTACCGAAATGGAAACTAATAATCAAATGCTAGTTATGTGTGATTGCACCCCGACGATACGCTATATTTATTTTTTATATGAAATATAGGTGCGCATTTGACCTCTATCTCACCTGATGGAAAGTGACGATGAGGTCGATGATGGAGCACGCACACTTAAATAATGCCTATTCACTCTCGCCTTGAAAACGTCCAAGTTATAACGTTCAGGGAACAAGTCTGCAGGCAGGGAATTCCACTCCATAGCCGTTCGCCGTATAAATGTGGAAGCGTAACGCTGCGTGCGAATCTTTGGTATATCCACCTCATAGGGGTGGAACCCAAGCCTACGCCTAGTCCCCCGGTGACAGAAAGTGGAAGGCGAACTTAAATCGTGTAATTCCATCGCACACTCTCCGTGATATATCCAGTAAAATACCGATAAGCAGGCAACTTTACGGCGGTGTTCAGGGCTCTGCAGCTTCGCCTCCACTAATTCCGAGTCACCTATAAGCCTCTTGGCACGGTTGTCAATTGAGTCCAAAGTGGCCAGTTGAAAAGTAGCAGAGCCATCCTAGAGGTGGCAGCAGTACTCCATGCACGATCGGACTTGTGCTTGGTACAGCTGAAGCAACTGTCCCAGTGTTAAGTAACACCTCACCCTGGAAAGGATCCCAAGCTTCCTTTCTGCATTTTTGGCCATGGATTAAATGTATCTGCCGATGTTTAAATTGGACGACAGGTCCATTCCAAGTAGCTGGAGACAATCGGTTATCGGTATGGATATATCACGAAAAGTCGGAGTCAGCTCAAAGGGGCTCCGTTTTGTGGAGAATATACACGCCTGCGTTTTGGTAGCGTTAAATTTGACAAGATTGCCCAATCGGAGACTGCCTGGAGTGTCAAATCTAAACGGCTAGCCATGGACTCTCAACAAGACTGGATTTCTTCTCCACTGACCCTGGCACTGGCCAAGTAAAGTAATTGGTCAAGGTACCTGGAATTAACATATCATTGATATGCAGCAGAAAGAGGGTTGCAGACAGTACGGAAGGACCCTGAGGAACTATCGCCATATGTTCGGAAGAGTAGCCTTCTAAGACCTCTCGAACTCGAACGTTCGCTCAAGAAATCCGAGATCCAATTGCAAAGGTCAGTGGGAAGCCGATAAGAGGGAAGCTTACTTTAAAGGCTTGCGTGTCGGACCCTGTCAAAGGCTTTACAAATGTCCAAAGACACTACAAGTGATTCGCCTTGTTTTTCTATAGCCTCGCTCCATATGTGACAGACATACGCAAAAAGACCCCAGTAGATCGCCCTCGTCGGAATCCGTACTGGCGATCACTGAGGAGGTCGTTGTCTTCAAGGTACGATAGGAGACGGTTGTTGAGTACACGTTCCATAGTCTTGCAGAGTATGTAAGTGACTGAGATAGGTCTATAGTTGACAGGGTCAGCTCTACTTCCCTTTTTTGCACAGAATGCACGTTTGCAAGCTTCCACGACCTGGGAACTACACCAGTCCCAAGTGAGAGGCGGTATTTAACAATACAACAATAGTTATTAGTATATGTGTAGATACAATTGGAAGATAACTTCTAGAAAACCTTCTATATTCAATAGCAGTAGAAAAGAAGGTCCTTGTGAAAGAGTTCGTCCAGGGAAGTACTGCCACCTTAACTATTTCTGCCGCCAAGCACTAATGTGAGCATTACTGCGTTCCGGTTTGAAAGGGTAAGGGCGCTGGGAAATTTCAGCACTTGGAACTTGTCAACTTATGTGTCAGGGTAATCTCTAAGATCTTTGTTATTTAAAGCTCTGAGTGGCACTGCAACTGTTATGGATAGTGTCGCTTACGGTTTGTTCCGTCACTTGATATTATTTAAAAAATGTCATTTTCTTTTTCAGATACTTCCTAAGCAGCTTCCTTCAGCATCAGTTATTCGAGAGCCTTTGTAAAGCTGCCGTGTTTGGTCGTCGCGACATATCCGAAGCACTTCCCTCTACGATTCCATTGAACCGATGCGACATTTATGGATCTAAGACAGCTGGTAGACTTCTGAAGTGGGTTTTCTACGTGTATTTTTGTTAGGAAGTTACTTTCTGGCGTTGAGCCAGTGGTGCTACCAAATAGATCTGAGTCGGTTGATCATTTTTGATAACACCGGTCGATCATGACCCATGCGTAATGTGATCGGGTCAAATGATTCGATCTTACGTTCGATCTTTTAGCGGATCACTCGTCGCTCGCGATACTTCCATATCGACTGTGAACTGAAGAAAAAAATTGTTTGCGTCATTTATATAGCATCTGGTTTATTATATAAAAATACGAAGTTATGAAATATTTTTATTACACATGTACATATGTACGTACACTACGTATTTTTATTTAATAAACCAGATGCTATATAAATGATTTTTTCTTCATCCTGTAAAGTTGTGAAAATTGAGATATTACCGGTTGCCAGTTCACAGTCGATATGGCATTTAAGTGTCAAATTATACAATTAGCTTTTATTCTTTCCTGCCGATGGGTAATGTGTATAAAGTTAAATGTATTATTGATAAACCACACTTAGGACACTAAAATTTCTTTCTAAGAAAAGTAACACCTACAAAACCTAACCTAACCTAACAAAAAACTTATGAGCATTCAATGTTACCAATTTATTATTAATTAATAAACACAACAAACCGAAAAACAGATAAAACTTAGAAAGTTATATAAAACAAATTATAATTATTAAATAATTATTAAAGTGTTATATGTTATATTTGAGTTAATAATTTTTTTATTACCTCAAATTATAAAGTAAAAAAACTTTAATAAATTATTTATTAATTCAAATTACAAAATCAAATTTATTTTCATTAATAAAGTAATTTTTTTAATTTTTTAGTACGTAAGATGCATACTACGCCGTTTAAAGTTACAGATACTCGTCTTGCCATATCTATGTAACCACATTGAAAAATACTGTGTATCTAGCATATTTTTCTTTTCTTCTTAGTCGTTATCTTCATTGCTGAAGGTCGGGTCCCCGAATGGTTTTCGAGACTTTATGGACGATTTTCTTCCATCTGGTTTTGTCTTCGGACTCTCGCAGGGCAGTTGTTATAGGGAGGCCAGTAAGGGTGGTCACTTGGTTACTACATCGGCTAGGTGATCGACCGCGGAGTCTCTTTCCCTCTACCTTACCCACCACAACCATATAGCAAGTATATTTTTTAGGCTTTTTAATTAAGTGACTTTAATCTCAAATGCTTCTATATTCCCCAGACTGGAAACTTCAGTCTTGAGTCTCAAAAATGCCAAAAAAATATCGAGACTCTCGAAATGACCCGGGACTATTTATATTATATTATGTTATATTATATTATGTTATATTTTATTAACATTTTTTTTCTTTCCAGAGATCTGATGTCCCGAGGCCATTCCCAGCACTGGCGCGAAATTCTACAATCAACAACTGGCAAAGATCACGTATCTGTGCTTCCTATCAAAAGATACTACCGCCCTCTATACAAATTCTTATCGAAACTCGTTCGAAAATACCACATCCCAATGGGCTGGTGACTTAGCTCACGATTGAATTAATCAACGACTTGTATTTGAATTGAGAACGTATTTTTCTTATTTTTTTTTGAAAATGTTTGTTGAATTTTATATTTATTATTGTTTATTGTAAATACATTTTAAGAAACAGCATTTCTAGTCATCAAACGTAAGAAAATAGTGATCGTAAAATAGATTTTATGTTAATAGAAATAAATAAAACAATATTTCTCTTGGGTAACAATAAATATATTTTCATTAATTTTCATTAAATAGTGCAATTACTGAATTTCGTTGTCAATTCAATTCCTCATGTTGTAAAAAAACATTAGAAATTAGAATTAGAAATTTCAAATCGTATAAATAACAAGCATTCAAAAATAATTTAAAGCGTTTTCTTATTTCTTTAAACATATGCAGCTGAATAGGAGAAAAAAATCATTTAGTTGTAGGCCCAATATATTACTCAACTACACAGAAGGAGGTAGATATTTTAACTGATGATGTAGTGCTTCCATTGTTGGCTAGATAGGTACGGACAATTGTACTTCTGCCTTTATAATTTTACTATCTGCAGACTTGAGCACATGAGTAAATAATTTTTTTTAATAACTATATTATTATAATTTTTTAAGTTGCGAAGAAAGAAAAAACGCCATTAGATATTAATTTGAAACAAACGAGTTTTACTTATGTACGTCAATCGGTCAATTTAACCCGTCACGCGTCCTAAAGACACACGATGTCTCTAACAACATTTTTCAATTTGTTTTTTACCAATTTCTGCATTTTTTTTTTTACAAATCGAGTTCGTAGGTTTTCGCGATTGTTACACATAGGAAATGAAACTATTTTTTGTCGAATGTAAATCGCGTTTGTTATTTCAAACAAACGGTTTCAGACCATTTCACTTTTAGATCCTACAGTCACAGTTGACTCTTTTACAGGTCCCATGTGTCAACTGTGATTATGGGACTATGAAAGGTTCGTCATGTTGGTTTGTTTGAAAAATAAATATAGGCGATTTTGATTTAAATTGCGATGCACGGATAAATCTACTCAGCAGCTCAATTTTAGTTGCCTCTCCCGATCGGAAACTGCGTCTTTTTCGAGGCGTATAAATAATATTGCGAGTGGGTTACCCGATAATTAAAATCACGGCCCAGGTTTTCATAGCGCTGCCATCTTTAAATCGATAAGTATTCTTTTTGTAAAATTTTTTAATAAAAATGATCCGACTAAATAGTTTCGTCTTTTACAATTTTTTTTTATAATGGTGGATGAAAACATGCGTTAGTTTCTAGGGACACCGTGTGTCTCTAGAAAGCGAGACGGGTATGAGTTATGTTTGTTTTTGACATTATGTGAATTAGTTTTTCAAACCTAGAACTAAGATTTATATTGAACTCTACATCACCTACAGTAGGACGATCCAAAGACAAAATATAAAGCTCAACTGGATTGTGTTTTTATTGATAACAAGGGCATAAATTTTTTTTTTCCACCATATCGGGAAGCATGCGTTCTATATCTATCAGTGAGTTAGAACTTGTAGCTTTATATATATAATAATAATAATAAAATACTTTCTAAAATGAGATAGGTTATCAATGGTGAGAAATATGATCATTTTAATCAATATTGGTAATATTACTGCGATTCCGTTCTTATTTTTTCTTATTTATGACAAAATGTGTCAATTTTGTAATAAATAATTTATTTCTCCTATTCGAATGATATTGTCACTTTCAATAATTTATTTACATCCACATGGTAATTTTAAATTAATTATTACTTAAAAATTATGGTTTCATTGCTTTGTATATTTATTTTTAATTACCTATATTTATTATTTATTATGTACACATTATTTTTATTTAACAAAAATATTTACAAAATGCTATAGGCACTTATGAATTATATTTTAAATTTACTTTGCGATTCGGCGATCTTTCTTATTTTATGAAACAGTTATAATTTTTATTTCAAAATTCACCAGTATCACATTCTCTTTTCTAAAAATCTAAAATTATAAAAAAAAAATTGGAAGAAATGAAAACTCTCAGGTTGCAGCTACAGTTTTTTTTCTCTCTCATACGTTTGGAATATTTTTGATAATACTTTGTTTTAAATTGAACAAAGAAATGTAAGGAAAAGGGAACATCGTGCTATCTTGCTCTGATGTATAGCGTCAGAATTAGATAGTACGAACAAGTAATGCCAGACGAGTATTTTTAATCCCATTCCTAAAAAAATAAATAATCGCGCTGCAATGACTTATAACATCAATTATTCGTGTGGCTAGTGGTAAATTATAGTTCCTCATAACTATACAACGTAGTGAACATATCCTAATAATAAAGTGACTAAATCCAAAACATAACTTTTGGAAAACAGACAAAACGGATTTAAAAAGAAACGTACATAGCACCAATCAAAGATTACAAACTTCTACTTGATATGAATAATCTCAGGACAGTGTACTAAAAAAACCGACCTCAAAAGTCATTCACAAATGCGGGAGTTATTGCGTAACATGATAAAAAAAACTTACAGTCGAATTGAGGACCTGTTTTTTTGAAGTCGGTTGAAAAGTATTTATTAAGCTATCGCTGCCTTTAATAACGCAATAATGTAGAACAATACGATTTTGAACTACGTATAAAAATAATGTTTACCGTAAAAAGACGGGCGCTTCACTCACGATCATGGAGCAATACTCGAGAGGATTGCCAATCTTCATACTACAGATCGTAACTCAAAAAAAAAGGTCAAAACCACTTCTTAAATCTAACTGGCGCTGATCGATGGCCTGAAAGTAGTTTATATTATGCAAATAGCCGTGGATATCAATCCGTCTTTAATATGAAATACAAGTACCATTGACTTACAAATAAATGGACGACGGGTCTAATACAAAAACCACGAAAAAAATGTCCCAAGTCAACCTATTCGAAATTTAAATTGTTATGTCATCGCAGTATCGCGCTGTAAGTAGAACAAATGAAGACTAAAGCGGAGTGTCGCGCTCTGTATACGATTTTAGCGCCTTACAAGTGCGGACACTTTTTAGAGCGGACCCGACGTCCATATAATTGTAAGTCAATGCTTGTAATAAATATTAATAAAATTTTATATACATTCTTTATTGCACCAAATAAATACAACAGAAAGTCAGCAAAGGTGGACTTATCACTAAAAGAGATCTCTTCCAGCCAACCGAGGGCATTGAGAGCTAAGGTTATAAGCGGGCAATAGCGTGCAAGAGAGAGAGTGTGGAAGAAATATAATAAACTGCATAAATAATAGTAATTTATGTGACTGTTACATAATGAAAGGCATTAATATACGAGTATGGGTTTCACACAAGTGTTTTAATGCCTAATTATGTACAATTACATACACTGCTTTATCTACACACATACTACATAAGCTCTCTATGATGTGTTCAGGAACCGCATGTTACGACTAGCGAAATGGAGGCAAATAAAAACTTTTCGCACGCATGTCAATAAGCGTAGTTTTTATTTTCAATTCATAAACGAACTAAAATCGGCCCCAACTATCATATCGTTCGATATCAAGTAACGTGTGAAATTGTCAAAATTGTTTGCTATTGACATTTCATTTCGTACAAAACTTCATCTCGACTGATTTTCAGAGTTGTTCGAAATTTGAATGTAATAATAACATCGAATTCGATGTTACTAAGAAGCAACAATAACATTTTCACAGATAAGAAATTTGTTGTAACAAAACGGTTTACCTTTATGCTGGTCGTAATTTGCGGTTTTTGGACACATTATAGAGAATTTATGACATGTGTGTAGATAAAAACTTCAAAAATACCATTACTTACATGAGTATTATAATGAATCATAATAAATAGAATTAATATGTAAATAGTGTAATATATACATGTAGGTACATATATACATAAGTAAGTATGTAAAAAAATACATTAAAATGATTACTAAGAGAGTTAAGCAAGAAAGTGCGCTTTCAATCTTTTCTTGAAAGAAGCGATAGACGGGCTAGACTGAATATGGGAAGGGAGTCTGTTCCACAACTGCGCTGCACAAGAAGAAATGGAGTTAAAAAAGAAATTTATTTTACAATTAGGACGAACGAGCATCTTAGTGATGGACGCCTGGAGCGGGTGGGAGGGGATAACAACTGGAACCGGGAACGAAGGTAGGAAGGGGAGTTGCACATCACGGCGAAGGCGAGTTTGGAGCCATTTAAACCGAGCGCGAAATTCCTGAACACGATCGAACTTACGGAGACCGAAAAATGAGCTAAAATTAATTTCTGAGCTTTGATAAACAAGCGTGTCAATAGACGGCATTGTGTGTTAGAAACTAATTTATAAATTACCGCTCGCTAATATGGATAGATGGCGTTAATCCTAAACAAAATAAAAGAACAGCCGGCAGTATTCATAAAATAAATCTATGAAAAAAGCGCCATCTAGTTGGTTTGTGCTTGATTAAAAATTTGAGTAGATTTGATAAATTGTATCTCGTCAATGTAAAACAAATTAGTTACAAAAATAGGTATTTGCTACTCGTCGCGATATCTGGTGTACTAAAAGGTACTAAATACCCAACGACGCTGTCTCCTATCGCGATTGGCAGTCCACTTGAGTCCATGTTCACGATAAAGTTTCGCATGCTCTTCTCGTCGTTGTATGCTTAGTTCAAAACCATAATATTGTGCAACATTACGTTATTGTATAAAGGCAGCGAAATATCTTTTTTTTCTTTTTGTCACTTTTCTAGAAATTTTACTTTTTTTTGTCACTTTATTATTCAGAGGTCGATATAACCTGTCGATATTTAAAAAAAATGTATTTAAAAGAAATGGGAACCAATTTAACATATTTGTAAGAGTAACTATGGCGTCAATTCTGTAAAGTAAGTTTGTAAAACTAAACTTAGTTTTACGGAACTAAAATTAATGCTACGTGTAAAATGCGTACATAATATAATTTTTAGTCCAAGCAATTTTCTAAATTGATTTTAGTCTAAGCGTTCAGGGAGTTAATGTTATTTCTCTTGTTTTTTTTATAATACCAAGTCACGAGACGAATGAGTCGTGCGCCTGATGGTAAGGTACACGCCTGTCCATAACAGTTGCAGTGCCACTCAGAGCTTTAAATCACAATTATCTGAGTGACACTGCCACTGCGCTCGTCACCCTGAGACATAAGTTGACAAGTCCCATGTGCCTGTAATTTCACCGGCACCTTTACCCTTCAAAACCGGAAGACAGTAATGCTGATATTACTGCTTGGAGGCAGAAACAGGTAAGGTGGCAGTCCCACTCTGGATAAACAAAAGGAGCTCTACTACCACGAAAGTACAGAGGTACTACTTTTTTACAATGAGACAAGATAATACTGTGAGAATTTAGTTACGTGGCAATATCTACTGACTCAACTAAGTTTAGTTTAACAATTTGTTTAACAGAATTACCACCATTAATACTCTAACAAAGGGTAGACATAAACTATGGTACAACAGAAAAAAGATTATATGTACTAAAAAGACTTGACTTCAAAACTTTAAAAACACCAAAGTCCACACTTATTAAGCCCTAAATTATACAGAAAAAATGTAAAGAATGAAACACAAAAACAACACGTGTTCAAACTGTTGTTTGAACTGCTGTTGTGTATCAAGATAATGGCTGCATTTGTTGACTGAATTAAAAATGCCATGCAATGAAATGCCACTCTAGGTGAATAAGTCAAGATAAGGCCACGTCTGCAAAATCACAACGTTTCAGATGAGAGGTTTACAGATTATGCGAACGATTTAGTCGATAAATTTTTAATAGAAGAGTGATAAATTTTCACATCACGACTTTCATGTGGTAAAACCATTTTTGACGAATAAGGGTACGATAGTTTCTTCTGAAGACATTCTTGGGGCCGTCCACAATTTCAAGATAAAGTTATCGTAGTTCAAAATAGAGGTCCTTATTTTATTAATAAAACTGGTTTGAAATATAACTATAGGCTTTACTATAGTACGCTATGATGGCCGTTTTGATATTTGTCCGCTCATGAGTTTCGTATTAATTCATAATTACTTTGAAGGAGCTAATTGCTGTACATTGTTGTAAAGCAAAATTTATAGAATGTGTAATTTTACGACACAACTCGGTATTTGTCGTTCGAAATTTAAAAAAATGAAATCTAACACGATCTTTACTTATCGGATCGCTGTGTAGCACAACTTCTACCTCCGACAAACTCGCGTCAAAGCTCAATGCAAAACAAAGCAGTTTCGAGTTGACGATATAGTACAGAAATATTTTTATTTTCGTTTTATTAAAACTTTTTAATACGATACCGCTTGCAATATTAGTTATAAATCTAAAAACTTATAGATGTGACTCGCATTTAATTATATTTTTTTCGATAGTGAATTGAGATTTGACCTCACGATTGTAATCTGTCAAAACGGCCATAATAGCGTGCCGTTACTGTAATAATGACTCTGAAAAAAAAAAAAGTTAAAATTGCAGAGGTTTTTTTACAGACAGAAATGTCTAGAATTAAAAGGTTTCCCCATTATGTACCCTTGGTGAAATAATGCCACATCTACAAAATGACAACTTTTCAGGAGAGAGGTTAAAAGATTCAACGACCGAAATACTCGATAATTTTTTTATGTTTAAAAAGGAGAGTTGTTATTAAATTTCATATATACATAATTTCATTCATGTAGTTGGCATTATTTTTGACTTTCATACGCTTGAAAGGTAAAAAGGGATAAGCGACATTTTTGGGTTTCATATACCGTTGGAATAAAAAAAATTAGCTGATCCCAACGGTATATATAACTCAATAATGACCAAAAGTGTCGCTTATCCCATTTTGCCTTTAAAGCGTCATGTGATAAAAGTACATGACATAATTATGATCACATGTGACGGATGATTTTTTCCCTATTTCTACTCAAATTTTCTGTACAATTTAGGGCCACAATCACATTACACTGTACGGCTACGACAACGTAGTAGCATGAGAAATCCAATCCACCGTATGAGCTACTCGATGATAGATCCCTGGTTGCCCCCGACTGGCACAGCTGTACCCTGCTGAGACGACTCCGATGAGGTACCACCGGCCTGCCCTTTCGAGCATCAGTGGCCCTCCACTGTCGCCTTGACAGCTGTCTTTGCCTCCGCCTCTGTACCCCGCGCACAGCATTTCGGGGTAGATTACTACGTTGATCCCTGGAAAACGATGAGAAATTTATGAGATTTGAAAGCGTACTTCAACGCGAGCCTAGATTTTAGGATATTGAGGGAAGTCTGACACAGATCTGACGACGACAAGCGCCCGATGGTGTCTGGCAGTGGGCGGCGCGGCATGTCACTAAACTGCTGGGCATCTTGCTAATCGTACCTTTACAATGAAAGAGACCCAATACAAAATTTCTCTTTTTGGGAATAGCCAAAATAAGATTTGAAGTTGTGACATTTTCAAAATATTTAATTTATTACTCTAGAAGTACTACAGCTAGTCTTGGTAAATAATGATCAAATGTTCAACTTTACAACTGCAGAAATTGGTTTTAGATTATTTTAATACTTATGGCGACTAGTTTTTACAAAAACTAGTCACCATAACGTCTCTCTTTTTTATTGAAATTTTTTTGTTATCAGTTGACGTGTTAAGAATTGAGTCCCTTTGAATTTAACCAGCTAGGCAACGTGTTATAATCTTATCAAGATTAAGTGGTTTTAATTGTGAAAGAAAGTCCTGAATGTAATAAAGTAAGTCGCGTTTGTAAAAATTTAACGATTTTTAATGTCTCTATTGCTAATCAGTCACTTTTTCGCCAACAGTGACAGTGTGTTGTGTTTGTAAGTGTAGTTTCGACACTAAATGCGGCACTGCCATTCCGACTCGAGATAATAAAATGATATAATAAAACAGACGCATATAGTGAATCATTCGAGCTTTAATAGATCAGGTTCCGATTAACAACCTTATGAACAATGATTTTTAAAGTCGTATTACTATATAAACTCATTTTATTAATTTTTTTAATTGGGTCACTTTCATTGTAAAGGTGCTAAATATTGGGATAAATGCGAATTGAGGGCCTTAATTGAAAACAAAAATTTAGCAGGTTTTCCTTAGATATTTTATTTTGTAGCGTGGGTTAGCGGAGAAGGGGTACGTAGAACGACGAATTAGACGCAGACTTCCGTGTAGAAAGGCGTATATTTTTATCAAAAATTGTAAATTTACAGGGTTATGGACTCAACAGTAAGCATGAAAGCACACAGTTGTGTGCTTTCAGAACACAGTTCAGTGCCAAACCTTAGGTAGCAGAAATAATACAGAACCGTCTCAACAACTTGAGCGCCGTTCTATCTACCGTACTATCGGAGTTAACAAAACGGTAGCGCGTTTCAGAGTACAACTAATGCCATCTAGCGGTGGCGCGATGGAACTATTGGCGGGTTGAGGTTATAGTTGTTACAGTTTTACACTTTTATTTTAGCCTGTTTTCGGGATTTTATATGATCGGGTAGAGTACATTCTATCGTGTAACACATTAGCACATTCTTTAGACAATATCCTTTGGTGTATCGTATATTTTTTTGTAAGACAGATGGTTTAGGTATTTACTAATAAATTATTAGTAAATACCTAAACCATCTGATCTAGTAAAACAGATGTTCCCGCTTCTCCGCCGGTGACAAGCCTTGAATTAATTACAATATTCGTCGAATCACTGTACGGCGAAGTAAAGGCGAACAGCAGGTGAACGTTAAATGTTTTGGTGAATGAGCAGTGCAAGGAGAACTTGCTTTTAAATTAATATATAGTAGGTTCAAATGTTGTTTTACAATACTAAGTGATGAGACGATAAAGTCGTGCGCCTGGTCGGAAGCGGTACGCCTGTCCACAAAGGCTCAGGCCACACGATGCGGTACAGCGGGAAGCAGTCCGGGGGCAGCACTGCGGGAACCGAATACGTACTGGGGCGTGCTACACGGCAGTCCCACGCGTAGTTACGCGTAGATACCAACTACGTTTCATTTTCTACTTAAATTTTAAAGAAAGCACCATATCGCTGTCGGATATTGTTCAAGAAAATTAATCTGCTTTTATTCGCGTTACGGAAACAACGCAAAAGAAATTTCGGTCGATTTCATACTGAAACTTAATAAAAACATATTTAAGAATCGTAAAAAAATACAAAGCCACGCTCCCGGACCGCCCCCTGCCGTTGTGGCTGGACGGTTGCGTAGAACTCAGTGGAATACATCTTTGCGTCCGCACTCGCCCCACGTTCGCCCGGCCCGCTCTGTCCAGCCTTCCGGTTTCAATGTGGTAGGGTGCATAAGAACACCCCTAGTGAGGCCAGCGGGCTCTGGACAGAGACTCTCGATCCTGCATTGCACGGACTCACTCGTCTGGGGGGCGGGTCAGAGGACAACGGACCCGCCCTTCCGTTGGCGCGGGAGACCTGGCGCAAACTAGGACGGCCGGGCGACGTCGTGGTGAATGTTACCTATCCCACGGCGCCGACTCGGCGTACGTCCTCCAGTCTGGAGGTAGAGTCCCCACATAATCCCTGAGTCTCCCTGGGCTCAGGCGTATGTATAAATTTATACACCCCCGTCAAAAAAAAAGTTGCATAAGAACTCAAACAGTACAAAAATTCCCGCTCCCGGAACGCTACCGCAACCGCCTCTGTGTGGCCAGAGCATAACAGTTGCAGTGAGTGCATTGCACAGCGCCCATTACCGTGAGACATAATATGACATGTCCCTTCATACTGTACATTAATGGCGAAACCGAATTCTATTTACTATGCAACAACATTTAAATTCCTGTGAATAATACAACCGCGTGTGAGCTGCGCGGCTGTCGCGTTGACCAAATTCAAGCCAGTCTCGCCCGCGTGCCCGAGACGCTCATTTAAGTTAAAACGTAAAAGCTAAACATATAGAGCGTATTTTGGCATGACAGTTAGACGCACGCAGTCGCAGCGCGGTGGCAACGCGGACTCCGCTCGGCGGGCGCATTTATCCGTGTCGAATAATTCCGCCCTTACACTTCAAAATCGGAACGCAATAATGTAAATAATTTGGCCAGACCGGCAAAATGATAGTAACGGAGTGAAGATATTTGTGTTTTCCATCCGTTACTCTCATCTCTGGACTGTATTCGCACTTTCCATCAGGCGCGGTTCAGTCATTTTACCGAGTCACAATAAAAAAAAAAAAGTTTACATTACTGCTTAGCGACAGAAATAGGTAGAATGGCTGTACTTCCCTGGACGACTTCTTTCACAAGGAGGTCAAGTGTTACTATAGTATTGCACACATCCGTAAATATAGTCGCTTAATAACACCAATGGTTCCTTGTAAATTCTACTGTTTATTAGCTCAAGTACATGCTGTACGTATTCTCCATAAAACCTACCATTGGCCCTATGCCATCGCTCGCAAACCCGATTGTCCAACACTGGCACGTCAACAGCCTGCAGCGTCCTGGGACGAAGTCTGGAGCCAGGGCTGAGCGCGCCCCAGCCTGCTGCCCAGCCATATTGTCCCAGGAAGTCAGACCCTCGTTCCGGTAAGCAGATTGGTGCTGGAAAATGGAAGTAAGTTTTGGTAACATTAGGACCGCTCTTGAAACTTACTTACTTACTGGAAACTTGTAGTTCAGAAGAAGTCGCTCTTGGTATAATAAAGCCATATGTTTTCAATGCTTTTATCACATGAACGTCATAAACTACAAAAAACAAAATACGTGTAAGAGAACTTTAAAACTCTATTTAAGGAATAAAAAAGCTTGTTATAATTATTAATACAAAGATCAAAAACTCAGTAAACGTTCCTTTGATCCGGCCGTATTCGAACCGACGCGACGTCTTCTAGCTTACCGTGACAGACGCTATACCAACTAAGCCACGGAACGAATCAGTGGACCTCACGAATTTTTCTTTGTGCTTGTTGTCGTGTCTTTGTATTTGGTTTTTCAACGACTTTTTAGTCGTAGCGCCATCTATGAGAAATTTATGAAAGTTTTATCACCCAGTTAGATAGATTTTTTCTGAGCGTTCGATCTTTGATTAATAATTATAACAAACTAGTGGAGTAATTTCACAAAAAAAAAAAATTGAATATCAATTGAATAAAAATTTAAAATAACAAGTTATCGAGTTATTTCGTTCGTAGAATCTTTATACCTCTTTCATATAAAGTTATAATTTTACAGATGTGGCCTTATTACACCAAAAGTGTGTTTCTAAATTCTAAGACTGCACGATTTTAAACACCTGTGCATGAAGTCAAAAGAAAATTAAAGCAGGAGCTAATGCACATACGAGGACACAGAGTCGTTACTAGTTCCTATAAAATGAAAGACGCTCTACGTCTAGAAAAACGGAATTTTGACCATTTTCAGAGTTTCGAGCTGGTGTATGGAGATTAGCAGGCAGTAGCAATGTTTTCTGAGGCTGTTTGAAAAGCGATCTCGGTAGCAGGCCTTAAGAAGTAGTTTGTGTTTGTATTAATGTATGGCCATGGCAAAATTTCCATTTAAAAATCTTATTTTTAAGAAAAATAGGCATCTTCCCGAATATTTTTCCTTTAATTTTCGACATTTCACGTTGACACCTGTCAAAAATTGAAGTTACTGAACGAAAACGATATGGAGATATTTTAGAGGTTTGTTTTCGCTGTTGTGAAATCATTTTAAATCTCGTTTTTCTCAAGTGGCTCATAGCTATACAAGTTTATTTTATTTAATTCATATTAAATAAAACGTCAAAAGATATTTTTAAATGTAGAACATAATATGAGCCTTTGAAATTATATTTTTCCCAATTTTAATTTTCTCGGGAATATTTCCGGAAAACTTCCAATATTTGAAATTTTTCGGAAATTTACCCACCAGTAGTTTGTATATCTATTCTGTGCATTTGTGTATGTTTGATCTAGTGCAATTTAAATTATTTGTTACTCAAATCGATTATTGTTTTCGTCTAATTTTTGTTTGTGTCAAATTTTATTTATTTAATGCCTAATTGTTTATAATTATTTGAATATTGATTTTTTTGGTACCTAAATATATCGCACAGTTAATACAATAGTGTATTAACTCAAAAAGTGTATTTATTTCAGAATCGATGAAAAACAAATTACTTCCTGTGAAAGATTATTAAAATTTATGTATAGGTTAAAATTTATTACAGACATCTAAGCAATTTCCTACATTGCCAAATATATTTATAAGTAGAAGAGAAACATTTCATGTTTTTGAGTAAGGACTAGCTTACAAAAAGTTTATCTAATTTTCAGTTAAGCAGATATCTTTTAATTGTTTCTCTTAACATTCTAACGACAATTGTATTGACGTGCAGAGAATTAAATTTTGTAATAGCAGTGCGATATATTTCGATTGTGGTGTATGAATAGCCTAGGCGGAACACCAGGGCTTAGTGAAGCAAAGTCCTCAGATGCTGAGTTATGGACCCTTCTGACATGCTTTTTTATATTATAAGCCGATTTTATTTTTTTAACTCAATTTAAAACCATTCGACTCATCCGAAGAACAGAGTCCGATGTGATTATACAGCGACAAGAGAATAAGTGCGTTACGAGAATAATTTAGTTATTCAAACTAAGGCCTATGAAAAGGTGTTTCGACAATTTATGTACCTTATTTCTTTTCGGAAATATAAAATCGAACAACGGTCGATCTGACTTCCACAGCGAAGAAAGAACGAACGAAATGTACTTTGTCCTGAGAACAAGTAGTCTTGCACATAGATCTTTGTTCTACGGATGTGTCGTATTTCACAGTGATTGTCAGTTCTAAAAGCAATGTGGTTACAATACGCTTGTATTACATCTAAAGAAATGTAAACCAACCTATATGCGGCATGTAGTGGACATTCCTGTCTAGAGTGAGGACAGCTACGTCAAACCGATCGGCTTGTGGAGTGAATTTGAACAGAGGATGAACTTTGATCGCTCGCACGCCGAACGTGTACGCTGGTAGGGGTTCCGCAGCACTGGAATTGAGAGAAGAGATTGAACATCAAACATTAGGCAGAAGAAGTATGTTTTTGTTCTTAATACACGCTGAAACTAATCTCGTAATAATTTTATTGTCGGAGCAAACATGTAGTGTCGCGAAAACGTTGTCCACATGTTTGGGTAGGTAGTATTTTGATCTGTTTTTGAGATACGAACAAGTCGTGTGCCTGTTGGTAAGCGACACGCCTATTCACAATAATTGCAGTGCCTCTCAGAGCTTTAAATCGCAAGAATCTGTGGGGCACTGCCACTGACTCTGTCATCCTGAGACATGTAGTTGACAAATTTTATATGCATGCAATTTCACCATTATACAGTATCATATCCTACTAAATATCTCATATTTACTTAACGATTTCAATGTACAGACAAGAACATTCACGGCAACTACATGTTCCAAACAAACATCGAGTATATAATCAGAAATAGAGACGAAATAAGGGCCATACACTCCTGGTAACTCATCAGTGATACATCACTTATAAATATCAACTCTCGTTTGCACTGAAATTACAAATTAGAAAGCTGAAATAGTACAGCGCCAACTACTGACCTGTGTGTACGTCTCCGTATATTCGAAAAATATTCTGTATTTATTGTAATAAAGATAATATCTCTAACAATGGCGTGCTGCTCCATTCGGTGCTGTGGGGAAAAACAGCAAAACATCTAATTACAAAACACAAATTTCATCGGTAATTAAATATTAAATATGTGATTTTGCAATTTTCGTCCATTATAGCAAAGTTCGATTTGAAGTGAAACAATTGACGACACCCATTGACTTACAAATAAATGGACGACGGGTCTAATACAAAAACCACGAAAAAAATGTCCCAAGTCAATCTATTCGAAATTTAAATTGTAATGTCATCGCAGTATCGCGCTGTCAGTAGAACAAATGAAGACTAAAGCGGAGTTTGGCGCTCTGTATACGATTTTAGCGCCTTACAAGTTCGGACACTTTTTAGCGCGGACCCGACGTCCATATAATTGTAAGTCAATGACGACACCCGTCTATTGTTTCGAATTCAGGCTGACCAATCGGAGCGCAGTTGTCACAATAATGTTATGGCAGAATAGTTTTCAAACAGTTTAAATGACATTTCGTCTCTATTTCTAGTTATACACTCGATGCAAACAAAACACTATCAATAGTGATAGTGTTTTGTTATAATGTTGAAATTCGTTAAAGAGTATTAGTACCATAGCACCGTTACTCTACTACTGGGAATGAGCTGTAGTCCATTTCACATAGAATGAGTTCTGTGACATTCCCAATTTTTACTTTGCACGCATACTGTTTATAACTAATCTGTCATTAGGTTACAAATAAAAGTAGTAACTTTGTCATAATGAACCACAAACAAACAATATTGGTTACAGTTGTAATTTTAAATAAAAATTAGAGTATATTAAGGAAAAAAGAAAATTTAATGATAAAGATAACATTAAATTACTCCGATTACTTGATGTGTAAAACGGAATATATTATCTATAGAGATTTACACTATAAAATCGATAAATGTAATCTAAATTATTGTGAGTCTCGCGTCTATACGAGCGCGTATACAATGTATGTGGGTCGTTTTCTTTTATTTTGAGGTTTGCGTGATGGTTTTGGAGTAATTGTTCAAAGTTTGTTTCGTTACAGTTGATTTTATGATTTATTTAATGAGTGTTGTTGATTTTTTTTACGTATTGTGTAGTTTTTTTGGGCACTTAAGTGCCCAAAGGATTAAAATAATTGTGTTATTAATAACTAAAAAAAATAATTGAATTAGTTAATAATAATTGAACCCTTTCAATTTGTTTATTATTTATGCTTAAATTCTTACCAGTAAATCGATTCTCTCTTCGTTACAAATTATCTCGATAAGATATTTAAATCGATTTTGTCATTCGATTTTACATCACTCATTTTTAGAAACTTCAAATCTCAAACTTCACCGGAATCATGGTATGGTAAGACAGGTAAATAATATTGAGTGTTTAGCAAAAGTAATACCCGGCAAAGTCGCTATTAGCTGCATAATACATTTAATTATTTTTTTTACCCAGAGGTGTTCCGCTTATATTTATAATGGTTATAATCCGGAAAAATAGTTTCATTCCTATGGTTATAATACTAAAAAGAAAAACAAATTAAGTAAAAGAAAAAAAATACCGTCGAGTTGTTGAAATTATTGATGTTATGTTATGTATTTTTCTTTGCGGTCTTCGACCATGCAGCCTCGTCTTTTTCATATTTTTAAAATATCGATGAATAAAATAGTTAGTGGTTACCATATATAAATTTAGGGATAATTCCCAGCTCTGTTATTTTGTAATCAGAACTTTCTGTTGCTTATTAATCTATGATATTGAAGTATTGTGTTCACCGCTCATCAGAGAACCACAGCGTGTGTATGGAACGCCGCATCTTGTCCATACATATCGTTGTATTTTCTCCAGTTTGTAGTCCGTCTAACATTATATATATCCATTCAGGATTCAGAAAATAGAGGGTACCTGTTGATGACGTAATCGCCGAGAGTGACGCGCACGTGCCGTGGCTGCGCGCGCGCTACGCAGTGGCCAGCCGTGACCACGTGACGCCGTGAGATCAGGGACCCTCCGCATCTGGAAGATTTCGTTTTATTGGTTTTATTTTTTGGTTGTTTATGTTTGGTTGTGAAGGCAGCGAGAAACGTGGTATTCCAGGAATTTGGGAAGTAGAGATCACAGACGACTCAATGCAGGCGTGGTAATAATTTAATGTATTTAATTTTTATAAATTATGTAGGTTTTTTAAAGTATAAATATTAATGGTGTAGTTTACACTAAAAAGGTCGTTGTATTAACCGACTATCAAAAAAAGGAGAAGGTTCTCAATTTGTCTGTATTTTTTGTGTGTTACCGATCACAATGATTTTTTTTTTGTTGGACAGGAGGTATCTCAGTCTCATTTGAATTAGACCAATTCAAATTTGAAGAAAACCTCTAAGGATGGTAAATTAGGGGATTAAATCCGGCTTATAGGTTTATCCACTTTCCGTTAACCGATTTCAAGATAACTACGCAAATAGATGTAATTCCGTAAACTTTTGAAGTCGGTTTTTAAATAAAATAATTATTTTATAAGTTAAAATCTGTTATGATTTTTCGTTAAAATTACTGGAAGTACCTTGACAGTACAGTCAAGTATGTCATGTTTACTTTGTTTTAATATTTTTAATTTATTTTCCACCTTCTAATAATAGCATCCAGACTCTAAGGATAACCAGCGGACTGACAGGCTACAAAAACACTCATTAGATTGACACAAACACAAAATTAGACAGACTTTCTTTTGGACAAATGATGACTAAATTCCTAAAGCGAGCAGATGAATTCTTCTAACAAAATTTACACCTATTTAAGTTCTTTATTTTGTCTACATTGTACTGATACTAATGGAATGTGGCTTATCATAATGAGCTGGTTCAAGGATCAACAACAAAATGACGAAGCGTGTTTTTTCTTTGCATTCTCTTGCTACCGTTCCATCTTTTATTCTATTAGACACTCGTCTATAGAAGGTTGAACGACAAAAAATATGCAATTAGAGAATAGAGGATAAAAACTACCGATTATGACCGATTACGTGGTAATAATCACGCTAATTTCTTTTTGTGCGCAATACCTCTGTACTTTGCATTGTTTGAGCTATAAAAATGCTATTTCAGAATGTTCATTATGTATCCTGTCATAGAGTCCATTATATTTTTAATTTATTTCTATAAATATACAGCGTGAGTGCGGGGTCATGTGGTAACACAGTTAATCATGACTTATTATCTTATTAGTAGCACAACGCAATATATTTTAAATAGTTAAGGCAATAATTTGCTTTAATGCAAATGAAAACAAATATTTAGTTCCTGTTATTTAGAATCATTGTCATCTGAAATTTTATAATTTTTCTTTATTTGGTATAATTATTTTTGCCCCAGTTGTAAAATGTAATTGGTAATTTCTTCCTATCGTCTGCAAACTTTGTTTAAATAATCTCAGTACGGAGTACTAAAAAAACCGACCTCAAAAGTCCGTTTAATTACATCTATTTGCCAAGTTTTAATGAAATCGGTTACCGAAAAGTGCGCGAAACCGGCTTCATCCTTTAGTTTGCCATCCTTAGAGGTGGAATATTTTCTTCAAATTTAAATGGGATCACTAGTGAGGTACCCTCTTTCCAACAAAAACAAAATCATAACACGTGCCATACAAAAAAAAATACAGTCGAATGGAGAACCGCCTCCTTTTTTTGATGTGTCTATAATAACAGTATTAATTTGGGATTCATAATTATTTATTTATAAAATTCTTTATTGTAATTATTTAAAAAATACAATAACAGTAAAATCGCAACCATTTAGTAAGTTAGAAACAATGGGTCTGGATCGCGACGCCGCTGTCACTTGTATAATCAGGTACCAAAGAATTAAATTCCTGATGACCTCTATAAAGGTAATTCAACAGTTGAGAGATGAACGCCCCGAAAATTATATTGACGGCGAATATCTCTGTCGACTTCAACAATCAATTTCTTTATCTCAGCCATTTTATGAGATCAATTTGTTATATATGTGGCAGATAACAGACGCACAAAACCATAAAAGTTTCTACTAGATCATGGAGCCAGTATTAGCCGTTCGATCACATTGTAATACCAACCTTATTACTATTATAAAACAATGTTGTTTTTTTAAGTTGAATTTCAGTTTTGATTTTTATCAAATGGTTTTGGATGTTTTTTACATTAAGGATATTTCTTGATGGATCGCCATTCTGTTTATAGGATTCAATATTAAAAAACTGGGATGTTACAAGTTTTGTATGTAACAAGTATATAGAAGTAGTTTTTCAATAATTTTCAAAAGCTGTTCATTTTGACTCACAGAATAACATTCTTAGACATTCTGTATATCCAGATTACTGAAATAACTTTTTCTATTACAAAGGCTTAATTTAGTTGTCATCCAGTATAGTTACTTCGGTCTGATAATTCTTAAGTAGACAATTGACAAAACAATAGGTTATGTAAACCATACCTACATACATACATGTTGCATAATTTCTTTTCATGCTTAGCTCTTTAAGTTTGTCGTTAGACAGGGAGATTTTTAAATTATTTTCCTACAAATTAGTCTATCTTTTGTGAATAACTTTTTCTTTGTGAATAAAAATTCTTTTTCAATTTTGGTTCGGTTACACAGCATTGTTTCAAAAAACTCTAAAACTTTAAAAAATCTTCCTATTTCGTTTTTAGTCTTAAAATTATTTTTGGTAGTTTTTAAACATTTTTTTTGCATGAGGTGCTCACCTATATAATTAGTTAAGTGATTAGAGTAAGTTTATAAAATGTATTAATAACTACATGAAATACAGTAGTAACTGTCGGAGCGCCTAATAAATAAATAAATAAACTTTTGGTATGAGGTTCAAATCACTCGACAGGCGACCTAACTTTACGGGATTTAGTATATTATTATGTGGTATATTATTAATATATATTTTTTCCATCTTTCAACTCGTGTAATTTCAATAAAATTATAAATTGTTTGTTGATTAATTTTATTATTTTCAAAATACTATTGAAAAATGTTTGCGCCTTAGGTGTACACCAAAAGCATGTAAAGTTTGACACTTTGGACCGTTCTTAATGCAAGCGGCATAGAGTTGAATTTAAATCTAAATTTGTACGTGCGTATCTTGACGTAATCTTGACCTTGTACTACAAAAAAAAATTAGAATAATTAATGTAGTATTAAAGGGGATTTAAGGGAGCGTGGTATATCCATAACGTCCTATTTTCTTGAATTTTTAGTCAATAACCTGCGCCGCTTAGACCGCATATAATTAGGTACGTCATTTTTTAACACAGAATAATAATACATGGAATTCATTTTGTTTGATAAATTATTACCTCGCTGCGTACCTTTTTAAGTGTAGTTTTGAAAATCGAAGGAAATTTAGAAATGGTCAATTAAGTATGCTAATATTTAATTAAAAGATAAATAGACTGACATATTTGTACTTACCTTCGTGTTGTTTTAGTATCGTCCCTTTCCTGTCTACCTATCCTAAGTAGCATTAGGTGAATTTTTCTGTCTAATATATTTTCGGTCTAACACTTCACAACTTGAGATGTAGCTCGGGTCTATTTCTATCTAGCTTGTTTAACGAGCAGTGCCACTCAGAGATTTTAACCGCAAATATTCTAGAAAGATCTTAGAGGCACTGTCACTGTGCCCGTCGTCACCCTGAGACATAAGTTAATACGTCCCACGTGCTTGCAATTTCACCAGCATCCTTACCCTTCGAAACCGAAACGCAGTAATGCTAAAGGTGGCAGTACTTTTCTGGACGAACTCTTTCTCTACGAGCTCTACTGTTACTAAGGTATTATAATGTCACATGTGATCATGCGTCAAAGGTGTCATACATATCACATGAAAATTATAAAAATGGTATGAACCAAACGTCTCTCATGAAACTAGTGTGTGAATTTTAACCTTCTAAAACCCAGGAAACTATAATTGGAAAAGCGCTAAACGCCTAATGTACGTTAAAATGTGCTAAATGTAATTGATATAAAGTTAATACATGCTTCAGGTCCAAGCAAGTACCGCCTCAATTTTGTATGTTAAACATATTTTTCTAGATACTTCTGTGATCTTATACAGAGGTAGAATAAATACCGCTAAATTCGAATGAGATATTTTCATTATAACTGTGTGTAGGTCCTTCTGGGCGTTTATGTCATTGTAGTAAAAATATTGTCTGGGTCTGCATTACGTCAGATATTATGTACATTTTGTACACGAAGCCTTAGGAGGTTATACTAAGTGTTATGACAGCTTCTACGTATTTGAAATGACAAAAATCCACGATAGTAACCCGTTTCGTTCTAGTTCTATTGTAAATAATAAATGTACAAAATGTCTAATTACACAGAGCAACCCCATAGATTCTTACTCATTCTTGTCGGGGGAATTTACCTTACGAATGAGTTATAGAGTTTAATCAAAGTAATGATTTAAAGTCGCACCCCATGTGTTATAAGGCTACATCTCCAAAATGTCAAATTTTCAAGTTCAACGACTCTGCGAATGAAATTAATCATTCGTATAACATACACAATTTGTTTCAAGTAGTCCGAATTACTTTTATGTGATACTTTTGAATCACACGTGGCTTTCTTATAGACACTGAAGGTACGAGGTGTATTTTGTCAGATTTTAGGCAGCAAGTCAGGAGAGAGACGATACATTATAAAGATGATTGTTACAAAAAGATACAGTTAGTTCATAGTTAAATTGTTAGTAAAGCATTAAAGTATATTATGTACAAAATAAACATTATATACACATAATATTTATAACATAAGAAGAGGAATGTGCGAAAAAGTCGTCTATAGAATACATGTTTCTTAAGAAATACTTATTATCTTCATGCGAATATAACTGTACCTTCTAAAGTATTACTGGATACGGCAATAGAACTACATAGTTTTTTTTACATTATAATCATGCAATACCTACGATAACATACCTTTAAGGGTCATTGCAAAAAGACAGACGGGAAGGTACATGACGTTAAATCTAATCAATGTAATGCTAGTCTTTTTTAAAGACGGGTGTAAAATGACAGTTTACTGCGCAAAAGTGTTGCCCATTTGCAATTAGCTAGTGATTGCAGCCGATTCTATCGATGATAGTCAAAATAAAAACAAAGAAGGCGATAACTCAATTATTATTAGAAAGGGGTCTTGCTGAACGGTTACGGATTCCGCATTCATTTCTCTCGTGAGTTTAGGTGTAATTTGTGGTTGTCTCTAATATATGTGTCCATGGCATCCGATACAGGGTTTCCTTAGTGCGGGGCTATGAGTGTGTGCGTTATTATTGTTACAAAATTTTACCTTCGTTCACAATCTATCGATAAAACTGTCGACAACAACTATTTTTAATTTTACAAAAACAGGCAACCATGCATATGTCATTTTACTCCGTCTTCAAAAAAGACAGACTGTACAATTGAAATAAGGTATAAAAAAAATACAATGACCGACCTCGTAGTGCCACAGCACATTTCTCGCAGTGTCTCAGAACATTGAAATTTAAACCTTATCGCAATTGTAATAGTAGAACATATAAATTGATAAATTTAAAATCTGCCTTGCAGTCCCCTGATTTGCGCTGACCCTTAGGAAATCACCACGACACGGAATGGCATTAAGCCGGTTAAAAAAAACTTATATTCATGTGATGGCGCATCCACCCCTCGCGGCAGGTCGGCGGCCAAGCCGGTGGCCTCACGCATTAACTGCATGCAATCGATCTCGGCTGCATAAAGTCTGTTTCTGCGTGAAGTAGTTATTACCTTCATGCACTCGAGGTCTCGGATAACGACGTCACGCATTAACTGGATGGAGTCGAAACCGACTTCCCGCAGCTGAGATCGACTAAATGCAGTTAATCACACATTAACTACAAACATGCAGTCAATCTGTTAAAAGCCTAGGTGTCAGACTATCACGAATGGACACAAAATCTTAACGGAAAATGGATTTACCGAGTTTATTTCAGAATTTCATATTCTATCATAATCATCATCAACGTAATACACGTCCTACTGCTTGGAGACGGGTCTCCGAATTCAGTCTGTATTTTTTTTGTGAATATCCAACATTGTTGAATCAACTTCGAGAATACTCGCAAACCACGAATGTTTCCGAACGCTGTTGCCGCGCACAACCGTTCTGACATAAACAATTCTTTTCCGTTAATATTTTAAATTACATAAAAAAATATTATAACTACTTGTCTAAATTTATGTTTCGTGTATTTAATAGTATATAATATTAATGCATCGTACTACACTATGTAGCGCATTACACTATATTTATTTATAGAAGGCGTAATAGTGTAATTAATTATACTGTAATGTATGGTTGTGTAGTGTTAAACAATAGTACAGTATGTGTATTTTATTCTTAGTAGAACTTACGAACCCTATAAGTGTAAAACTAACTACAGACCGTATGTATTTTAGAAAAAGACGTCGGGTTGATTTCGGCTTTGTAGAGCGTTGTGTCTGTCACTCATACCTGTGTGACATTTTATTGCTAATTTTATGGAAATGGCTCTCTACAGGTACGAGTGTAGCCGATTACTGCCGATGGTCTCTTTCTGATGCTCATGATTCTATTTTTGATATAGAACTCTAAATATAAGCGTAAATTCTCTACAGCTTTTCTCCAATTTTGACACACCTATACACCATACAGCTAAGGTGACACTAGAAACATCATGCTATCTCTTTCGCACATTTACCTCTCTATCCAACACTGCTTCCAACCAATTAGCTCGAAAATCGACATAAGCATGTTGCATCTGAAATTAATCGTTATTATGATTAGTTAATAAGGTTAATTTTTACACACACACACATGATGGAAATGACAAATGAAAGTCTATGATTACAATCAAGTACAGTAGACTACATTATGAAGTAAAGAAACTGTCAAATTTATGACTCAAAATGATCTCTACGGTTTGCGTGTGGTCTTCTGTACTTTGATATGGTTATTAGTAACGGTGGAATGATAATACATTTTCGTACAGGATAATAATATTGTTCGAATTAGTCAAACTTTAGACTAAATAGTGTAAAGATAAGTAGAATTCAGTACAAAGGAAATTTAGTATAAAATATCTCGAATTTCGTCATCATTCTTCTTTTTTTGCTTATTGGTGCTGCCCTGTTTAGGATTACGCCAGCGTCAAGTTTGTAAAAATAGTAAATAAAAATTATGATAATTTGAAAAAAGAATGACTTCTATCATCTTTTGATTTCGATAAAACTATGTACGTGTGGCGCACTATGAATTTCCGGAATGAATAAGAAAAAAATGCTATAAGTGGTCAGAAATGAATTTATTGTTTCTAAAAATATTCTCTGTTAGCGTTAATGCACTTTTCATACGAATGAACCAATTTTGAAAACATTTATGCCACTCCTCCGTGACAATCTCTGAAACATATTTGTCATACTCTTGGACAGCCTCTTCAGGTAATGAAAATCGTTGACCGCATAACTGGTTCTTAATTTTTGGATATAAATATAAGTCACAAGGTGCCAGGTCGGGACTGTACGCGGGATGGCTCATAAGGTCAACGTTGTTCACCTTCAAAAATTCATTTGTCTGTTTGGCCGTGTGAAAACTGGCATTATCGTGGTGCAAGATGATACGGCGTTTACGGATTTTTTTACGGAGTTTGTCAATAACTTCCGGCAAACAAATGATCGTGTACCAATCACTATTTACGGTACAACTATTCTCTAAAGCAACAGTAGCCACGTGTCCAGTTTTACTAAAAAAGAAGCAATCGTCCGCTTAGAGGCACTTTGCACGCGCGCCACTTTGATTGGTTTCGTGTCATCTCGAAAGACTCATAAGCTCGATTGCTGCTTTGTTTTGGGATCGTAACTATAAATTCATGTTCGGTCACCTGTTACTATGTTCCAACCAAATTTGACGCCCCTTCGTTAAATCTGGTAAGCATGAAATTGCAACAAATGACGCGATCCGTTTTTTGAGCTTCAGTCAAATTGTGTGGGATCCGCCGAGAGCATAGCTTTTTCACACCCAAATGTTTGTGTAGTATTTGATTGTATTTGACTTATGGTATGTCACATGCATGCATGTCTGTTTTGATCATATGGCGCACAGCATCGATGTTTTTGTTGTTGACAGCAGTGGACGGGCGATCATCATGAAATTCGTCACTGAGATTCACACGACCGCGTTTAAATTCTGGTCTGGTAAACAAAGGTTTCATTTTAAAAGTTGTAATTACTTTTTAAATATTGTTTATGTGAGTGGCCAGTTCCGGAAACTTATAGTGCGCCCTATGTATATATGGCCAGTAGTTCGTAATATGAACGTTGTTATCATAATTCAAGCTTTATTATCATCCCTCTAAATATGTCCATGAGTATATTTTGTCAATTTTTTACTTTTTATCCTGTACGTTGTTAACGACACGAGTGATTTAGTGTTCATGCAATATGGTACATTTTATACAATGTCGTTAAAATTACAGTGTTTCGTGGTTTAATCTTCATTCAAATAACAATATGTAGATAAAACATTAGACTGTAATTAATTAATTAATATTCCCAGGCTTCCCAAAATATATAAAAAATGTTCTATCGTCTTGAAAACTAAGAATAAAATTAGGCAACGTGACAGTGAGTATGCATTATATAGGTGCTCCATTGTCGACCTCATCGTCAATTTGTCGTTTAGCGAAATTGAGTTATTTACATACCTGGAATAAGCAAAACGAGGTCTACAATGTCCTACAAGCGGATTTTATATTTTGTTTCACATTTTTCAAAGAAAAAAAAATTTAGGCACCAATGTCTAGAAAGTTACCAAATCATAATAATTTTTTTTTAACTCTATAAAAGTCTCTTGTATAGCAGATGGCGCAAAAGTAATGCCATGTGAGTGTGCCTTAATTTTTGCAAATGGCGTCAAATGTTATTACGCTTTGACATCTAAGTTGTAGACAGTTAGATAATTATAATACTGGCACGATATGATGGCCGTTTCGACGTTTGTCTGCTCATCAAGTTTCGTATTAATTCATAATTACGTTTAAGGAGCTATTGCTGTACATTGTTGTAAAATGTATGGAATGAATAATTTTACGACACAACTCGACATTTATTTTTCGAAATTCGAAATTTAAAAAAATGAAATCTAACACGATCGTCGCTTATGGGATACATGAAAAAAATAATATTTAAATACATGAAATTAAAGTAAAAATAACATCAAATCAACGTTTATTTGTAAGAAATGAGCGAAATTATTCTTTTTTCTAAAATTCATTAATTTTTTATGACAACGAGCAAATGGTTACTTCGTCACAATGCATTTGGTATTTAGAGATGAGGTACACAAAAAAAAAATCGCTAGTGTAATTAATAAATAGTGCGTGAATTAATTCTTAAAGTATGAATTTTAATTAATCATAGGCAATGAATTGACATGTTAGTGTTACACTTCTTTTAAAAGTTATAAATGAAAAACCATAAACGTTTTTTGAAATTTACTGGAATATCTATTGAAATTGCATTTGAATTATAGTTGTGTGTTTTATGCATTCAATATAATACAAAACACGTCCTATACATTGTTCAGAATCTGTCAGGGAAATAAAAATATAAGCGCGCATACGCACTGCATCCCATTCGCATGCGTTTCTAATCCGAGACTATCAAATCTAGAAAACTTGGACCCACTTCGGATGTAGCTTATGCACTAAGTCCGATACCAATCCGAGAAAATACGAATGTCGCTTGTACACCTACGGATAAAATGATCCCAGTGACATTTCGGACTGTCATTTCTCGGATTCGGAACTGACACGAACCGGACGTAGTGCGTAAGCGCGCTAAGAGTGTACTTGTGCTTAAAAAATCAAATACACTAAAAATCTGTCGACTTTACCTCATCCCTATGATAGTGTCACGAGGAGCATCCGAATTTGGTCATAGTGTCTTTAATATTTTAATTATCTGACATATTTTTTACGAGAAAATTCACCGTGGCGCAAATGAAAACCGCGAAGTGTCAGAAAATTTAACTAATTTTAAGACATCTTCATTATCTATATTTACGGTCATAATAAGTGAACTAAATATTAATGAATTGCCACAGTCAGTTTAATTTGAAGGCGCCCTTTAGGAACCTACTTCGTTTGCAGGAAAAAAGAAATTGAAAATTATAAAAATGATTTTATCAAAATTAGCTGAAATAAACACTAAATCATTTTAAAAGTTAAACTCAGTTAGTCATAATGTAACAAAAATGTATAGTCATATTTAGGGTTAAGATATTGTCTATCACACTAAAGCGCGAAACACACTGACAGCGAGTGCGAGGCGGGCGCGTGTCGGCTCGGGAGCATGGCCGATATAATTCCGTGTATGACCACACCACTGACGGGCGCGAGACCCGACCTGCGCCCGCCCCGCGCCGTTCTTCAAAACAAAGCACAAACATTATAATCAACCTTAAAACCGCATAAGTAGTGTGGACAATTATAACCTGGAAGATCCAATGCGGATGTACGCCTGCCAGGGGAAAGTTCCGAACCCAGCATCGTCTCCACCCACAATGCGTCGCTGCGCCTGCTGTTTGCTGGTAGCAATACCGCAGCCTAGAAAAAAAGAAAACAGGTCATTATTTACCGTATAACAAACTAGTGCAGTAACTTCACAAAAAGAATTGAATATTATGGTGGTCAAACGTCGTGATAATCACTAAACTTAAAAATTACAATTATAAAGCGACGTATCCAGTCGTAGTTATAAAGGTACCTGGCTGAGTGAAGAAATACTTTCTTAGATTTTTCACAGATGGCGCTACGGCAAATGTCGTTAAAAACAAAAAACAAAGATCTGCAACAAGCACAAAGAAAAATTCGTAAGATCCGCTGGTTCGTTCCGTGGCTTAGTTGGCATAAAGTCTTGCACGGTTTGCTGGAAGACATTGGTTCGAATCCAGCCGGATCGGAGGAATTTTTTTAAGTGTTTGATTTTTGTATTAATAATTATAATGAACTAGAGAGTAATTTCACAAAAATAATTGAATATCATGGTGGTCTAGTATAGTTCTTAGATTTTCGGAATTCACATGCGAAATTCAATTTGAAAACGAAATCATTTTTTACGGACCTAAAATCGCGTGTTTTCAAATGAACCAATGTTCTGGGCTCGTAACAGGTTCTATGGTTAAGTCGTGTCCGATTTAGATCTGAAAAATACTTTGTTTTTATAATACCAAGTGACGGGTCGAACAATTCGTGCGCCTGGTGGTAAGTGACAAGCTTCCTCATCTTCCTGTCCTTATTCCACGCTAGGTGACGTCAGCACAACATGTATTTTTCTTCAACTCTCCCCTAAAGCCTATCAGCCGTCATTTCCATACTCACACATTTCTTACTCATGCCATCTTTCACATAATCCATCCATCTTTTTTTGGCCTTCCTATTCCCTTATATCCCTCCACATTCATACCTAACATTCTTCTCGTCACATGACATTTTCCCTCCGCATGACATGTCCATACCACGCTAACCTATTACTCCTCATCTTTTCCGCCACTCCACACTTCCATCTCAACATTCGAATTTCCGCTGCATGTGCAGTTCGTCTATCCTCCATTTTTCTGAACATTCTGATAAGTAAAATTCTGGTGAAATTACAGGCACATGGGACTTGTCAACTTATATCCCAAGGTGACGGGCGCAGTGGTAGTGCCCCTCAGAGCTTTGCAATTTCAAGCTCTGAGTGGCACTGTAACCGTTATGGACAGGCGTGTAGCTTACCAACAGGCGCTTACTTTAGAGACTTTTACGTTGCATCGCGATGTTACGTTGTGATGTTATATAAAAAAAAGTAAGCGACACGCCTGTTCATAACAATTGCAGCGTCGCTCAGAGTTAAAAATCGCAAAGATCTGAGGAGCACTTCCACTGCGTCCGCCATCTTGAGACGTAAGTTGAAAAGTCCAAACGTGCCTGTAATTTCACCAATTTCAAAACTCTGAAACAGCTTGGCGACAGAAGTGGGTAAGGTAGGCAGTACTTCCCTGGACGAATTCATGCACAAACGCCTGTTGCACATTGACTTACTACTACTATTCTACTTAAGCTATATTGTATTGTATTTTAATTGTAATTTTATGTGCAATAAAGAATATTTCATTCATTCATTTCATTCATTAATTCATTCACAATGAGATTCACTGTTAATAAATCATTTGCAGCAATGAAGAGGAAATTTCTGTTGAAGGAGATGATTGTACACAGTTTGTTTCAATTGAATTTAGATATAATTATCTAGCTCCCAAACTGTGATCTCCTGTGGAAAATGAAATATATCGGAATAGTGATCACGCACCTGTATTGTTATTTTCGTTCGCCCACTTCTTCCAAGGCAACTTTGCCCATGCCGGAGTCATTTCTATGTTCTTAGCCTTGTCTTTATTTGTCTTTTTAAACTTACGCTTTTTAGCACTCGACCCAATCATTACTATTATTAAAACAATTAATATTATATTCTTCCAAAGCATTTTACATTACCGGGTTGGAATTAAAAAAAATATAGAAAATTTAAATTTGTAGTTCTATTCATTGACCTAGGTCAATGGTTCTCATTATTTTTTTATATTATATATTACATATTACGTAACTGTCAGTCATTTTGTTAGTTTATAGCAATATGTACATATTTATACATTAATTAAATTTTAGATCAGAATTTAATGAATTTTATGAGTTTTAATGCATCTCTAGTTATATAAATTTATTTGTAATAGTTCTTTTTTAGTTATATAAAATTATTATTACATAAACGTAATAAATTACACACTAGAACAATGTAAACAAACAATTTCCAATTTCGTAACAATTTTCGTTTAAATCAGCTCAGACTTCCGACTACACAACTTCGTTGCATAAAAAAAACACGAATAAAATCTTCACACAGTAACATAACAGAAATTCGCACTTAAAGCTAAACGATTTTGCACCTTGTTATTTTTATAAAAAAGAAAATTCACGTCTGTGTGTAATTATATCCGTAAACCAACTGAAGTCTCTGTGACGTAAAATCGTAACGTGAACGCAAATATATACGTAACGCAGTAATTTACGTTTCCTATAGGAAGTATGGGCAGTGAGTGAAACGTGGTAGATTGGTTAGATTTAGTTAGTTGTATTGTTTTAAACTCAGTATGCATTATATTGTGTGATAGACATACTTGGGCGACAGATGAGGAGGTTTCAGATTCGATTTCATGTAGAACTAATAGAATATTATACAAGACTAGACGTATCGTAGCAAACTAGTGGAGTAATTTACTAAAAAATAATTAAATATCATGAAACATCCTGACATTCAATAATTTAACAACTTAGTTTAATCAACTTACTTACAATAAAAGCGACAGCTCTGATCAGCCGCTGGTAGCTGTAAAGGTTCCTGGCTGAGTGAAGAAAAACTTTCATAGATTTCTCACAGATGGCGCTATGATGTAAAAGTCATTAAAACACCAAAAACAAAGATTTGAAACAAGCACAGAAATCGTAAGATCCGTTAGTTCTTCCGTGGCTTAGCTGTCATAGCGTCTGCCACGGTTTGCTAGAAGACTTTGGTTCGAAATGTTCGAACTTCGTTTTAATAATTATAACAACGTAGTGGAATAGTGTCACAAATAAATAATTTAACATCATGATAGTGAAACATTGTGACATTCAATAAACCTAATTAAAATTGAACGTAATTTAGTGATTTGACAATAACATTTGTGCCATACAAAGATTTGCACTGTTGGCGTTGGATAGGCTGTCTTGGGTTCGATTCCCGGTAGAACCAATTTGAAAAAAAAAAAAAAAATTTGGTTCTGGTTTGGATGTTCCTGGTGACCCCAGGAGAAAGAGGAGACAACAATTACAGACAGGAATTATATATACCTATCGTACGGTAAAAAAGCTAAAGTGTCATATATACACATAGTATTTACCGGAATATTAGTAAAAACCCCAAATAATGCAGTGTTTTTCAAAAGTGTGGCCGGTTATTTTATTTTTTATTTTAGGTAATTTTCAAAATGAAAAAATTGTTCCATTGTCATTTTTTCATACATTTCTTTTAGTTCTACATACTAATACAAGGTTGTTGGTTTTGGCTTTCTCATACATTTCGTCATTCGTGTTTCTTATAAAGTTTTATTATGTATTTAACTTTGTTTATTAAAAAAATGTTTAACTTAAATTTAAATGTACAACTGTTTCTGCTGTGTCAAAAATACATTTTGTTTAATTTAGATTTTTTCGAAATGGTTTGGTAAAGGCTGTTTAAAGATGTTAATTGAATAGCTAATATATGTCTTGTTTTAAATTTACCAGCAGCAGAGCTTCTTGTGAAAGAGTTCGTCCAGGGAAGTACTGCCATTTTATTTATTTCTGCCGTCAAGCAGTACTGTGAGCATCACTGTCTTTCGGGGAGTTGTTAACTTATATCTCAGAGTGAAAGGCGCAGTGTCCATCAGATCTGTACGATTTAAAGCTCTGAATAGAACTGCATCTGCTTTAGACAGGTGTGTCTCTTAACGCCAGGAGCACAATTTGTCCCTCCTGTCACTTGAAGTTTAAAAAAATCTTATTTATTTAAGTATGATAAATGTTACTACTTTATCTTTTATTATTATTAGGGTGACGTCATTCGGAGCATATGCAGCCCCTCATTACTGCGACCATCAGCTAATCTATTGTGATCACCACTAATGACAGTTCGGAACAAAGGCCGACTAAAAGGCAGCTATCTTATAAATAAATAAATAGTCAAATATCCATTCTAAATAGCAAAAGACAGAGCACAAAACTCTCTTCGTGTTTGACTTATCGGAACTTACCATGAACTTACCCTAACGACGCATAGCTGAAATATCATTAGACAATTTCCGTATTGAAAACTAAGTTATGGTTTTTTTATGATATCTCAAAAAAATATTTTATGATTTAGCCGCGTTTTAATTGGAGCACGTCAGCAACATCATTGAAGAACTGAAGAACTTTCTTGGTTCCGACAGATTTTATGTCCTCTGGTTGTGGCATGTGCGTTCCCAGTATGGAGTTTCGTACGCCCATCAGGGGGTAACTTTGTGTGAGAAGATGAACAGGAGTTTCATCCGCCTAGTGCTATACTATGTACTATTTTATGTTCTCACTTTTTGTTAGTTTTCTAAATGGTGCGTATTGTTGGTATGTTCTCTTTTTTTGTATGTATATTACGCGATAACTCCGGTATTTGTGAACCGATTTTCATGATTATTTTTTATTGGAAAGGAGGTACTTCCATAGTGGTTCAATTTCATTTTGAAGAAATTATCCACCTTTAAGGGTGGTTGTTCACGCATGAAGATTCATTTTTATAAATAGCGCCTAACTTTAATTTAGGAGCAATTATTTTAATGGTTAATTGTGCTATTTCTCCAATTCAAGGCGTTTTTCTCTCAATATACTTTGAGTAGTGAGAACCGATTATTATTATCTCCAGTGTCAAGTCCTGTATAGTGGCGAACTAGGGGATATTTCAATAAAACTTAGCAAATAGATGTAATTCCACGTACTTTTGAGGTCGGTTTTTTTAATTCTCTGTACTGAGATTATTATGCATTATGCTTTTTTATGCATTTCCGTAGGGGTAGAGCTCCTTGTGAAAGAATCATCCAGGGAAATACTGCCACCTTACCTTACCAAGTGGTAATGTGATAATTGCTGTGTTCAGCTTTTGAAGGGGTAAGGGTGCTGGTAAAATTACATCTGAGTAGCACTGCAACTGTCATAGATATGCCTGTCGCTTACCATCAGGCGCAGGACTTGTTTGTCCCGTCACATGGTATCATAAAAAAAATTAGTCCAGGTTTCGTAAAAAGCGTTTGAGCATTCCTTTTGCCGCTTAAATCTCATGGTGGTTTTTCTTGGGTACCCTGTATGGCACTTTATACACGATGTTATGTAGTATTCTATTTATGTATTTATTTGTGTAAAAATATTAGAATTTAAGTTTATTTTATTGATATACTGTTATTTAACTGCCTCCGTGGTCGAACGGTTACCATGCCGGACTGCCACGCAGAGGTCCCAGGTTCGATTCCCGGGCCGGGAGAAATGTTTGTATGGCTTCCATTTATTTCTCGCGTGAGTTTGGGTGTAATTTGTGGTTGTCTATGTGGCCCCGCACTAGGGCAATCCTGTACCGCGGGAGCCATGGACACATATAGACAGCCACAAATTACACCCAAACTTACGAAAGAAGTAAATTTAGGACTCAGCGTGGCAAACCAGCATGATAACCATTCGGCAATAGAGGCTGTTTTTTATTCGGATCCGGAATTGATTAAAATGATTATTATTGTACATTCTTGATCGCGTTTCGTAAAACAATGCACATAACCTTTAATTATAAAAGAATCACGCAAATCAGATGGCTGGTTTATATGAGACACAGATAATTTACATGTTCAGACGTTGCTTTTGGGGAAGATCTTATTAATATATTTATTTTTTTAAAAAAGGAACCGACTTCAAACTTTGCTTATATGTACAGTCAACAGCACATCAATACCATACATACATACATACTGAAACAAAGAAATTAACAATCGGTTGCTGGAAAGTGCGCGATTTAAATGGGACAATTATTGAGGTATTCTCTTTCTAATAAAAAAAGAATCATCAAAATCGGTTTACAAGTGTCGGAGTAATAGAGTAACATAGTAGAAAAAATGCAATCGAATTGAGAACCTCCCCCTTTTTTAAAGTCGGTTAGAAAATGAAAAGAAAAAGGTAACTTTCTATTTTATTAAATATGGAGAATTCAGCTGAGAGGTTGAATCAAAAAATGACATTGGCTTAATATCTAGGCTGTCTATGGTCTAACTTGTGTATGTATATAACTTTTTTCGCGATATTTCATTATTTGGCTCTATTTTTTTGTGCGGGGTATTTCTACCCGGTACGGCCTAAATGGAATAATAACGTTTAGGCCGCACGGGTCACAAAGCCGATCAGAGTACGTACACGTAATGTTCGATCGATATTTGCCTAAAATTGAAATACGTCTTTCATTTGAGGTTGGTATTTCACACTAACCATTTTTTTTGCTTAATTTATATCAGAAATTAAAGTAAATTTTTTGATTCGAAGTATTTTTTTCTTGTTCTCCGTGTAGAAAAGTAAGTATGCCATCAAAAATCCTAAAAACCAAGTAGCAATAGAAATTCGTTCGGACCGCGCCGGTCATGTTATATGGCTAAATACTTTTTGCTACCTGCGAGCATCGAAACGTTAGGTACGCTGTGTACGTCATTTTGCCCCAATAGGTAGACTGGTGCCAGTCATTTTGACCCACTACGGCGATGAACGTGTAAAGATAAATATATAAAATCATTGGCTATTGTAATTGTATTCAGTTGTTACACAGAGTACAATTACTTTTAAAGATAAAATAAGTTAACATTTTCATTTGTGTATCCGAGAACATTGTTTTTCGTTTTTAAACCTTAGATATGCATTTTTCCATAGTTTGTTTTCATTGACTTTTGTCGAAGAAAAAAACTTGTAAGTCTGTTGCTTAAATACATTATTACGGTAATATAATATCTGACATAGAGAAATGACTTGTGATGTTCGCTATAAGATCAGATTAATAAAAAGATTATCCCATCTTTCTAGACATGATCCGTGCCCTGCATTGAGATTGAAATGGTTTGATAAAACATTCATCTCCTTTCTATTTGCCATTATTTCACCATAAAAGGCAGTTACTACAATTTCTTTTAGATTAACTGTAGCTACGCTCCATCTTTTTTACCATTAAAGGTAATTATTGCCATTTTTGGTAGTTATTATTAAATAATGTTGCATTATGGTATTTTTTAGGTCTATTCAAAGCATACAGAGAGCAATGAACGTTTCTTACGGACACTAAATTGTTCAAGAGAGCCACGATTACGACATACATCTATTCTATAGTAGGGTGACCAAACTATAATAATCCGTACCCTTGATATAATAAAGGTCCATGTGATCATAGGTCAAAAGTGCTTTTATAACAAGAAAATTATAGAAATAATACGAACTACTTGAAACAAATTGTGGAGCGTCGAAACGAAAATCGATAAATTGCATTTGGGCGTCTTTGTACATATTATTTACCCAAATCAATCGAACCAGTTCAATAAACGCTAGATCCGCTTCAAAAACCTGCCAGAAATACGTGATCTGAACATAAACCTGTAAACCATTTAATTTAATTTTATGAAATAATTTTAGGATCAGAACAGACACCAATAAATCTTTATTATTTTTCATATTTACTTTATTAATTAGATCGCACCAAAACTCGAAGTATCACTATTAATTTAAGCCATTTTTATTTCGCAAATAAATTAGAAAATAAATGTGATTTCTTCATTGACTTACAATTATATGGACGTCGGGTCCGCGCTAAAAAGTGTCCGCACTTGTAAGGCGCTAAAATCGTATACAGAGCGCGACACTCCGCTTTAGTCTTCATTTGTTCTACGGACAGCGCGATACTGCGATGACATAACAATTTAAATTTCGAATAGGTTGACTTGGGACATTTTTTTCGTGGTTTTTGTATTAGACCCGTCGTCCATTTATTTGTAAGTCAATGGATTTCTTATAATGTTTTTTCATATCAAATGGCAAAATATCCATATAAACTGAGACCTAATTTTGCCAAGCAGTAATGTGAGCGTCACTGCGTTTCAGTTTTGAATTGTCAACTTAAGTCTCAGGATGACGGGCGCAGTGGCAGTGCACTTCAGATCTATCTAATTTAAAGCTCTGAGTGGCACTATAACTGTTTGTATTTCCCAAAAGCAACGCACTGTTCACAATTTTCAGCTATCCCCTAGAGGGGTAACGTTACATAATTAATAAAAATGGAAGTAAAACTACTCCGCGAACCCGGTGGAGGTTAAATCATATAAAATAGCTACGTTTACGTTGAATATTTTTTTGTACTTTCCCTCCGCATAAAATTAATAAAATATATACACAAGCGCAACTACAGTTACAAACACCACCACCAAAAATATACCCGACACGCGTTTCGCCTACGAGGTTCTCGTTCGTCATTGTTCGACGTTCAGCCGAACAACCAATTCTTCGCCCTTCTTTTTTTCCTAACCACGTGAGCTATATTCCAACTGACTCACAAGGTGTTTGCTACTGCGGAAATAATTTTAAAGGAGATTTTTTAAAATACCAACTGACGGGACGAATAAGTCGTGCGCCTGATGGTAAGCGACACGCCTAATTATCACATGTGGCTTTATTATATCAAGGGTACCATATCTCATATATTTTACAATGTCCTAATCTACTCTGTAAATATGGTAACCCTTCTTAGAGATCTCATAACATTGTGACATTTTGTGCACAATTTGACAATAGCAACTTTCACTGGAGAAGATCTCACCATACACTCGTTAATACTTATGCGTATTTTTTAAATCAACCATGCCTCGTTTTATCCATTTATACTGTACCCTTTGTCATACCTAACGCATTTGCATTTTTCTTTTGAGATATTCGCAAATAAAGGTTTGTCTTCCTTTGAAATTTTGCTCAACAATAAAACGATCTTTTATCGTTTTTACAATAAGAGTCCGGAGTATATATTAAGATTATCATTTCCTAAGTTTAAAACTTACATTAAAAGTTTTTTAATTGAAAAGTCATATTACAAAATTGAATAGTATTTGTCAGATAAAGATGTTTGGAAAGACAACATGAGCGTTGATTCCACACAATTATGATTCAATGTGCGTGCTATAGCATTTCAGTTTATTTGAAAAGAGCAATCCCTAGAATTTCTTGCTCGTTCTTCTCAAGCGTTGTGAACGAGCAGTAGCTCAAAAAACGACGTTTTCAAGTGTAAAAGTTTTACCTATGGAATAAATGATTATATGACATTGACTTTAAAATTGAAACTAATTCACCCACTCAAGGCGTCCGTGCATCACTAAGATGCTCGTTTGTCGTAACTGTAAAACAAATATCTTTTGTAAGAGTCGCTACTACCTTATCTCGATTTCAAATTTTTCCCATACTGAATCGGTACTATAGCGCGAATCGAGTGGCAGGGACACACGCTTTAATTCAGAATTTACTTGTTTACAAACGAAATTAAGGTCATTTGAAAAATGTATATCGTATACGTGTTCCATTTAGTTAAGTTGATATTAAAAAACCATTGGTATATGTAAAAGTACATATTGAATCGAGGTAAGTTTGTGTTGTTTTCTAACGTGAACGTTTTTAGGAATCGTGTTTTCATACCGTGTACTAATCAGTCTATATCCTCAATTTTACCATACATTTTTTGCCAAAATTATTGATTTATTTATTCATTCACGGAAAACCAACAGCTTCTTACATTGAATAAAATCAGGAACATAAACATAAAGCCACAATTACAAGTTCCCACCTATAGCTTCAGACAAACCATACTTTATATGCAACACTTTGACTTTTATGCGGAATCGAACAAAGCCATTTGACGTTGTATCGATTCTTAGCTGCTTCTCTTCCCATGCAGCGCAATTGTTAAATAGACTCCATTCGCGTATCCAGTCTAGGCCGTCTACCACATCTTTCAAGAATAGGTTAACAGCGCACTTTCTTGCTGAACTCTCTTTGTAATAACCGTATTGTTTTTTTACATATTTATTTATGAATGTGTACAGATGTTATTTATTATAATAATCTGTTATAACAATTTATTTATTTATAATACTTACGTAAGTAGTGTTATTTTTTTTATTTTATTTATTGTAGTTTATTATATTTCTCTCTCATTCTCTCTTGCACGCTGTTGCCAGCTCATAAACTTAGCTCTCACTGCCTTGGGTTGCCTGGAAGAGATTTCTTTTAGAAATAAGCCTCTCTTTGTTCAGCTTCTGTTAAATTAATATTTCTGTTATATATATATATATACATATATTTATTTACAAAGATATTTTAATAGCAGTAGAGCTCCTTGTGAAAGAGTTCGTCCAGGAAAGTACTGCTACCTTATCTATTTCTGTCGCCAAGCAATAATGTTGTAAGCGAGCTGGTGAAATTATAGGCACATGAGAGTTTTCAACTTATGTCTCAGGGTGACGGGTGCAGTGGCAGTGCCCCTCAGATTTTTGCGATTTAAAGATCTGTGTTGCACTGCAACTGCTGTGGACAGGTGTATTGCTTAACACCAGGTGCACGACTTGTTCTTGCCTTGTATCATAAAAAAAGTCTTGAACAGCCCAAATTTCGCTTTTCGGGTAAACAGTGAGAGCGTATTTCATTCTATATCATTTAAACCATTCATTCACCACACAAAATATTAAACGTATACTAAGGTATAATTTTATGAAAAGAATTTACTGGTATTACCTGAAAACAATTAATGACACTATTAAAGCAACAAAAATATTCAATTGAAACATATTCAAGTCTGTGATGTTTTTAGAACTTTTTTAAGACTTGTCTTTACATCGATAAGAAGTGCAGTAAATTTAAATGTAGTGGTAAATTCATTTTATATTTGAGTTGTATTACACCGGCACGGCATCGTATCTAATAAAAAACTTACAACACGCTGGATATAGTCAATAAACGGTCATTTGATATATGATACAAAGTTGAATTCGACTGCTTGCTTACAGTTTACCTAACAAATTAAAATTTCGAGAAATAAATCTTTAAATAAAATTTATTTGACAAAACATGTTTAGAATTTCAAATTTACCACGGTCCTCACACTAGGCAAGCCTGAATCGTGCCTCTAAAAGGAAAAGCAATCGATATAAAAATAAATATATATTTAAAAATATGAACAACATTTTCTGAAATTTTATAAATTAATGAAAACAATAAAATAAAATTAAATGCTGCTACAACAGACAATTAATAAAATTTTAAACAAAATCGTAAGACAAATCAAGCAACCAGTTCTGCAGTACACGTTTAGCGTCGAATACTGAGATTAGATTTATATCACAAAAACTAAGGACGTTGTTGTAGAGGAATGCAGATAGAAGTGGGTGAGATCTTTTAGCAAAAGAACTGTGTATGGTAGAGAAACACACGTTATTTGATCAAAGCACTGTAGTCATTTGATCGAAGCACTTGCATGTGGGTTTTGATTGCAGTCTTAACAGCTCAGAGCTTGAGAACGCTGAGAACACCAGCCTCCTCGTATACGACTTTACACATGAAGTTTGCAAATAATTACGATTACGATTTAATATGTAATTTCCACACCAGGATATTATTTTACTTAGAATTATAAATTACTTATTGATGATTCGTCACTGTTTAACGTAACAATTACAATATATAACCTTAACAGTTACATTTACTGTGTGGCAGGGACGCAAGCTAAGCTCACGCTATGTAGAGCACTCATACTCTGCTCTGATTTTCAGTTTGTCCCCGCTGTTGTGAACAAGCAGATATATAAAACATGCGCACAAAAACATAAACTAAAAATTAAATGTAATGAAATTTACAACTATACTTACATATATTACGATTGTAATAACTTAATACTAATGTTATAAATAAAGTAATTCACGGTGCTCAGCAGTGGACTGCACATGGGTTTCGATATATTGCGCTTAATCATCTTAGAACTTAGTTTATCTTATGTAATATATAACACCTTCATTATTACATTACTTTTGAATTATTTTTGTACGGATTTGTCTAATCGATAAACGTCAAAATTATCGTGATTGGTTTCACCGAGAAGAAACAAAACAAAGTTCCTACTTCTCTTGTACAAAGGAAATAGCTCATTACGGTATTGAGCTTTCGCTTTGCGGTCGGCGGTCTCCAGTTCGATTTCCTGAACGTCATTGTCAACAGTGAAGGTTTAAATTGTCTTTATGTTAATCCAAGTTCAAGAACAGTATTTCTTAGATATACTGTGTTAATACGGAGGCAGCACAGTGGAAAAATTGTTACTTCTTTATTGAGAATTCAACGGTTCGGATGTATGGTTTCATGTAGGTACCTATTTTTTAAGTTTCTTCTTTTTTTTCTCCTTTTTCTGAGACGGTTAATAAATATATTTTCAATATCCAAGCTGAAAACTTTATATTATATATTAGTTCTACAAAGCTAAGGTTACTTTTCAGTTCAATTTAACTTGTATCAATTAGTAAACCCAACGGTAAAAAAAATGGCAAGAGTGCTCTCGTTGATGTTCTTTGTATGACCGCACAAACGCCACATATTACGATTACGTCATCACCTTTCAAAAGGAAGTTTTAAGGCTCCTTTAGAGAGAAATAATGAGAGCGAAAGCTGCATTAATTCGAAGATGTTTAAATGCAAATGTGAAACTCAAGAAAAAATAAATACATTGTGTGTTCTAGATGATGTGAATGGAGTGGATTACTATTAGATAGTAAGAGAACTCGCTAGTCTCACGGTAGACTGGTTAGTGCAATAAATCAGAACAAAGACCAGTTCAAGTCAACTGCCACGCTGAGCTCCCATTGATAGCACGGTATGAATAAGATAGATGGCGCTGTTTTTAATTTAAATTCGCTTCGAAGTTTTTTTATGATCCTATGTGACCGGAAGATTAAGTCGTGCGCCTTGTGGTAAGCGACACGCCTGTCCAAATCAGTTGCAGAACCACTCAGAGTTTTAAATCGCAAATATCTTAAGGGCACTGCTACTGCCCCCGTCATTCTAAGACATAAGTTCACAAGGCCATGTGCCTGTAATTTTACCATCACCCCCTACGAAACGTAATAATGCTGACATTACTGCTTGGCGGCAGAAGTAGGCAAGATGGCAGTACTACTCTGGTCGAACTCTTTTACAAGGAGCTCTACTGCTACTAAAAATTGCCTAGAGTACTAGAGGAATGCACTCTGGGATCACAACCCAGAACACTCAAACATCTAAATTCTTCTTCTAATACCCAGAATGGTAACCGCTAGGCCATTAAAGGCTACACTGCGCTTTTTTTAAACAATAAAATTGTCAAAATTTACAAATACTTACGACGTAATTCAGTGTCGTATTAGCCAAGACAGGACGTCCATACATGTGATTTCACGCTTGTTTGCTATCAGTTACAATGCTAGCAACTTGACGGGCCAGTCAACTAGAACCATTTGCATCGTGCCTTAGCAATGTCAGCAGAGAAATTAAGAAAATTTTACCCCAACCAAGCAGCGATATGAGCGATGTCGCTAGTGTGATGTATAAGTACACTTCATGCCATTTTGTCATCGGAGTAGACAAAGCGTACAGCCTTCTATGTTTCATTAATTTAATGTTATATACAACAACAGATAACAGATTTCAAATAATACTTTTTTATTTTTTATAATATCATGTTACGGGACGAACGAGTAGTGTGTGCCTCACGGTAAGCTACACACCTGTCCATAACAGTTGCAGTGCCACTCAGAGCTTTAAATCGCAAAAATCTGAGGGGCACTGCCACTGCACCCCTCGCCCTAAGACATAAGTTGACAAGTCCAATGTGCCTGTAATTTTACAAGCACCCTTGCTCTTAAAAACCGGAATGTAGTAATGCTAACATTACTGCTTAGTGGCAGAAATAGGCAAGATGCCAGTGCTTCCCTGGATGAACTGTTTCTTCACTGTATAACATTATAAATCTGACATCCAATTATAGTATGTATGTTATTTATTCATTCAAAAACTAAAATAATTACAAATGTAAATCCGCAAAACTCACCCACTACCCACCCACTCTTAAAGGATAGGATAAACCTACCACAAAATGGCGGCTATCTGGTTTCGCAAATTAAAAAAGCATCCAGTTTAAATACAAGTTTTTATAAATAAAAATTATTATTCTACATTGCTAAATAAATACCCTCCATACTACCAACAAAAACATCTCAAACAAAATGCAGTAATACACCGCAATTCCTGCACTTAAAAAGCACTAATGAAATTTTTGGTGTACTTGGGTAAATATGATAGTATTCCGTTTGAGTGGTTCTAATGTTTACCATATATTGAAATTGTCATATTGATTAAATTCTGCTGCTCATTCTTATGGCAGATTTCCATGAGGAGAGTGAGCAAGAAACTCAAGGGCTTGCTCTTTTTCATATAAACATTTATACACATTTATCATTTACATATGTTTAATAGCAGTAAACTCCTTGTGAAAGAGTTCATTTAGGGAAGTACTGCCACCTTATTTATTTCTGTCTCCAAGCAGTAATGTAAGCATGACTGCGTTCCGGTTTTGAAGAGTAAGAGTGCTGGTGCAATTACAGGCACATGGGACTTGTCAACTTGTGTCTCAGGGTCACGGACGCAGTGGCAGTGCCCTTCAGATCTTTGCGATTTAAAGCTCTGAGTAGCAATGATAATAATAATAACATATGGATAAGTTATGGACAGACGTGTAGCTTGCCTCCACTTGTTCATCCCGTCACTTGATGTTATAAAAAAATGCTTATTTCAAATATCATATATGGAGACAGCTTGTTAGAGCTGAACGGGTCACCACTAAGCATTTTTGTCATCCAAGTACGCGGATATCCTCTTTGTGAAAGAGTTCGTCCAGGGAAGTACTGCCAACTTACCCATTTCTGCCTCTAAGCAGAAATATCAACATTACTGCGTTCCCGTTTTGAAAGGTGCTGGTGAAATTACAGGCACTTGGGACTTGTCAACTCATGTCCCAAGGTGACAAGTGCAGGGGCAGTGCCCCACAGATGTTTGCGACTTAAATCTCCGAGTGACACTGCAACTGCATTTAATATCATAAATAAAGCGTTATTCACTTTAAACTTGGAATGTCTTGGTTTTACTGGCTATCAAACATCCGACTTTATAACAGCGAAAGTCTCACCTTAGCTACAAAGGTATCCTACCTCATTTACAAATAAACAATAAATGAAAAGAAAAGGAAAAACATTTGAAAACATCTACTTATCATAACTTGGCCTCTAATTTCAATAACTTTACATGCATAAAAGGTCTCTCCGTAAATTAGTTATCCAGTATGCATACTAATCGTTGCAAAACTAATTTGACTCCTCATATCCACAACGTTATATACACAAGAGGTGTCTCCTTAAATTGTTTTGTACAGTATGCGTATAAAATTGTGTACATAAACACAAATAACTTTCTACATGACATAATATGTTACGTGCCACTTCGAATGGAGGTCATATGTTGCTTTGCATTTGCTTATGTGCCAGACTTTTTTTAAGCATTCATAATACCAATGGCTTTCTATAGCGGCCTAACTCAAAAACATCTAAACAATCAGGATGACTGGATTAAAAAAAAACCGACTAAACGTGTACCGGTCTAATATCCAACGAGAAACTCGGTGTCCTATTTATATCTATATCGTACATCGGCTTCAACTCAGTCACAATTCAAAAAATGGCAAAAGTGGCAAGTTAATAACATCTCGGCTATGTTTTCGAATAAATGCCCTTCGCATCAGTCATTAAAATATACTATTAGGTAACTTCAGAGTTTGTGTGTAATTTGTGGGTGTGTGTGTCCTGCCTCCCGCGATACAGGCGAGTAGTTTACCATCAGGCATACGACTTGTGCGTCCCGTCACTATATAAAAAAGAATACAGGATCGATTTCTTATATCAAATGTTCGAAAATGTTTATCCGACAAGCTTTAGGCGTAATATCGTAAATTGTAATTTGTAACATAATACTTAGCTTTATTATCTACAATCTTTGTTTATCTGACTAAAATATAAAGCCTCCTGTTAAGCGTTTACGGAGTTTGAATAAGCCTTATCTTGAGGCTTTATTTCTGTTTATATTATCTAGGTTATATTACTAATTCTACCAACAGTGCGTTACTGCCGTGTGTACTTAGCAATTACTATGACGTAACTGTGTGGTGTAATTGGCATCATTACATAGGAGAACTAGCATTATGATTGGGGAAAGGAGGATAAGGCATTGGTTTGATTGTCGATCGTGAATAGGATCGTACCATGCCTAAGCGATATTTAGATAGATAGATAGTCATTTTATTCACTAATATAACATAAGTACAGATTAAGCACAAAAGAAACAACGTAACATGATTGTCACAGCTGTAAAACGGCGCTGACTCAGCATATGCCAAAGTTTCCTGAGGGGCTGGTTTTCAGTCAGGAGTAACGAGAGGGATTAAGTTATTTGAAAGCAAAAATATAACGACCATGCGTAAAGTTATACGTGTGTATTTAGATAGAAAATTATTTTTTTATGATAGCAAGTGACGGGACGAACAAGTCGTACGCTTGGTGGAAAGCGACACGCCTGTCCATAACAGTTGCAGAGCCACTCAGTAACTTTAAACTACTAATGCGCCCGTTACCCTGAGACATCAGTTGACAAGTGCTTGTAATTTCACCAGCACCCTTACCCTTGAAAACCGGAATTCTTAGACTGGCGTCATCAGTAATCTGCTTGGCGGTAGAAATAGGTAAGGTGGCAGTACTTCCCAGGACGAACTCTTTCACAATGACCTCTACTGTTGCTAGTTTAACCTAAGTAGCAAAATTGTCTACGGCACTCTCACAAATATTTCAGGCTGGTGGGCTACTATGAGCTTGATCCATAATATTATTAACCTTAGAGTCCAAACTCATTTTACCACGATTTCGTTTAACCAAGGTAAACGACTCTTTTATGGGGAACTGTATATGGGGAACATATTATTTAATATAATATGTTCCTTATTATAGGAAATATCCTAACTTTAAAAACTTCATTGAAAATTTAATTTGAAAATTGAAGAGATAAAGATGTATGGAAAGAAGACATGGCTCTAGATTCCACACAAATTTGATTCAAAATGTTCCATGTGTAGTACATTTAGGTTTCTTTTTAAAGGAGCAATCCCTAGAGTTTCTTGCTCGTTCTTTTCAGAGAAGTCAGCGTAGTGAACGAGAAGGAGCATAAATGTGACGTTTTCCAGTGTACATTTATTATACCTATGGAATAAATGATTCTTTGACTTTGACTTGAATTCCGAGTAACACCTCTCAGTATTCCCCTCCGATGGCTGCTGGGGAATATTCCTCCCAGAGTGAAGTTGGCGGGAAGCAGGCCAACGCGATGCCAAGTCGTTTTGCGACTGTGGCGTTTACGGTTAAAAAACTCCACCCGTCACCTTGAGACATAAGTTGACAAGTGCCTGTAATTTCATCATTGTCCTTCAAAACCGGAATGTGAGCATTACTGCTTAGTGGCTGAAGTAGATAAGGGGCAGCACTTCTCTGAACGAACTCTCTCACAAGGATATTTACTATTAGTATGAGATACTTATTAATATTATGTATTTCCCGAATTGGTTCTAAAAGGAATCAAAATGTTGCCGAAGTGTAACGCAGAACGTCTTCGCTCTTATTGCAAGACATGAAGCTTTTGCTGATGGGATAAGCTAAATTCACGTCAATTAGTGTGGTAACTCCTTTACCCGTCTGTTTGCAATCTTTGGTTTGGTATACCATAATAGATAATCTTTTTTTAATCTAACATAACTTAAACCTTACATAAATTCATAGATAATTGAGCAATTGGAGCAGAAATGCAATTTAATTTGTTTCAAAACCATTCCGCCTAAAAACTGTTACACGGCGAAACCATTCTTTACAAATTCGAATAACATTGTAATAATGATAGTGTAGAACAACCACATGGCTTCAAAATCTTGCAGAGTGGTTCAATATGATCACCATATACCTCTTCAGAGCCGCAACACATTGACTTAGGCAATAATGATCGCCAATCTCCGGTAGGAGGTGGCGTACCAAGAATAAGAATAATAATAAAGTGTCAGACAATTGTCTCCTTGTATTATAATTGTTGCCTTGTCTCAAACCAGGGAACGCCCTGTAGTATAAATACCAGAGCAATCAGATTTACTCCGGGGCATTACGCAGTATATACAACTACTACTACTAGCAATTTAGAAAATTTCTTAAATTGGTCTTTCTTCTTCTTACCGATGACATACTCTATACTACTGTTGCCCAGAACTCGAAGACCGCGTCATTAGTAGCCGCCTTTAAATCCTCAAGCATGTAGGTGTTAGGGCACGCAGGCCACGTTATGAGATGGGCCATCGTTTGAATCGCACCGCTATGCACAAACAATCCAGAGACTCCCGTTCGTCGTGCGATATCTATCCGAAACAATTACTGTCAAATAAATAATATTCACAACAACAAGAATCACAGAAACTGAAGGGGTATTGAAAGAATTGAACTCTCAGAAATAGGAATCGAACACTCTTCATCTAGCGATTACATCACTTACTTTTGAGTTAGAGGCCATCATCGTTGGGGAAATGTACAATATGGATCCTAGGGAATCTTGGAGAGAGAAATAAAAAAAATTAACATCCATAAACTGGCGTCACAATCCAATTGGATCAGGTCTTTAAATGAGGTCTATGGTTTATAACGTTAGTCACTATGTCATTAACTCATCAAATCCTGAACTGATGATTATTGGTATATCAGACACCGGTCATGGACAGGAAGTCCGTAACGTACGTTCAACCGCACGTTTGCTGCCCTTGATTGGTTCCGGAATTGCGGAAGATGATGCACCAATGAGCACTTTTTGCTGTTGGTCTAAGTTACAAACGATTGAGATTGCTTTTAATTTAAATCAGGCGTGCGCCTGGCCATAAAATCACCTGATGTGATCGACAATGGTACGCGCTGATCTAAAAAATATTTATTCACTCTAATGGTGAGTAGCCTATTGTATGTATATTGCAACTAAAGTCCACTATCCCGTTTGGTCAGTGGTATTCGGAGGCTATTTCTGCCAGAACTCTTTTACAGAAATCCGTAGCCTACGTGAAAAGTGCGCAAACTGGTTGTATCAATATTTGTTTTATTAAGCATTCTGCATCTTTCGGACCAATTGCCATGCACTAGCTGCTTTACAACTGAAGATAAGTTGCGTGTATATATAAACTTACTTTACTTGTGTAATGTGATATAAATTTACAGGCACATATTCAATTTGATATGTCACCCTTAAATTCTAAGTATAAAGTAATACAGCTTCAATCGTATTATTTAAATATTATACAAAGATAAAATCAGTATAGAGTAATAAAAAAACCGACCTCAAAAGTACGTGGAATTACGTCTATTTGCTAAGTTTCATTGAAATATCCCCTAGTTCGCCACTATACAGGACTTCATACAGGAGATAATAAAAATAGGTTCTCACTACGACACTACTCAAAGTATATCGAGGGAAAAACGCCTTGAATTGATGAAATAGCAAAATCAACTAAATAATTGCTAAAAGTAACTGCTCCTAAATTAAAGTTAGGCGCTATTTATAAAAATGAATCTTCATGCGTGAACAGCCACCCTTTGAGGTGGATGATTTTCTTCAAAATGAAATGGGACCACTATGGAAGTACCCCCTTTCTAACAAAACAAGAATCATGAAAATCGGTTCACAAATACCGGAGTTATCGCGTAACATACATACAAAAAAAAACATACAGTCGAATTGAGAACCTCCTCCTTTTTTGAAGTCGGTTAAAAATAAATCATTTGTGACTAATGCTACAAGTCCATTATTGCAAAAATAGACCACAATGACATTGTTAGAAGATGTTCATAGCTTTTTAATTTTGGTTTTGATGATTTCTAATAGATAATAGAAAACTAATCAAAATAATATTTTTCATATTCTTTATCACAATCATTTAGCACAAGTTTCAGTAGTGGCAATTTGTATTAATACATGTATGCTTACATTCAAAGCGTTTATTGGAGTGTAATCCGCTCCCGCTACCTCTCGTAGTTTCGACAACAGAAAACAATCATTCCATAACAGCGTTCACTCGTTTCCGCCAGTCGCCCGTTCCTTTCACTGGTCCACCACATTCACGTGCCACTAAATGTTTTATCAAGTTTATACAATAGCGTACGTGTATTATTAACATTTGGGAACAAAAATAGCTAATCAGCGCTGGCAATAAGAAAGAGATGTTATCATTCTCTGGCCGAATGATGGACTGACAGAGGATGGGTTATCCTTTTGTTTAGCTGATTAAGGCTTGATGTCAACGACTTCATTTCGCTGGTCTATTAAAGAATTTAGTAGCAGTTGAGCTCCTTGTGAAAGAGTTTGTCCAGGGAAGTATTACCACCTTACCTATTTCGGCCGCCGAGCAGTAATGTGAACATTATTGCGTTCCGGTTTTGAAGGGTAAGGTGCTGGTGAAATTACAAGCACATGAGACTTTTCAACTTATGTCTCTGGGTGACGGACGTAGTTGTGGGGCTTCTCAGAGCTTTGAAATTTAAAGCTCTGAGTGGTACAGCAACTGTTCTAGACAGGCGTGTTGCTTACCTTCAGGCGCACGACTTGTTCGTCCTGTCACTTACTGTTATAACTTAGAAGAAGAACAAACTTAAAAGATAATAGAAGAGCGAAATGACGCGACAATTCGCTTTTGCAGTCGATATTGTCAGTTAGTTTTGGGTAAAGAAACCGTACCTAGAGAATGGTAACGCTACAATTAATCGAGAATATGGTAGTCGTCGACAGCGATAGGGGGTAGACAGATAAGTGTGTTCTTAAAGCTGTCATCTGACCCTGACTAGTCAATCCGTGTCACGGTTACGGAATTCCAGGAAATAAAGAGATTTTTCCATAAATTTTTATTGCACTGATATTTATATACAATTATTTTTATGTGAAATTACTCCACTAGTTTGTTATAATTATTAATACAAAGATCGAACACTCAGAAAAAATTCCTTCGATCCGGCCGGATTCGAACCGACGTCTTCTAGCATACCGTGCCAGACGCTATACCAACTAAGCCACGGAACGAACCAGTGGACTTCACGAATTTTTCTAAGCGCTTGCGTCGTATCTTTGCATTTGGTTTTTCAACGACTTTTTAGCCGTAACGCCATCTATAAGAAACCTATGATATTTCGTCACCCAGTTAGATACCTTTACAGCTACCAGCCCCGGCTAGAGATGTCGCTATTCATTGTATTAAAATTTTTATTGAATTGATTATTCGATTAATTTTTATGTGAAATCACTCCGGCCGGACCGAAGGAATTTTTTGTGAGTATTCGATTTTTGCATTAATAATTATAAGAAATTATACACTGCAAAGAAAACTGTAATTAGTGATAATTATTTAGTCGTAAAATAGTCACGAAGTTTTAATATGAAAGAGTTCGTCCAGAGAGATACTGCTGCAGTAATGTGAGCGTCACTGCATTTCGGTTTCGAAGGGAAAGGGTGCTGGTGACATTACAGGCACTGGGGTCAACTTTATATCTTAAGGTGAGGGGCGCAGTGGCTGAGTCCCTCAGGGGTGTGATTCACGTAATCAAACCGTTACGATATCGTAGCGATTGAGTCGTTGAACTGCTTTTTCGTATTCACGTGTGACAGAGAACGTCAACGAGTCCAATTTTAAAGTCGTTCGATCCAAATGTCGTTAAAGCGTATTCTGGTATATGAACTGAACTTAAATCGAAACGACAAGTCATATGTATTCTGTCTAAATTTTGACAGTTCTTTCAATAGACTTTCGACATTGACTTACAATTATATGGACGTCGGGTCCGCGCTAAAAAGTGTCCGAACTTATAGGGCGTTAAAATCGTATACAGAGCGTCATTCACGCTTTAGTCTTCGTTTGTTCGACTGACAGCGAAGCAAGCAAAATTAGACAGCACTGCGATGACATTACAATTTCAATTCAAAGTTTTAGCTTTTCATATTACTTTACATGTCACTACGTTTAAATAGGTTGACTTGGGACATTTTTTTCGTGGTTTTTGTATTAGATCCGTCGTCCATTTATTTGTAAGTCAATGACTTTCGACGACTAAATGTAAAATTTCACAATCCAAGATGTCGTTCATTAGTTGTTACGTTTCGATTCTACTCATATGAACGTTCGTTCAAGTGACACGTGAATACCTATTTTGGATAGGACTTCGATCGAATGACCACGTAACTTCAACGATATTTTGATAGCTTGAACTTACGTGAATCGCACTATAGGTCTTTGCGATTCAAAGCTTTGTGTTTCTTAGACCATCAAGAGCACGATTTATTCGTGTCGTCATTTGTTTTCATAGAAAAAGTAGTTTCGTAGATTTCAAGTGATTCCGGGTTCTTTTTCTTATCGTATCGATTTTTTTATAATACCAAGTGATAGGACGGACAATTCCAATGTCACTGCGCCCATCACCCTGAGACATAAGTTGACAAGTCTCAAGTGCCTGTAATTTCACCAGCACCCTTATACTTCCAAATCGGAACGCATTAATGCTCACTACTGCTTGCCGGCAGAAATAGGTAAGGTGACAGTACTTCCCTGTACCAACTCTTTCACAAGGAGCTCTAATGCTACCGAACTAATGCTTGCCACAGTGGTGAAAGAAATTGCCAATCGGGGTAAGGTACTTGTCGATTGTTGTCCAGTATTTATGAGGAAAATAGTGGTATGTCGTGCGGGGAGGCGGTTTCCGACCAATTTAGAAATCTTGTTTTCCAAATTTGAGTAACCTGTCTATTACTCATTAAATTATTACTTTCGTTTTAGTTGAAAGTTCGCCTAAAGCAAAAAAAGGAACGTAAGCCTAATCTTTAATACTGTACAATATTTTAAACTTTCGCGTCTTGAACTCATTTTTATAACTGGTGTAATTAGGGTCCTCTTCGTTTAAATTTAACGAATAGTTGTTGTTGTTATTTAATGTTTTGGCTTTAGTGACGAGGAAACTGACGAAAAAAACGAAATAGATTCCTCACAGATGGCGCAACAAAGTTGTTAAAAAACCAAAACAAAGGTTTGCAATACGCACATACAGAAATTCGTAAGGTCAGTGGACCTTACCAACCAATGGGTAGGTACGTTCCGTGGATTAGTTGGCTTAGCATCTGGCACGGTTTGCTAGAAGACGCTGGTTCGAATCCAGTCGGATCGAAGGGTTTTTTCGACCATTGTATTAATAATTATAATAATCTAGTGGAGTAATTTCATAAAAAAATATTGAATATCATGATAGTGAAACATCTCGACAGCGTCAGTAAACTTAATTAAAACGAAATATTGTTTATAGAATGGTTTCTGAGATGCGTTGAAAAACAAGGATGGCGGGTTTCAGAATTTACCTTCAATAATGGAGACATTTATCCGGTTGCTATAGGTCACTGCAGAATTTCCTATTAAAATCCTTTATCCCCATTATCAACCCTTTATCCGTCCCACAGGTCTTGTCTTAGCATTTCTCAGGTTCTTTAAAGATTGAGAATCTTCTTCGTCACACAGGTCTCATCATGACATTTTCACAGGATTGAAAAGCAATCGCTCTCTTACTGGGCTGCCGGAAAGAGCTAAGATGGTCTCTATCATGGATTTTTGTCATCCAAGTAGGCCTTGCTCACTTCATAAAAACGTATCTAAATCAATAAAAAAATAACACCCGCTCATTTGCATTTTGTTAACAAAACTATTGCAACTTAACAAATTATTCATTGCTTGCCAAAATCTAATATGTGGTCATGTTTTGCGAAACAAAACTAGCAATGGTGTTTGATATTTGCGAAACGGACATGACGTTCTCTTTTTGTGAAATTTGTTAAATGTTACATGGTGAATGTAAGATGAGCATTAGGAAATTAGTGAATTAGTAAGATATCACGGATCTTACGGTGGTTTTCGGAGTGAAATCTATGCAATTGATTACTGTCATGGATTGAGAAGTGTAATAAAATGTGTTAAAAACCAATGAATCAGGAGCCAGCGAAACCACAGGAGAAGAATTACGATCTTTATGATCCACGATCGACAAACTATTTTTTTATAGTACCTAGTAAGTTCTAGTAAGGACACGTTGTCCGGTAACCTATCACAAACTCGAAAATTTTTTTATACGAAATGACGTTTCTTCAAATATTCATTACACCGAAAACCGAATTATAACTAAATGTTGTTATTTTAGGACAAGTTGAATGTTTATCGCAAAGACACGATTAGGTTCGGTTAGGTTAGATTAAGTTCATCCTGGCTGGATCCGCACCCTGGGAGCTCGAGGCGTCCATCCTCGAGCAGACCTATAGGTGCCGTGCGGAAGCCAGGGCACGTGGAGAGCGCCCCACACTAGAGGAGCTAGTGGGGGTTCGGCGTGCCGCCAAGACCGCCGTCCAGGCGGGGTGGGAGGAGGCACTCCGATCAGCCAGATACGGGGAGCGCATCATCCAAGCGCTGCTCCCTGAACTGGCTGATTGGAGAAAGAGGAGGCACGGGTCCCTCACATACCGTCTTGTTCAGGTACTCACCGGACATGGCTGTTTCGGTGACTACCTGCACAAGATCGCACGGAGGGAGGTGACCCCGGAGTGTCACGAGTGCGGCGCTGCTACAGACTCGGCGAGGCACACCTTGTGAGGTGTGCCCGACCTGGAGCCAGCAGCGCCGGGATCTCGTAGAGGTGGTGGGACGAGACCTATCACTGCCCAGCATAGTTAGAGCCATGCTGGGAAGCGAAAGGTCATGGCAGGCGATGGTCTCCTTCTGCGAGGACGTGATGTCGCAGAAGGAGACAGCCGAACGGGTCCGCGAAGACAGTGACCTCTCGGACCCCATTTGGCGTCGGCGGAGAGCACGCACGCGACGGCTCTTCGCCGACCGCCGTGTCCCATCAGCGGAGGCCAGCGGGGTGCGGGGTTGGGAGACCCTGCCCCTGCATTGCACAGGCCTCCGCCGCCGGTAGATGCCCCAAATGTTCCGGGGCATCTCCGTGCAGGTCGCCCCCCATGATTAAGGGTCGCCCCCCCTAAGCTCAAGCCAAAGGCGGACCAGCACCACCGGAGTCGTGGTAGCATCTGAGAGGGACCCCGCGGCTCCGGCGCCAGGTACGCGCAGGAACATCGTGAGGTTTTTAGTGGGTATGCTCTTGGGGATCGACGTAGTCCCCAGGAGAGAGTCCCACATATCCCCGCCGTCTCCCAGCGGCGGGGAATGCGTAACGCATTTTCCTCACGGTAATAAAAAAAAAGGTTAGGTTAAGTTAGGTTTAAAAGAAAAAAACATTTTCCTCTCAAAATTACTTTAGAGGTTATGAAAATTCCCGTTACCCTGAGATACAAGTTGACAAGTCCCACGTATCTGTAATTTCACCAGCACCCTTAACCATTCTAAAACCAGAGCCAAACTAAACCGGAATGCAGTAATACTAGCATTACTGCTGGAGAAATAGGTAAGGTGGCAGTACTTCTACCTGGACGAACTCATTCTCAAGGAGCTCTACTGCTGTTAAAACGATATTAAAGGATGCTTCCTTAGTATTGGAAATGTATACACGCGGCAACAACTTTCCATCTGACGGATAGCCTATTTGCCGGTTTAAATAGTGTAAGAAAACAAAGAAACCCAAGAGATAAAAAGCGTCTTTCTGTATATTAAACTTGCAGCTTTCTTGCGATAGCCAACCAGTCTGACAAGCGTGTTATTTGCGACAAATACTCTTTATTGTCTCATCAAATCACTATAAATCATCATCATCATATCAGACGGCAGACGTCCACTGCTAAACATAGGCCTCCCCCGAAGGTTGCCAGACTAGCCGGTCGGACGCGACATGCATCGGTTACCCGCCGCCCTTACCAGGTCATCCGTCCATCTAGGAGGGGACTGTCCCACTGAACGCCTTCCGGTTAGTGATCTCCATTCAAGAACCTTTCTGCCCCAATGGTCGTCAGTTCTACGAGCTATGTGCCCTGCCCACTGCCACTTCAACTTGCTTCGTTCTTCTACGGATCAAAATTGTCCTTATTCAAAATTATGAAACTATTTTTTCTCTTTTATTTTTAAATATATATATTTGGTAAGTAGGATATAACTTATACAGAAATTTACACAGTTCTTTCACAGGAAGCGAGAAATAAGTTTTTCGTCGATTCTGAGAAAATACACTTTTTGAGTTAATACACTATTGTATTAACAGTGCGATATGTAAATAATTATTATTTGATGTATGGCTAATTATTGCCATAAATAAATTTAAAAAAACTAAATATACAACTGCCTCCGTGGCCGAACGGTTACCATGCCGAACTGCCACGCAGAGGTCCCAGGTTCGATTCCCGGGCCGGGAGAAATATTTATATGGCCTACATTTATTTCTCTCGTGAGTTTGGGTGTAATTTGTGGTTGTCTATGTGTGTGTCCATGGCACCCGCGACACAGGGTTTCCCTAGTGCGGGGCTATGTTGAGTGTGAGCGTTATTATTATTATTATTATTATTATTTGATAGATAGATAGATAAAACGTTTGTCGTCTTGCATCACACGCACGACAATATAATAGAGTAAATTGATTAAAAGAGACACACAGAGTGTTATCGTGTTACATAGGTACAAAAAAACATACAATCAAATTGAGCACCTCCTCTTTTTTTGACTTCGTTTAAAACGTTTTTAACGCAATTCTCATTTCGTGGCATATTCAATGTGTGTTAAGTATTGTAAGTAATAAACATGTACAATTTTATATTTACAAAGTTAAAAGTTTCTACTAGAGAGAACTAGAGTTTCTTGTTCATACTTCTCAGGTGAATCTGCGTTACGAATGAGCAGTAGAGTTTAATCGGTATGACGATTTCAAACGTAATTTGCTTACACATGAAATAAAGAGGTATTTGAGTTTTAGTTTAAATTCTTCTGATTACCGCCGACAGTCGTTAGATAGGGAATTGATTTATTAACAACTTTTTAGTAATATTGATTTTTATACAATAGTTGCTTCTGGCGATAAAAAACCCAATACAAAAGATCTGTAACAAACATTTCAAGAAACTTGTAAGGCCTGCATACTCGATCTGTATTACAGTTGGTAGAGCGGTGGCTCTAGTTTGGCAAACTGATGCAGGTTCAAACTTTGTATTAATTTATAACAAACTTTTTTAGTTGTCCAAGAAGCTCCGTGGGAAGTAATGCTGCTGTACCTGCCATATATACCTTTCTGCTGCCAAACAGTAATGAGAGTAAAGTTCAATTGAAATTTAATCAAGCAATCAAGGCAATTACACTTGAAATCGTCATATTAATTAATCTCCACTGCTCATTCGCAAGGCAGAGTCCCCAGAGAAGAATGAGCAAGAAACTTTACGGGTTGCTCTTTGTCATTTACAATATTAAATTCCAACATTGTAGGTTGAGACTACCTGCAAGAGCTAAATAAGTCACTACCATGGAACTACTACTAGCGTAGAAGCTATATAAATCTTTAGTATAAAGCTTTTGTTTCGCTGTAGTTTTAAAATCAACTGGAATCTTATTGCCTAGAAGTTTATACATTGCCCCTTGAAATGAATTTGTGACTTTGTGAAGACGACGATCAAGAACAGCCAGTTCATACTTAAAAATACTATATTTCTTAACATAAATAACATTTTCGTAAATGTACTTGTGACGTTAATGTAAGAAAGTTAATCTGTTTAAATTTATCTATGACCACTACTGAGTTCCGGTTTTAAGGGTAAGGGACTTGTCAGCTGTATCTATCAGGGTGATAGGCGTAGTGGCACTGCTTCTCTGATCTTTGTGATTTAAAACTTCGTATCGCACTGCTATTGTTATGTCGATCGCGTTGTTTGACAAACATATTCAATACAAATTACAATTTTATATAAAAACAAAAGCAATAAAATAAAATAATTGTCATACAATAAAAGTAAAATATAATACAAAGCGCTTATAAGATAAGCGTGTCATTTCTAATTTCCATCACGATACACGGAAATCCAGTGTTTAAAAAGGAATTGTGCACGTGGTCACAGGTAATAAATAACGATCTTTTAAAAAACTGTACGAGATATCTGAGGATATTGTCTAAAGAAAGTGCTAATTTGTTACGTGATAAAATCCCGAAAACAAGTTAAAATAAAAGTGTATAACGAATTATTTAAGAATAAAAGATATTTCTCTAGAAGTACTACCAAAATACTTATAGTTATTAAATTCACATTTATCCCAAAAATTGCCCAGCTGTTTAACAACACGCCGCTCCGTCAGTCGCCATCGGGCTTTTGTCAATGTCGGATCCGTGTCAAATTTTCTCCGCCTGTTCTTATTTTAATAATGTTAATTATAAATACTTCGCCTTAAATAAACGTTTATAAAGCCTTTACATTTCACCCGGTGTTACGCGCTCTGTAATTATATTCACAAAATCCGCATGGCCGACTTTGAACGGGTTGCATTGGTCATCTCCACAGATTAAGTGATTATGTAGAGGGGTAATTTTGTTTAATGCCCATGTTATTGCCTGTTATTACGTTGTTTATTGGAATTTTTGGTGATTTATTTCGAAAATATTCATGGATAGAAATCGTGAGTTCTTGTTTTTGTCCAATTGCCTAACATAGACATATAAAGGAGGAACGCTGCCTGAATTTTGAGTAGCTTATCGCGGGGAACCAATAAAAAAGACAATAAAAGTAAGATGAAGTTGTTTTCACCTTTTACTAGGTGCTTTTACTTGAATTTACAGGAGAGAAAGAGATTTTACGAATGAAAGCAGTCGTACATTGGTTGTAAAGTACCTATGGTTTTCTTGTAAAATTTCGAGGTAAGTTTGTGTTTTTTTTCTATCATGAAAAATTTTCGAAATTGTGTTTTCACACCGTATACTATTCAGCGTATATCTGCAATTTTACTACATATTTTTTCCAAGGTGATTTTATTCAACACTTTCACTGTCATGCATGTGCACTGAATCAACCAAAGCCATTCGAGGTTGTATATATACATAAATGGGAAAGATATAAAATGTCATGATGTTCGTATTATTTCTATGACTTCCATGTGATAAAAGTCATTGTGACATATGATATGTGACTTTATTACAATAATCTCAGTACAGAGTACTAAAAAAACCGACCTCAAAAGTACGTGGAATTACGTCTATTTGCTAAGTTTTATTGAAATATCCCCTAGTTCGCCACTATACAGGACTTGACACTGGAGATAATAAAAATAGGTTCTCACTACGACACTACACAAAGTATATTGAGAGAAAAACGCCTGAATTAGAGAAATAGCAAAATCAATAATTAAAGTAATTACTCCTAAATTGAAGTTAGGCGCTATTTATAAAAATGAATCTTCATGCGTGAACAGCCACCCTTCGAGGTGGATGATTTTCTTCAAAATAAAATGGGACCACTATGGAAGTACCCCCTTTCCAACAATAAAAGAATCAGGAAAATCGGTTCACAAATACCGGAGTTATCGCGTAACATACATACAAAAAAAGAAGAAAAAAAGAAAAAAAAGAAAAAAAAGAACAAACAGTCGAAGTCGGTTAAAAAGAGCACAAATTAATAGTATTGCTAAAGCTAGCCAGTTTTTAGCAGTTATTAAATTAAGAGGTGTTATACATATTTGAATGTATACTTATAATCTAATCTATCCGGTAAGGGAGCAAGGGTTCTCTCTACAGTGTGATGACATTACACAGCTACAGCCAAGTTAAAACTCCAAGTTGTTGTAGAAAGATTTTTATGTAGAATCAATTCTTTTACACCTGTATGACGCCAATACAGTTACACCCTATAAGCGGAATGTCCGGGCAGTTGTTCCCAAGAAGGAACTCCCTTCTGGAAACCGTTTCGAGAGGATTATTTTTCACCTTTTACGTCCACCTTTGTTACAGTCCTAATTCTTTGTAATAATTCCTGGGCTGGAGGAAATATTTATATGGCGTACATTTATTTCACCCGTGAGTTTGGGTGTAATTTGTGGTTGTTCATGTGTGTCCGTGGCACCTGCGATACAAAGTTTCACTAGCGTGGAATATGAGTGCATGAGTTATTATTATTATCATTATTATAATTAATCATAACATTCACAATTGTTATTTTTTATAAAATTTTGCTTTCTTTCGTTATCTATCGATAAAACTGTCGACAACAGCTACATAACTATTTATAATTTTACGATAACTGGCAACCATGCAAATGTCATTTTACTCGTCTTCAAAAATAACAGACTGTACAATTGAAATAAGGTATAAATTACAATGCACTGGGACCGACCTTGTATTGTATTGTGAAAAAAAATAGAATAAAATAACCAAATACCCAAACATCATTTTGATACATCACGTATCACGACTGGTGATGATATCCTACTTTGAATAATGTTTAATTTTAACCAAACATCATTTTGATACATCACGTATCACGACTGGTGATGATATCCTACTTTGAATAATGTTTAATTTTATTTAGGTTATTTTTTGGTTTCAATTTTTCTTTTTTTTTGTTCTCTCTCTTACGGCTGTTTTTAAGAGGGAGCAGAGGAAAAATTCCTAATCTTCGATTTGATTTTAGAGGGGTATATCCACTTTAAAGTTAAAAATAAAATATTGTATGAGTAACTACATGATATATTCAAGCATAGACATTAATCAGAAACATAAAACAATTAAGTTTCCTCGATAGATAAAAATCACGAAATGACCTCCAATTTTCACTTTTTTCGATTTATCCTCGAAATGCTACAGGTTATTACGACAAAAATTAGATAATTAATTATATTTATGCATGATTGACAACTGTCACTACGGATTTTTTGTTAACCTCTTTAGTTTTAAAGTTATTCCGCTAAAACGAATTTGGCACTTTTAATGCGCAAAATTCAACATCTCCTGTCGCATGTCACGCGAACTTCAGGTATATATTTGTTTCACAAATTTGGGCTGAACCAACGTCAAAACTTTTTTGGCATGCTCCCTCTTAAGTAATTTGTGTTTTTACAGATATCTCTTTGTTAAGCACTTTATGTTAAATAACGCATTAAAATAGTCATCTTTACTTATAAATATAACAGTAATTAGTCCGTGAATTTTTCTGTGATGTAAAAAGTAAAGTATAACTTATTGCCGTAGAAACCTTGAATGCCGGGGGCACAGACGAAACTTCTTTCTAATGAGGCCTTTTAGTTCGTCTCTTTGAAGACTTCGGCGACTGAACGGCTGATGGCTACTTCCGGCAAAGAATAAGTTTTGAAGCTTTATTATGGAAACACTTCTATTTAAAGGTAGGAAATTTCTTTCGTCTTTTTCTCTATTATAGAAAAAACTAACATAGATTAAGCATATTTCGACAGGTGGAGTAAAGTGATAACCAAATGGTGGCTAAAAGTTGGCTATAGGAACGTGAGACGTGTAGTTCCAAAATAGTCAGAGGACATCGTCAAATTTACCGGCCATAGATGGATGAGGCTAGCAGTGGATAGCACAAGCCTCATACTTAGTAGTGGGTCGAAACTTGTCTCGTCATATCTCAACGGTAGAATTCAGAAAGTAGACATAAATGGAGTGACTTCTTTGGGTTCTCCAGTAAAAGTGGGTGTTCCGCAGGGCTCAATACTTGGACCTTTCATATTTCTGATTTATATTAATGATCTGCCATTCTTTGCTAAGGACCATTGCGAAATAGTGTTGTTTGCTGATGACACATCCTTGATTTTTAAAACATACAGACATGATATTAACTATGACCGTATTAATGATACCCTCTCTAAGGTAGTTTATTGGTTTAATGCTAACAATTTATTGCTTAATGCCAAGAAGACAAAATGTGTTAAATTTGAATTACCTAACGTAAAATCGACTAGTCCAAGCATAGAAATAAACGGAGAAAAGTTAGACCTTGTTAATAAAGCAGTCTTCTTGGGAGTGACCTTAGATAGTAAACTTCAGTGGTTTCCACATATATCGTCCCTGGCCAGCAGATTAAGCTCCGCTGCATACGCAGTCCGCAGAATACGTGAGCTTACCGATGTTAGTACTGCTAGACTAGTTTACTTTAGTTACTTCCATAGTATAATGTCCTACGGGATTCTCATGTGGAGTAAAGCGGCAGATATTCAAACCATAATTGTATTGCAAAAACGAGCGATTCGTTCTGTGTACCGTCTAGGCTCTCGGGTATCTCTCAGAGAAAAGTTTAAGGAGACTGGTATCATGACTGTGGCATCACAGTACATTTACTCAAATATTTTATATGCCCGTAAAAATATACATAATTTCAATAAGAAAGAAGTTATCCATAATATTAACCTTAGAGCTAAGTCCAAACTCATGGTACCACGATTTCGTTTAATCAAGGTAAACAACTCTTTTATGGGGAACTGTATACGTTTTTACAATAAGATTCCGGAGCATATATTAAGTTTATCATTTCCTAAGTTTAAAAACTACATTAAAAATATTTTGATCGAAAAATCATATTACAAAATTGAAGACTACGTGTTAGATAAAGATGTATGGAAAGACGGCATGGCTCCAGAATCCACACAAATTTGATTCAAAGTGTATTCCATAGCATTTAAGTTTATTTGAAAAGAGCAATCCCTTGAGTTTCTTGCTCGTTCTTCTCAGGGAGGTCAGCGTAGTGAACGAGCAGTAGCTTAAATGTGACGTTTTCAAGTGTAAATTTATTTTACCTATGGAATAAATAATCTTTGACTTTGACTTTGGGTGAAGTTGGGCAGTTGATAATAATAATGATGAAGTACATTACTCCCTTTATTTCAAGTAAATATTCAAATTATTTCGTGATTTCTTAAATAGTCATACTAAGAAACGGTGTATTAGCTGTTCCATATCTGTTATGAATTATCTCTATCGCTTCCTTTAATCTAGTATCCTTTAATTTAGTAGCAGTAGAGCTCCTTGTGAAAGAGTTCGTCCAGGGAAGTACTGCCACCATCAACATCAGCATTACTGTGTTCCGGTTTTGAAGGGAAGGAATGCTGGTGAAATTACAGGCACATGGGACTTGTCAACTTATGCCTCAGAGTGATGGCCACAGTGGCAGTACGCCTCAGAACTTTGCGACTTAAAGAGCTGAGTGACACTGCAACTATTATGGACAGGCGTGTAGTTTACCATTATGCGCACCATTTGTTCGTCCCGTCAATTGATTTTATAAAAAAATGGCGCGTAAGCCTTTTCAAACATGCATGTTTATTTTTCATACTTTTCATATGGCCTTCCTCAATTTGGTTTAGTTATATATTTCATTAATTTACTTTTTTGTTTATTCATTTACATTGATTTGGACACACATATTGTGTCAAATATTTATGTTATATTGCATATTTTTCCTTCCCACGTGTCTTCGTAAAGATACATACGTATCATCATTCTTAACAAACCTCTTTCGGATCGGCTGCCGTGAAGATCTACTCAATTCAAGTTTATTTTTAATTTTCAAGAGAATTATAAAATATAAAATGACGAAAGATAATGTTGCCTATAATGTTACTTATTGTTTTTTTAATGGGTGATATTGTTCATAATTGCAATCCAAGACACTATTACGTTTTAATAAATCCTAGTAATGCCATTTACACATTACAATAATCGTCTACACTTGTAAAGTATTTTCAATTTTGACAGTCATCGAACAACAATATTTAGTTAACCCGTAATCCTCTCCGTGACCCGTCTGACCCGCTCCGTTCTTTGCTCGCGGCTGCGCGGGCGCCGGTGAAAGCGCCTTGCGTAACTCTCAGCTGACGTTGACGTAACGCAGAGGACCCTTCGGAAGTGGAGTAGAGCCTACTTTGCGTTGTTTGTTGTCGAAATTAAAGGCTTGAGTATTTCTTTGTTTTTTTTGGGACTGTCTATGTTTTCTACCATCATATTAGAAGGCACGTGTCTGGAACGAAAAAGTATGCAACAACTTACAAAGGTAAGTGTGTAGTAAGTCGAAGTTGGCACATATGTACATCTAAATCCGATTGAGGAAGGCCTTGTCAAAAGTAGCAAGAATAGAGCAAAGGCTGGTGCAGGTAGAGGAAATGGAAAAGGTATAGAGGTTCTCGCAGGCATCATGGGCACAGGGACATAATTTTAACCTACATCCGCGGGAGACAGTCTTGATAACATTTTTTTTTAACTGTAATTCATAACAAATATAGAAGAACAATGACTACAATGTAGTACAACTTTTATAGATTTTTTCCCTATAGTTTCTACGTGTTGTACTTGTCTTTTATCTTATTGACCGACTTTAAAAAAAGGGAAAAAAAATCTTTATTTTTTTATGATGATAATAAATGTTTAACCAAACTGTACTTTCAAAAATAATAACAAAATCTAGTTATTTTGCTACCTTGTCGTTTTACCATGTGGTCCATTTAATTATATGGTTATGGTCTTTTCGATATCTAGTCGTTTTGCTACCAAGTCATTGTAAGTTATAGTCTTTCTGCAGATGTGATCGTTTTACAATGTAGTTCTTATGTTGATCAGGTCATTTTGAATATTGACTATATCTTATTTATTATTTATTTATTCTGAAAATGAGTAACATAACTGCTTGCACCATGGCGGTACAGCAATTCATTAAACAACCGGAATTTGAATAGAAATAAAAGATACTTACTAATCTAAACAAAAATTAAGTACTAACTAATATCCATTCTTGCTTCTTTCTAACACTCTCTTCCATTCGGTCATCAGTCTCTTTATTCCTGTCACAAACACATTTCACTGCGGTGATGCTGCGAGCATGGAGTTGAGCAGTGCAATCGCAAGGGGAATGGGCGATTGTGACTGCAGTGTCGTGCGTGAGGACTCAATTGCCAGGAGGGACACACCACGTCGGTACCCAGAACTTTAGGATTTTTTCCACGAAACTCACACTGCTAATATTATTTCGTAAAATATTTAAAAAGAACCTCAAAACCCAAGTGACTGTAGGAAGCGTGTGGGGTACAGGAATGGGTAGTAATAATAATTTGTCTTATACAAATTTCTCAAAAACTTTTTTCTTATCATACCGACCCTTTCATTCGACTGTATTTTGTTTTGTATGTGGGTTAAGCGATTATTCTGATATTTGTGGACCGATTTAAATAAATCTTTTTTATTAGAAAGGGGGTAACTCAGTAGTGTTCTAATTCAAATTTGAAGAAAATGTTCCATTTCTAAGAATGGCAAATTATTTCAATAAAACTTAATATTCTTGAAATTAAATTTATGTAATTCGACAAACTTTTAAGGTTTTTCTTTTTATAGAAAAGTTATTATTATATTTGCCTCTATATCATACTCTTCTGTTTCTATCAAATGAGTCATAAAAATAATGCAAAATAGACTAACTAACTAACTACTAATTCGCTGGCTCATCGACTCGGAGTGGATCTTTGCGTCCGACACCAAGTAGGGATGCACGCTTTTTTTTGCTTTGAATCGATTATTTGGGTCGTAATGAATCATTGTAAATCAATTCAAATTTAATTTAATTAAACACCTTTATTACATGATGATTTAATTACCATAATAATAAAAGTATTTTTCTTTTGCTTTTCACAGATGCCAATCTTTTATCTAACTAAACTTTTCATTAATAATGTCATATTACTCAATGTCCAAAACATTGTCCTCCTGTTTGTTTTCTGTTTTAATTACTTGACGAAATCATTAACATCAAACATTTGTTTGATTCAATTCGCCCTAATTTTGAATCGTTTCGCTCAAAAACCACATTGAATATTATAAATCCACCTATACTACGATTTTTCTGCCTCGGCACTCGTCATCAAGTGACAAGTCCCATGTGCCTGTAATTTCACCATCACCCTATAAAATCGTAATACGTTGATGCTCATATTACAGCTTGACGGCAGAAACAGGTAAGGTGGCAGTGTTTCCCTTGCCGAACTCTTTCACAAGGAGCTCTACTGCTACTAAACATGTTTATTTATTATTATTATTACTTGTTCGTCCCGTCAATTGATATTATTAAAAAAGACACAACTCTATTGACTTCGAAAAATTTAAAATTCAAAACGTCCATTTGTTTCTGTTTTCTGTAAATGTGTGCATCCTGTTCTGCCTTTCTGTCTGTCACCACTCTTTGTTCATCGAGTCAAAAATGCAATACACGCTTGAGTAATCTTTTGGAGTGGCCAGATGACGTGTTCAGATCCGTGTTGAACTCAAATTCAACAGATACTTAGGTACACTCGGCAAGGCGTTAAGCTTTCGTTTTTATATGAAGTTTCCTTGTTGGAAATTTGTAACATGCTTTTGCAACTTTTTCTATTTTGTAAATTTATAACATTTTTTATTCTGTTCTAAGTAATTTGTGCCGTTCGTTGGCATTGGATTACGCTATCGAGAGATCGTAAGAACTCAATTTTGCCCTATTATTGGTGATATGGAAATCACTAACATGTGATTTCAACGAGACGGTGCCACAAATCACATAGCCATCGAAACAATGAATTTATTGCAAACGAAATTTCTCGATCGAATAATTTCACGAAATTCAGCCGTTAAGTGCTAAGCTCGATCATGTGATTTAACACCTTTGGATTATTTTTTATGGGGTTATGTTAAAGACAGAGTCTACACGGAGCCAATAGAATCGATTGCGGCCTTTAAACTCAAAATTCGTGATTAACGAAATAGACCCACCATTTTGTCAAAAAGTGATTACAAAACTTTGATGAAAGAATCGACATCTGTAACTGTGGTTGTGGTGGACATTTATCAGATATCATTTTTCATTCATAATTGCCAAACCCTTTTTTTTAATACAATAAAGTTATTGTTTTTACAAAACAAAGTTCTTGTTGAAAAACCCTATATATATAATTGTATCGGGAATGAGACTTGAATATTATTGAATTCTATATATTGTTAATATTACCAAAAATTATTTTTATTTTTATCATTAACTAATTCTATTTGTGTTTTAACAATGTAATGAATAAATTAAGATGTTAGATTCCTTCCAAATTTTGCAGTGCCCCTACGGGTTGTTACAAGTCATGTACCTATATTAGCTTTGGTAGCAGTAAGGCTCCTTGTGAAAGAGTTCCTCCAGAGATGTACTACCACGTTACCTATTTCTGTTGCCATGCAGTGATGCGAGTATTACTGCATTTCGGCGTTGAAAGGTAAGGGTGCTGGTGAAATTACAGGCACACGGGACTTGTCAACTTATGTCTCACGGTGACACGGGCGAGTTGGTAGTGCCCCTCGGATCTTTGCAATTTAAAGCTCTGAGTGGCACTGTCACTGGTATGGACAGGCATATAGCGATGGTAGTTTTCATTATACCATTAGTATCTTATAAATTAAAATAAAGCAAAAAATAACACCGCCGTTGGTTCAATCTCGTAACAAACAAGTCTGTAAGCGGGGACATATATGCAAACGTAGTGTGGAAAGTTTCCCGGTGAGGAGAATAAGGTTGAGAGCGGTTGTAGGAAGGCTTAGAACTGGTATTTAGAAGATACCTAAGTTTAAAAGCGGCGATGACAACTGTGAACATGTTTACAGTCCCCTATGTAAAGGCCGAAATCAACCCCGTAAGTTCACAGAATTTGTGTGCAACAGAGTCGGTTTTGTTTTTTATTCAGACATTATATTATTTATTTATTAGATTCGCCAACAGAAATACACTACTAAATATGGATATAAAATAACACTGCAGAAATTACTCGAGTGTAAACCCAATAATAGGCTGGTAGAGCATGCACATAGTATAACATCGTATCAGAAGTGTTTACTGTGTGTTATGTTACATAGAAACAAATGGATATGGTTATAAACAAATAATGTAAATGTTTTCAAATTAAATTGTAGAGTTACAGAATTATATATACTATATTAAAATTGTTTTGTTATTTTCGAAAAATTACTCCTATAAAAGACTACCCAATTCGTAAGTTTAAAACAATGCTTTGATCGACATTCTGTAGTTGCGACTTCATAGGTAGGCGTGCACTTATGGTTGAAGCCAATTTACGACTCCAGGTTAAGTCACGGACTGTGTACATGTTAAGAGTCAATACTAACTTACCTCGAAATCTAATTTTTCCTGTACTAATGCGGTTCAATTTGCTTGGGTCGAGCGGTAGGGCTGGCTTAATTTCAGAATTTATTTTTTTTACAAACGAAATTAAAACCAATTTGAAAAATCTATATCGTATATTATACACGTTCTATTTTATTCAGTTGGTATAAAAATCAATGGTATATGTACATACGTACATACATACATATACTTCACGCCTTTTTCCCGTCGGGGTAGGCAGAGACAACAGTCTTCCACTTGCTACGGTTCTGACACACATCCTTCGCCTCATCAACACTCATCAATGCTTTCATACACGCTCGTCGGTTAAGGGTACTCTTGATCTGGCCCTTCTTTAGGATGGCCTCAATTTGGTCATGATACGTTCTCCTTGGTCGGCCCATACCAACTTGCCCGCTCACACTCGCCTTATAAATCTGTTTCGTCACTCTTCTTTCATTCATTCTCTCTACATGTCCGAACCATCTAAGCATCCCTTTCTCTATCTTTGTCACTATATCTTCTTCCACGCCGCAACGCTCTCTTATCACACTGTTCCGTAATTTATCCATCCGAGTCACTCCAGCCATACTCCTCAAAGCTCTCATTTCTACTGCATTAATTCTACTTTCATGCTTCTTCTGCCAAACCCAACATTCACTACCATACATAAGTGTAGGAACCAGCACCCCCCCATGCACAGCCAATCGTGCCTTTTTAGACACTTTCTGGCTACCCATGAAGGTATGCAAGGCACCATTCACCTGATTCCCTGCATTCACTCTTTTAATGGTATATGTACAGTAGGGAATACAGATGTTTTTTTCCATCGTGAATATTTTTAGGAATCGGGTTTTCACGCCGTATAGTAATTAGTGTATATCCTTAATTATACTTTATATTTTTTTTAAAAGTGATTGATTCAACAGTTTCACTGTTATGAGGATACCAAAGCCATTTGAGGTTGTAACGTTTTGTTATTTTATTATTCTGATTCTACAATATAAAAAAATATATTTTTATAAACAGTCTAAATCTTGTATTATTCACAGGTTTATATACAGGGTTATTTTTAAAATATTAACAACCTTGAGGGACTATATTACAATTTCAACAGCAGCCTTACCCTTCAAACCGGAACGCAGTAATGCTCACTTTACTGCGTGGCGGCAGAAATAGGTAAGGTGGCAGGACTCTCCTGGACGAACTCTTTTACTAAGAAATATTAGTTACAATGAAGGCAATATTCGCCAGGGTTAGTAACAATACATAAAACACCAAAACAATAAAAAGTAAAAAAATAAATAAATAAATAAATCGCGTACATATGTTTTTCTCAAAAAAGACCAACATTCATTAACCAGTTATGTCTAATATTAAAGCCATAAACACCTGTGGCGTCCAGTCTCCAAGGATGACCAGCGGATTGACTGGTCACAAAGACCATCTCAGACAGCCGTGATCAAGGGTATAAAAACCAACGACCTCCGTGGTCGAGTGGCTCGCACACCGGTTTTTATGGTGTCGCCATCTCTGAGATCCCGGGTTCGATTCCCGGCCGGGTCAGTGTAGAAACGAATTTTTCTATATTGGCTCGGGTTTGGGTGTTTGTGGTATCTTCGTTGTTTCCGATTTCCATAACACAAGAGCTGCTTACTTTGGGATCAGAGCAACGTATGTGGTGTTGTCCAATAATTATTATTATTTATATTTAAAAAAATAAAAGGTCTGAAGCGTTGGTTTATACGATTTACATTCGAAAAAATGGTAACCTATCATAAAGTCGAATATTTTTTTGTCGTAATTAACATTTGTTCAAATTTTCATTACACCGAAAACCGAATTATAACGGAACAGTTGTTCTTTCAGGATATGTCGAATGTTTATCGCAAATACACGATTAGGTTCCGTTAGGTTAGGTTAAGTTAGGTTTAAAAGAAAAAACTTTTTCCTCACAAAATTACTTTCGAGGCATTGACTTACAATTATATGGACGTCGGGTCCGCGCTAAAAAGTGTCCGATCTTATAGGGCGTTAAAATCGTATACAGAGCGCCATTCACGCTTTAGTCTTAATTTGTTCGACTGACAGCGAAGCAAGCAAAATTAGACAGTACTGCGATGACATTACAATTTAAATTCAACGTTTTAGCTTTTTCATATTCCTTTACATGTCACTACGTTTAAATAGGTCGACTTGTGACATTTTTTTCGTGGTTTTTGTATTAGACCCGTCGTCCATTTATTTGTAAGTCAATGTTTCGAGGTTATGAAATTTCAACTGAACGTTATTTCTGGAAAATGTCATTTCGCACTACCGACACGTAACCGAAAAAATAACTTCTTTTTATAACATCAATTGACGGGGCGAACAAATCGTGCACCTGATGGTTAGCTACACGCCTGTCCATAGCAGTTGTAATGCTACTCAGAGCTTTAAATTGCAAAGATCAATCATCCCGAGACAGAGTCTTTCTTGTGAGGAAGTTTAAAAACCAGACTGTGCTGTATGCTGATGTATCTTATTTCATCGGATGCGCTCCAGGCGACTAGGCAGGTGACGTCACCTCTTTAACTTTGTTTACGAACTGGTCAGCTGCTGCTTATGCAACCATTTGGCGCCGTCTGCGCCGATGGAGATTTTTTGTCCGTGTTACGAGATGATAAATGCGTATTGACGCGGGCTTGTCTCACTCGTACATTTAGAATGCATAGTGTAACGAAAAGGTGCAATAATATTTTATAATATGAAAGTGTACATAATAAGTTTTGACAGTGAAAAAATTCGTCGACTTTCTGTGCACAGTTAAAAAAACTGGGCGCGGCGTTCGATGATTAAGAGTGGTTCAACACGATGAGTTTTAGCAGCGATGCAAACGCGCGGTTGCATCGCTTCACTTGCGGTTCATAGACGATTGCATCGAAGCAAACGCGCGATTGCATCGATGCTTCAAGTCGCGCGCGTGTTTCTTTTTTATAATATCAAGTGACAGGACGAAAAAGCCGTGCGCCTGATGGTAAGCTACACGCCTGTTCATAACAGTGGCAATGCCACTCAGACCTTTAAATCGCAAAGATCTGGGAGGCACTGCCACTGCACCCGTCACCCGTCACCCTGAGGCATAAGTTGACTGACAAGTCCATGATATGACAAGTCCCGTGTGCCTGTAATTTCACCAAAAAAGGTAGACGTTCACATATAAAGGTAGGCGATTAGCGACAGCATCGGTACTGCATCGCGTTAGCATCGCGTTTCGCCGTCGCAAGTTGCCGTGTGTAACCGCTCTAATCTAACCTTAAAAGTGGATTTTTTCTTTTCTTCCTTTTTTTTAATAATAATTATAACGCACATACACAACATAGCCCCGCACTAGGAAAACCCTGTGTCGCGGGTGCCATGTATACACATATAGACAACCACAAATTACACCCAAACTCACGAGAGAAATAGATGTAGGCCACAAAAAATATTTCTCCCGGCCCGGGAATCGAACCTGGGACAGCGTGGCAGTGGCAGTGGCAGTCGTGGCAACCGTTCGACCACGGAGGCAGTACTTCCCTGGACGAACTCTTTCACAAGGAGCAATAGATCCATGTTACAAACAATGCAAAACATTATCATGCATAGTATGACTAATGTTCCCTGGTATGACACATACGCGAAGATCCACAAACACCTGGAAATGAGCATGGTAAAGAAGACTTGAAAACCATCCTAAAACTGTTGACAATCAAACGAAAGAACTTACTGCCGTTGGAGTAATGCACGTGTAAATAAAGGGGAAGAAACTGACTGTGGAGAGTTTGCCTGCATTGACTTAGTTGTACACGAGCAGCCTGTGGGTGAAGTATACGCAGAGAACCCAGAATACATTAAGGGTGCAATGAAACAACGCTTTCAGGATGCTAATGAGATGCATGTTTACGGAAGCGCACACAGATGGCTTTCATGCAATTATTCGTAAGAGGGCTACCTCTCTCAACATGCGTGTGTGCGGCCGCGCTAGTCGTTGTTGTCAACAGGCTGAACTGCACCTACCAACAACGTTGGGTGCAACTACACGTGCGTAGGGACTAGGTCTAGACGTGGCATTTCTCTAGTATAACAGTACCGGCACGCTATGATGGCCGTTTTGACAGATTACAATAATGAGGTCAAATCTCAATTCATTATCGATATAAAAATATAATCAAATGCGAGTCGCATCTATAAGTTTTTAGATTTATAACTAGTATTGCTAGGGGTAACTGATTAAAAAGTTTTAATAAAACGAAAATAAAAATGTTTACTTAATATATCGACAATTTGAAACTACTTTGTTTTGCATTGAGCTTTGACGCGAGTTTGCCGGAGGTAGAAGTTGTGCTGGCCAGCGATCCTCAAAGTGACGAAAGTATTAGATTTCATTTTTAAAAATTTCGAATTTCGAAAAGCCGAGTTGTGTCGTAAAATTATACAACCATAAATTTTATTGCACGTCACTCTTGACAACAATGTACATCAATTAGCTCCTTCAACGTAGTTATCAATTAATACGCAACTTGATGAGCGGACAAACGTCAAAACGGCCATCATAGCGTGCCGGTACTTTAAGTAATTTTGTATTGTACTAACCCATCGAGTATATACCAGAAATAGAGACGAAATGTCATTTAATTTGTTAGGAAATTATTCTGCCATATCATTACGGTGACAACTGCGCTCCGATTGGCAAGCCCGAATTCGAAACAATTGACGGGTGTCGTGAATTATTTCATTTCAAATCGACCAGTTTAATTTGAGCTTTGCTATAACCAACGAAAATTGGAAAATTACATAATTTAATATTTAATTATCGATGAAATGTGATTCTGTTTGTTTTGTAATTAGATGTTTTTCTCACACCACCGAATAGAATAGCCCATAGTTAGAGATATTATCTTTATTATAATATATACAGAATATTTTTGGAATATACGGAGACGTAACACAGGTCAGTTGTTGGCGCTGTACTATTTCAGCTTTCTAATTTGTGATTTCAGCTAAACGAGAGTTGGTATTTAAAAGTGATGTAAGGCCCATTTGCCTGATGACTTGCCAGGGATGGATGGTCTTTATTTTGTCTGTATTTCTGGTTATATACTCGATACACGTAAGAAAAATGTACTGTATTATTAACATTATGGATCATGGTCTGGAATAAATAATTCTATTCTATTCTTTAACCGATTATTATTTGCACATTTGCTAATAATGGCACTGATTGTAAATGATTCACATACACACAATAAAATATAAAAAAATATGTGTGCTTGTGGGAAGACAATAAACGTTTTATCTGTCTAACTGAGAATTAATTTGACGTTTTTATTCGATGAGATTAGTTCCTTGTTATGCCATAATTTAGATTAACAAAGTTGGTGACACGGTAATTAACGCAAAATTACTGGATTTGGTAAGGTAAGTGTTATTTTAATTAATTTATAAAAAAAGTAAGGCTGGTTTCAGAGCGGTGCGGATTTATCTGCGGAACATCCGCGCGGAGCACCGGAGCGGAGTAACTCGTGTGTTAGAACATCGTTTTACAGTGACGCGGATTGCTCCGTACGGAACACACTCCGCGTGAAATTTTTTTTTAACTAATTGGCCTTGCTCTAGACCATTACCTAGCTCTGGAGCACAGCTGGGAACTACGATGGAACGAGCTCGCCCAGAAGATGCATATTTTATCGCACCTTAAAGATATTCGGGTTGTATGTGCTCGGAAACACAGTCGCAGGCAGGAAATTCCATTCCTGGGATGTGTGCATAATAAAAGATGATTAAAAGCGCTTAGTACGTAATATCATATACGTACTAAGTATATTAGATATTATTAAGTAAGTATATTATAATATAATATGTATTAAGTAATAGTAATAATATCTAATATAATATTGAATATGTTATTCAATAATAGTAATATCTACCAAGTAAGGATGATATCCCGCTGTACGTCTGGACGTCCGATAGTAAAAGGCGGGTGGGATAGGAAGGATGGGAAGCTGATGGAGCTCATGGGCACACGCACTGAAATATATTCTGTAGAAAAGTATAAGCTGTATAAATTATAAGCTATACAATAATAATAAAAGTATAAGTTATATAATATACATAAATTTAATACTCGATTCAGAGCACTGCGGATTCTACACATGCGGATGCCGCAGGCAGACAATCGGTACGGACAGTACGCATGGCTATGAAACCAATTTAATTAATTTGTAAATTGATACGCTATAGGAGAATGGTTCCTGTTAGTTGTGACGTCTACGGTTCGAATCTAAACTCGTAACTAAAAATTTAAACTTCGTTTACTCGATTTGCGTAGCTTATCACTCATTTTTAGGTTTACTTATCTATTACTTGGAACGTGTAAAGCAGTTAAGTTGCATAACACTCACCGGTGATGAAAACGGAATTCCCAACTTGCATATTACATTACTATTCAATAAATAAATAAATACTTATTTATTGAATAGTAATAATAAAAAAATTGACAATAAATATATAAAAAAAAGATAATCAATCACTTACCTGCCACTAGAAATGTTAAAAGTACAAAAATAATAACAGAAAAAATATTACAGTAAATAAAAGTAAAACGTTAGTAATTTTAGTTAGTAAAATAAATAATAAACACAAATAATTAATACATATATACAGAGATGTGAGAAAGCAAGACATAGTTAGAAAAAGAGCAGAATTAGAACAGAGAAAGATTTTTAAATAAATACAAAAAAAAAACAAATTACAATAATATACAGTTTTATATACCTGGTGATGTTACAGGAATCTAGATAATTGCGGGACGATCTAGATTTCTATCTATGTCTTGCCAACGACCACATCTGAGCTCTGTTACAGTTAGTCACATTGTGCTGTGTTTTAGGCGTTTGTTTTGCTGTTTCATGCTGAGGCTGGGTATGTCGCTGTGTTACGTTAAGCTTGTATTTAAAAAAAATAAATTGCGTTAATTTTAATTACAAAAATGTTTGGTCTGTTTTTTGTGGAAGGCAGTGTAAAGGGTTTTGTACTTTTGATGACGAAAATATAAAATGTTAAAAGAGTTTAAACAATTACAAATTAATCTTGACAAAAGACTGAAGATAATTTAACCTAAACAATTAATATTATTGCATAAAATGAACTTTAAAATGTAATAATTAATATGACAATTACCGATGTTGGTAAAAAAAAAAGGAACAATATACACATTTTACATTTTCTTAGGAGTTAGTGAAAAGAAAACCGGTCATTCTCGGACTAGTGTTCACTACCTAATTTACGTGGCAATTTTTATTAATTATTTAAAAATAACCATATATTTGTCTACATAAAACCATACCGTTTACACCGACTAATTGTGCTTTTTAATAATTAACGTAACATCGCAACTACACTTGCAGCCACAAAAATCGGTCCACACTTACTCTCGTCATTTATCACAGGACCATAACTCAATCCTTCATTTGGCGAGTATTCGATACTGTTCGAGTCTTGTACTCCTAAAATGCCGGCTTTCGCGACTCTATGGCAGCATCCCCTTAGAAGACCACCACAAGAACCTTCCAGAAGGCCTCCGACCATCCAGCAGTAGAAAAAGTATTCGCATGTCCCCCCTTGGGGACATTTCTTTTCATCTTGTCGGTCCTCCTTCTGAGGCAGAACTTCCAATTTAGAAGTCACTGGAACGTCCGGAGCAGTCAAAACTCTGCCTTTTCTAAAACTATTTAAATTTGTACTATGTGTTGTACTTATGTCTCTTAAAATTTGTGATACTCGATGCATTTGTTCGTCTGAAATCGGTTTGAATTTTGGTAAAATTGTCGTTGTCGCGTTTGGGAAAATAATGTCCACTCTTTTTAAATGTCTTATGCCATCCGTTTGTACGAACATTGGTTTTTCTAGGAACTTGATTTTGTTTTTAACTTTTATTCCAATTCTATTCCGAGCTCGATGTTGGTCGTTGGCATCTGTTTGGATTAAAAAAAAAGAAATTTAAAAGAAAAGAATAAAGAAAGTGGATATAAGAGTTTTTTTTTATTAAGACAAAAGATTTTGCATTTATAAAGCCTAATTGCGGCCTACACGGTATGTTCCATAAAAAGTACAATGGAAAGCCAAATTAACACCCACACGAATGTTTTAAAAAGTCGCATAAAAAGCGATCGTTTACGCTGAGTTTATAGGAGTATTACGTTTACGGGCATCCGTTTTCTCGTTTTGAACGATGTTTACGAATCGTATGTATATTTTTTAGATAATCACACATTAACTGAGTTTACTCTGTAACTCCAAGTCGTGGTAGCGTAATGGCTTGGCATACCATTTCTCAAGCACAGAGCGTAGGTTAGCCTCTGACTTTTTCGGAATTTATGATCGAAATTTAATTTATTATTTTATATAAATTTGAAATTTATCATGAGCCTTTCGAAGTTTTCAAGCGATAGCATGATAACTACAGCCCAGCAGTGAGACTATATATATATCATAGTCAATGTAGATAAACTAACTTCTGTATATTGTCTCGGTTCTAAGTGTTTGTGGTACCGTCGTTGTTTCTAATTTCCATAACACAAGTGCTTTGGTTACTTACTTTAGAATCAGAGCAACGGATGTGATGTTGTACAATATTTATTTATAAAAAAAAAAAATAGTTGTCTTGTTTGAAAAAACAAATATACTTACTCGATTTAGATTCATAAAACTAGCTTCATTAAACATCTTTATTAAATCTGTGTCGTAAAAAAGAAGTATTTAGTAATATTTTAAGTAGGTAGTTCGAAATGTTGTCTATTAGCTGAAAATATTATCTTAATCTGATCCATTTTCAAAAAGTTCACGTAATGTGACGTAATATATCTCATCCAAGCCATCATAGTATAATAATCGTTTATGTCTTCCTTCCACAAAAAGAATAAAATGAGGTACGTACTAAAAAACTAAGAGTCTGTACAGATAAGAAGATAGATGTGTGTGTGTGTGTGTGTGTGTGTGTGTGTGTGTGTGTGTGTGTGTCTCTCTCTCTCTCTCTCTGTGTGTGTGTGTGTGTGTGTGTGTTTGTGTGTGTGTTTAAAATGGTGTTTCAATTATTGTCGCAGTATTTTCATAGCGTTGTGTTTGTAAGTATAAATTAATTTCCTTTTTTCTACTCATATTTTGACAAGTTTATTATATTAAGAGTATACACTCTGCCTGATCGGAAGCGCAAAAATCCTTTAGAAAAATGATGTTCTAACAGAAACTGCGGCACAGACTGACTAAAGACTTCTTTTCTGATTCACAATATTACGGTATTTTGGAGTGTTGAAGAAGTGAAATTGATAAATAAAGTTGTCTAACAGTTAATAGGTTTCATTCCGTGTACATTTTTAAACACATTTTTAAAAACGGAAAGTTTTAAAATTCATTTGAACTCTGAAGTTCCAATAATATTGTTTTTGCAGCGCCACCCCGTGATCTAATGCGTTAACGTAGATTGCACAACAAATATACGAAAATCTTGATTGTAAAACGTCATATCATTCAATAAATAAATATTGGAAACTGTTGGTTTTCACTAGAAAATCCAGTCACACGATACAAGGTAATTCAAGCATTTTCTTCGATCAAGTGCGGGTATTAAATTACATACCTATCTAGTCCAGTTTATTTAATAATCGCCACGTATGTAGTATGTGCATGTTTTCCATTATTGTATATAATATCCCTCGTTTTAGGTAAGGTTATGATGCCCTTCCTATCTCATAAAGCAGCTATGCTGTGTTCCACATTAAAGATGAATTTTCAAACATTTGTTCTTTCAAACAAACGTTTCGGGCCCTTTACAGGTGCTCACGATCGCGGCTGACTGAGATAGTAAAGTCATTAATCTGTTGTGTCTAATGTTAAATGCAAATCAACATAACTTGTAGTAGATGAAGGTAAAGCAATCAATAATACATACCGTCTCAGTCATAACCATTGAACCTGTAAAGACCCGAAACGATTTCGTTTTTAGAATCTTTAAATATCTCTCTTAAAAAGTTGTAATTCTGAATATGTAGCCATTTTACACAAATGTGCATTAAGTTACATTAAATTTATCTAACGATCCACAGTGTTAAAAAATCTTGTCAGAACTATCATTTCGGATGCAGTTTAGCAAGTGATTTGTTTTAACATTTTCAAAACGCAGGATGGAAACTCCTGTGAGTCTTTTAAGGTTTTGGAGAAAACAAGTTCATAATTTTTTTATACTTGGAAATTGCAAAAATAACATTTTTATGTTTTCATTAAAATCTCTATAATTATTTGCTTTCGCCGAAATCTCGTTCTCAATTTTTTATTTTAATTAATAACGCAGATTAATAACTTGTTTCGATTATTTGTGGGTGACACTAAAACGAAATAATTTAGATACAATTATGACTTTTTTTTTTTCTCATGGCCTAGACTATGGTTACTATATTATTGCACCGAAAGTGACGAGAGGAATAAATGTAACCCTGGATACAAATATTTCTCCCGGCTCAGGAAACTGCCTCGAAAAATAAGAAAAAGCTGCCTCAGAGGCAGTTCATTTAAATTAATTTTTCTCAACTTACGGTTGCCTATTGGAAAAATGCAAATGTACATAAATAGTGTTTTGAATTCGTGTTAAATCATATCAATAAATCGATACCTCCGATGAACACTACGCCCTCTTTATTTTTTGGTCATTTCCTGTTATTTTTGTAAACAGCGATATTTATTTATTATATTATATTATTATTGTGCTCTCCAAATTTTGTGAAAAAGAATAAAAAACCAAAACAGAAAATTGGCAAAAAAAAAAACAAAAATAAAAACCAAAGTAACAAAAACAGAACAGGTCCAAAAATTAAGATGGCGTCGTGATCATTGGAGGTATCGAAATATTACGTAGTAGTAGTATTTTTATTTTTGTTAATAATAATAAGTACTTTGAAGTACATTTTTTCCGTAATCATTCAAAGTCACCACTAGCTAAACTTCACCTGAAAATTCAGATCTGGCAGGATTTTTTAACATTGTGCTACCCTAATTCATGCCTGCAAGTGTATTACATAATGTAGACAATTATTTTATTGTTATTATACACGATAGTCATCGATCACGCCGCGTTAAGGTTCAATAAAATTATGAAACATAATAAAATAATAAAACTGATCTTGTTTCATAAAAAGCGTTCATACCGTACATTACCTTTCACAATTAACTAGCCACTTTTATTACGGTCTGTATTTTGTTGCATTCTTTGGTTACGTAAAATACATTGTATTAAGTAAGAGAATAAAAATAATGGTTTCAACGTTTCAATTTTTGACACCCGTATCTGAATAATTTAAATACTATTCATTTTAATTCATTAAATTATTATCATCATCCTCACCAACCGAAACCTAATATTTATTTGTTTTCTGAGAGTTATGGACCTCCTTTGACGTGCAGATTTTAAACACGATATTTTCCTCATAGAAAATTTCAAATAAAATTTGCACGTAAATTCCGAGAAACCCAAAAACTCAAGTTCGAACCCGCGACCTCTCCTTGAGAGACGGTAGGTGAAACCATTAGGTACCACCGCTTTATTTATTTATTTACTCATTTGGAACACCAACAGACTACGCAGAAAAAATAAGACTAAAAGACGACATTTGGTAACACACAGTTCTTGTGTATATATGCCAATTACAGGTATCCACATCACTTAACACGGCTTTTATTTTTATTATTATTATTATTATTAACGGTACCATAGCCACGGAATTCACTTTTTGTTTATGATACTACGTGACATTGACAGTTGGAGTGCCGCGCAAAGCAAAACAATAATAATTTTTCAGGACACTGCCCGGAACAGTGAAAAATAAAATTAAATTTAATAATAATTATAATAGTTAAAATAATAATTATAATTAAATTTAATTATAATAATAATTTTCCAAAGTGGTCAAAGCAAAACCATTAAGCCACCGAGTTCGTCCTGTAATATAATTAAATGTAATAAACAATTTTAAAACTAATGACGTTTTTAAAGGAAGGTGGTTCTCTCGTCCGTGGGATAAGGTTACGCAGATCCAGCCAAGTAAAAACTCCAAATCGTTGTTTGTTCAGAAGATTTTTATTTTCACCTTGTATGTCGCCAATACAATTTCACCCTATATGCGGAAGGTCCGGGCAGTTGTTCCCAGAAGGGACTCGACTCCTGGAAACCGTTCCGCGAGATGATGAATTTCACCCTATATGGTGGGCAATAATATCTCCCCTTATATGAGCATACGAAATGTCAGAAGATCCGGGTAGAAGTTCCCAAGAAGGGACTCAACTCTTGGTTGTCTTACTGAGCTCTCTGTATTCTCAGATTTCTCTACACATTAAGTTTTTTTTAAGGATATTTTGCAGTTGGCCGCTGATGGCTTTGACTGCGCCGCCGGAGAAAAGGGCGAGCTGACGGCTCATAACCCTAATAAAATAAACTTAAAGCTAAGTAGCGGGCTTGAGGGCGCTCAAGTGGGCACGGACATCGGCTCAGGGCGCTACTGGAGACTTCCGCTAGAAGGGCTTGCTGTAGGAGAGGATCTACCAGTGTACGTGCTGAAATGAGGGGCTCTACGACCTCGCCGGCGAGGACGGTTGGTGCGTGAGGGACGGGACTGACTAGCGATCTGGTTGGCCTTCAAAGTGGCGAGAGTGATAGTGTCGTTGAGGACTCCCCTTGGCCGACGGGTCCTGTTTACGCGATGGGGTTGTTCCCTGAGGGGGTCGTAAGAGGATGCAGCCACCACGAGGGGGTTGGGGTGAGGAGCAGAGTCGAAGTATTTCCTCGATGCCTGTTTCATGAATTGGGATATTGTCGGGAGCCGTAAATCTATGCGAAGGTTAGCGTTGCGTAGGTACCACGGGGCACCCGTCGCGTTGCGCATGAATCTATTTTGGAGAGCCGGCAGGCGGTGTATAAGCGCGGGATTTGCCTGAGCGAATGCGACGCTGGCGTACGTCATGACTGGGCGGATGCAGGTCGTGTACAATCTCACCTTATTGCGAAGGGAGAGTTTGCTATGCTTGTTGAGAAGGGGGTGGAGCCGGCTCATAACAAAGTGGGCGCGATCGCGGACGGTTTTCACGTGTGCTTTGGATGACAGCTTCCTATCGAGCGTAACTCCTAAGTATTTGACCGTGTTCACCCAAGGGATTAGGCGGTCAAGGAGCGAGATCGGGGTGAGGTTTTGTACCCTACGAATGGATACTTTACTTCGCGTGAAGAATATCGCCGCGCTTTTGTCGGGATTGACTTCGATTCTCCATCTGCGAAACCACTCGCCTAGGTGTGTGGTGGCAGATTGGAGAGCCGCGGAAACTAACTTGGAGCTGCGCGCCGAATAATAGAGCGCAGTGTCGTCGGCAAAGAGGGCGAGATTTCCTGCCTGATATTTCGGGATATCGCAAGTGTACATGGAGAATAGGAGGGGCGAGAGGACAGAGCCTTGCGGGATTCCAGCTCTTACGGGGTGAGGGGAGGAGAGTGCGCCCTCAACTCAGTAGCGGAAAGAGCGGTTCGACAAGAAGTCTCGAATTATGTGCACGAGATGATGAAAGTAAGCCGTTGTGCCAGAAAACTTCACATTAACAAAATTGTGTTCGAGTAGTCACCATTCGAGGGAAAATCTTAACATCGCGATTCAGAAATAATGCCAAATGGGTCAATGCCATCTAGCGAATTCTTAGAGAACTAAAAGTGAACAATGTGGCTTTAGGCCGTCTATTACATAAAGTAGGTTTGTTACACTTGCCTTTATATACTTGCTGGTATTTAAATCGTATTTAAATTTATTAAAAGGTAATAATGACGTAAATAAAAAGATACAAGGGTCATTTCAGGTTATTTTTCTGCACCTAATATCGGTGATATTATATCCTGAAATGTTAAATAATAATTATTCTGCCACCCTGCAGTAATGTCAGCATTACTGTGCTCCGGTTTTGAAGGGTAAGTAAGGGTGCTGGTGAAATTACAGGCACATGGGACTTGTTAACTTATGACTCAGGGTGACGGGCGCAGTGGCAGTGCCCCTCAGATCTTTTCGATTTAAAGCGCTGAGTGTCACTGCGACTGTTAATGACAGGCATGTAGTTTACCATCAGGCGCATAACTTGTTCATCCCGTCACTTGATAATATAAAAAAAACCCTACAACTGAAAATTAATCAATTCGTTGAGAAGTTGTTTCAGTTTTCCCAAAATTCTCGCTGAGGGGTGTATAGGTAGAATTACATACGGAAGTGTACACCGTACAAAATATTTGTTTCAATTTACATATATGTAAAACGCCATTGTAACATATCTACACAGCTTAATCAACAGAAGACATCATACTGTTGGTCGAAGGTGATGTAGACTCTGTTACGTCATTTGAAACATTGACTTTTTGAAATAATAAAAGTGGTCGGTACGTATGTCATTTTAAGTTTTAAGGTTTGTTATTTCTGTAGTAAACGTGTATAGTGAATGAGGTACCCTCCGATTTATGTAATATATAATCGAAAAGATACCCGTCTCTATATGCTACGTTGTCTCCAGCGATGAATACTTGCCAGGTGAAGCTTGAAAACCGGCAAATTGCTGAGGCTTCTTCCTTTTCTTCGACATATATTTAAGCATTGTTATATCTTAAATATTGTTGTATGTTTTCTGTTTAATGTCTAGTGTAGTGTCTTTTTATTATTTTATTTTATTTATTATATATATTCGTATAGATAGCCAAAATCCTAGCTTCCCTAGTTAGTAATCGGTCAAAAAGAGCCATAAAATCTAGCGCTAAATCGATAAAATTGTAGATAAGATAACCGCAACTATTATGCAATGACTGCCCGCTGAGTGGACCGGGGCGTTAGCAAAAAAATAAGCAAGATAAATTTTAATTATAACGACCTGGGCTTTCGACTTCGTTTGCAAGAATTATAGAAATTTATAATATACATATTTAAGGGGAATGAAGGATGGCGAAAGCTGCCCCAAAATCAACGCAGTGCCGTTCATAGACTTTGCTAGTATAATTGTACGTTTTAGTTTATGGATAGTTATTAATATAGTTCTGTATATTTTTAGAAGTCGGGAATAAAGAAATTGAAAAACAGTGTATTTTAAAATATATGCAAGAACACAACGCAATTTATTCATTTCGACCATAGATTAGGTAACGTTCTTGTACGTATGTTTTTTATTTTAAGCATGATTGAATATTTACCTACTTAAAGTATTGGTTATTTTGTAGTACACACGTAAAACATTAAAGCTATAAAGTACCTAATCAAATAAATGATATAAAGTAAAAAATAAAACACAATGTGACAAAAATGTTTAGACAATATTTACATGATAGATACGAAAGTTAGCAAAGGAACGTTTTGACAAGGGGGCTCTTGCCAATGTCAATGTCACTTTGAAATTGAGGACAACGTAACCATTTGTGGTATATTTCTGCCATTTGGGCAGACTTATGGTATATCCATTGTTTTTGCGTGATGTTTAATATAATTAGAGAGAATTCCCTGCCTGCAGACTAATCCCATGAAACCTATAACTTAGGCCTTTGCAAAGCGTGAATCGTAGACCTCCTTGTCATCAGGTGAAATGGAGGTTAAATGTGCGTTTATTCTTTTATAAAAGAAAAAGAGAAAATATTTTCAACAATTTTGACAACGAACTGAATGAACACATGAAAGGCTTCATAAAGCGTTAATTTTGACATCAACCTTCATCTTCAACTAAACATTTTATTAAATTTCGGGATGTTTTTGTGAAATTACTGCACTAGTTTTGTTATAATTATTAACACAAAGATCGAACACTTAGAAAACATTCCTTCTATCCAGCCGGATTCGAACCGATGTTTTCCAACAAACCGTGTCAGATGCTATGCCAACTAGGCCACGGAGCGAACCGGCGGACCTCACGAATTTTGCTATGTGCTTATTTGTCGAATCTTTGCATTTGGTTTTCAACTACTTTTTAGCCGTAGCGCCATCTATGACAAATCTATGTATTTCGTCAGCCAGTTAGATACCTTTACACCTACCAGCCATGACTAGAGATGTCGCTATTACTATACTACTGATAGTTAGAAATATAATTGTATATTTATAAATAGCCGTATAAATGTTTCTTTCTTTCTTTCTTCTTTCGAATGTTCCGTGTAGTTGCTTGTTTTGCGGGCAGTACCCCACTTTCACATTCGCCGTGCACTACCGTCCCCGTAACTTAACTGTATTACAACTATTACGCGTCTAGCACAGTATAAGGCAATCAATTCAGTACATCTACTTTGTTGCTATTAATATGGATGAGACGTAAGGACACTAGAACTGCCGTCCACTACCCTTTTTTAAATAGCATAAAATAAAGCACAAAATTTGTTTTTTAAAAACAGTTGAAATTAGTTAACGTGTACTACTTATCGGAACTTACCCTAACAATGCACAGCTGACATATCATTAAACAGTTTCAATACAACTGGGTTATGGCTTGTTATGATATGTAAAAAATATTTTGTCACTTAGCCACGTTTTAGTTATTTTAGTTAGTGGACGGCAGAGAATGATGACATGATCTTTAGCCAATTAAAAAAACAGAATGAGGGTTTGGCTGTAGCCAATAAAAAAGCAAACTGGCATTAAACATATTAATATACTTGACTATGGCACCTGTAAAGGCCCGAAACGTTAGTCAAATGGAAAAACAAATACTAGCAGTTAAGACCGTGAAAAAAATTTTTTTTTTGTTGTTAAATCACGTCTGTAGTTTTTTTTATTATTCACTCATTATTAACTTTTTTCTTTCTTGTGTGGTTTCATTCATGGCACACAAATAAATATCTTTCTCTTTCTAGTCGTCCATAGTGAAAGAGGACAGATACTGTCCTTCAAGTTGTAACTGATGCATGCCAATCAACTCATGACCATAGAGAATGAACACTCTCCGATGTATCGGGAGAACAGTGTTGAGTATATTGCTTCGAATTAGCAGAAACTTTTCATCAATAACGCCGATAACCCATTAACGATATAATTAGATGAACAACTTTAAACTTTAGACAAATGATGCTTTAATACTTTTAACACAAAAAATAACTTTTAAAAATCGCATGATGCTAGCGCTCGTTTTTGTATTCGTTCTATGAATGAACTTTAGGAACGAAATGTTTGGGTCAGTTCGTTCCATCGGCGCGAATAGTAGTCGCTCATGCACAATAAGGATTACTGAAAACCTTAACAACACCGTGCCGTGCTCTTGACTATTACAAATATTATACAAAAGCGCTGTCACAGTAATGATAAGGTATGCACCATGAATATTTATGAAATGCAACAATATGTAGTCATATTCATTATTGCATGACCGTGACTTTCATGACAATGTGGACTTGTCCTCTGCAGAACCAGAAACTATGACATTACGCAGTCGATACACGGAATTGGTATCATAAAATACACACACACACATATTTAAAGAAAGAAAGTATAACAAGTGCACGAGCACGAAAAACAGACAAAACAATGCCAATTTAAAAAAGGCGCCAAAAACAAGTACACTTAATTTTAGCTTCTTAATATTAACTTTTTCTTTCCATCCTCTAAGGTTTTTGGTATATTTATCACGTGTTATCAAAAATCACGCAAATAAAGTTGTTGTTTATGATGTTAGTAATAGAGTCCTGTAAGGTTGTTAGTAATTCAAGAACCGACCTCAAAAGTTCGTGGAATGACATCTATTTGCCAAGTTTTATTGAAATCGGTTACGGAAAACTAAGCGAAATCTGATTCCACTAGTTTGCCACCCTAAGAAGTGGAATATTTTTTTCAAATTTAAATGGGACCTATACTGAGGTACCCTCTTTTCAACAAAAAAGTATTCATCGAAATCGGTTAACAAATGCTGATTAATGGCGTAACATACAAACAAAAAAATACAGTCGAATTGAGAACCTCACTTTATTAAAGTCGGTTAATTAAAGTTATAAAAATGGCTATGTAAAGTTTGTTTATGTGTGATTATGTTGATCAAGTGACTGGACGAACAATTCGTGCGCCTGATGGTAAACGACATTCTTGATAGTCTCAGTGCCACTCAGAGCTTTAATTCGCAAAGATGTGACTCACTGCCACTGCGCCCGTCACCCTGAAACATAACTTCACAAGTCCCAAGTCCCTGTAATTTCAACAGCACCCTTAACCCTTCAAAAGCGGAACGCAGCAGTGATCACATTACTGCTAATTGCAAAAATATTGTACAAGTGTACATAAAAACTGCCTCCGTGGCCGAACGGTTACCATGCCGGACTGCCACGCAGAGGTCCCAGGTTCGATTCCCGGGCCGGGAGAAATATTTGTATGGCCTACACTTATTTCTCTCGTGAGTTTGGGTGTAATTTGTGGTTGTCTAATTGTGTGTCCATGGCACCCGCGACACAGGGTTTCCCTAGTGCGGGGCTATGTTGATTGTGAGCGTTATTATTGTGAGCGTTAAAAACATAAAGTAACCCTATAAAAAAGCATATCGGTAAGAAATCGACCAAATCACCTATCTATACAATGGACCCCTCTGGTTGGCTAACTGTTCTTGACATACAAAGTCACAAATTCATTTAAGAGACAATGTGTACGCTTTTGTAATAAAATTTCGGCTAATATTAAAAAATTGCCATTCACGAATTTTAAAAATTATAGTGAAACAAAAACTTTGTACTAAAGGTTATTTATACAGCTTCTACGTACTTGGATGACAAAATTGTCTTGATTGATTTGGCGTTGGAAATGATAAATAAATGTTTAGTTACAAAAAGCAACCCCTTGAATCTCTTGCTCATTTGTCTCATGGGAATCTGCCTTACGAATGAGCAGTAGAGTTTAATCAATATGATGAATTCAAGTGTAATTTCTTACCTATGAAATAAAGATAATAAGACTTTGACGACCTAATTATTCTTGGAACTCTGCAAAATTGGTTAAAGCTCCTTTGGACTAACATGGTGCACTGTGGCCTAAACCCGTATAGGAGACAAGTGCTTGTTAGTGTAACATACATGGATCGGTATAGATTTTCTTCTTAACCGCCGGAAACAATTTCAGTAAAAGTTTTCACAATACAAATCACTAAACACAACCTGTATTTCCTGCGGTAGGAAAACCAAAATAGTAAGAAACTGGAGTCAGAGTCATTGACACTAGTTAGAGAGAGATAGCAGTACGGGATAGTGCTGGGTGTGAAAAAGACAGAATATGTTTATGTGTTCACATACCAGTGCGCGTGGCAGTGAAATCTCTTAAGGCGATGAACTTGAATGCATTTTTGTGTTTTGGTATAATTTACCAGTTTAGTCAATTTTAGAATATACTCGAACCTAATAGTGCATTGGGGTAAACTAAAGGAGGAGCCTCCTCGCAATGGCTTACTATTCATATCTTTTGTGCCTGGGCAACCATCGGCGAGTATGTTACGTAGATTGGAATTAGCATTCGTTCCATATGGCATCCATAATATTAACCTTAGAACTAAGTCAAAACTCATGGTATCACGTTTTCGTTTGACTAAGGTAAACGATTCTTTTATGGGGCAATGTATACGTTTTTACAATAAGATTCCGGAGCATACGTTAAGTTTACCATTTCCTAAGTTTAAAATTTACATTAAGAGTATTTTAATTGAAAAGTCATATTTCAAAATTGTAAACTATTTGTGTTAGATAAAGATGTATGGAAAGACAACGTGAGTCTAGATTCTACACAAATATAATTCAAAATTTATTCTATAGCATTTAAGTTTTTTTCAAAAGAGCAATCCCTAAGAGTTTCTTGCTCGTTCTTCTCAGAGAGGTCAGCGTAGTGAACGAGCAGTAGCTTAAAAAATGACGTTTTTAAGTGTAAAAATTTCACCTGTGGAATAAATGATTATTTAACTTTGACTTCGACTTTGACAAATTCTTTCAATAAAATGGCGACCATGTCCCACACTTTCGCATGGCGACTACTACAATAGGCGGTAGCTGCAATAACTTCTTGGCCACAACAATGTGCTATATAATATAAATAAGCACTGGCATATGTATATACAGGATGCAATTTTGGTTAAGATTTTATATGCTAATAATCTCAGTACAGAGTACTAAAAAAACCGACCTCAAAAGTACGTGGAATTACGTACTAAGTTAAACTAAGTTTTATTGAAATATCCTTAAATTCGCCACTGTACAGGACTTGACACTGGAGATAATAAAAATCGGTTCTCACTACTCAAAGTATATTGATAGAAAAACGCCTTGAATTCGAGAAATAGCAAATTCAATCATTAAAATAATTGCTCCTAAATTAAAGTTAGGCGCTATTTATAAAAATGAATCTTCATGCGTGAACAGCCACACTTAGAGGTGAATGATTTTCTTCAAAATATAATGGGAGCACTATGGAAGTACCCCCTTTCCAACAAAAAAAGAATCATGAAAATCGGTTCATAAATACCGGAGTTATCGCGTAAGATACAAAAAAAGAAAAACATAGTCGAATTGAGAACCTCCTCCTTTTTTGAAGTCGGTTAAAACAATAGCACTTGTTTAAAAACACGAATTGATGCAGCTCGTATCTTTTTTAATCACCAGTGTTATTTTAAACGCCTGAATAGAGATGGCAAAAATATTGTAAGCGCCAAAAAAGACTGAACATTCACAATTTAAAAAAAATTTGGTTGCTACACAATCGGTTACGAAATTGATTATTGTATGTTAAAATTATAACATTTTTATAAAAAAGACCCACCTCTAAACTTCATGGAATTACATTTATTTGCTAAGTTATATTTAAATCACACTCTTAGAGGTGGAACATTTTATTCAAATTTAACAGGGAACAATACAGAGGTACCCTCTTTCCAACAAGAAAAGAATCATCAAAATCAGTTCATTTGTAAAGTAATCACTTAACACACACAAAAAAATACTTTCGAATTGAGAACCTCGATTTATTTTGTGATCAATACGGAAAAGGACGAAATTAACCATATTCTTATCCTCGGTATAATAAAGCCACATTATATCACACTTCGAAAGTGCTTTTATCACACGAAAGTCGTAAAAAATAATGCTAACTAAATGAAACAGACTATGTTTATATGAAATTTTATAACTTTATAAATTTAAGCATGAAAACGTTATGGAGTAATTTTGTTCGTAAAAAATCTCTCACCTTTGCATTTTACAGATGTGGCATTATTACACCAAATCACCGAATTTTACCCTGCATTTTATGTGTTAAGAAACTACGTGATTGGTCAATTTCACGTGATAATAAAGAAATATAGTTGGTCAGTTTGAATTTTCAAAATAGACCGTTTATAAAAATATCTCAACTACATTCTCCTTAAGTTGCATAGGCATGCGCATGCGTCGAGTGCATCGTCTAGTCGGCATCGGTCAGTGATTGTAACGGTACGGTTGTAGATGGACTGTTAACGATTGATTACGCAGCGGGGGTTTGGGTTCGCTTTTTAGTTGGGGACTAAAATATTGATTTAACGAATTAATACCGATACAATTTAACTCGTTAATACGCAAAGTAAACAATAAACACCATCGGCACACACATAGAGAAACTTACGCTGTTTTAACATATCGCACTCCTCATGGAAGAATGGCATAAGCGGAGTTACATCAAAAATGTTTATTGCACGTCTTCTCCAAAAATTGGACAATAAGAAAAATATAACCCACATCCTCTCCAAAGATTGGAGAGGAGGGTTATATTTTTCTGTATCTAATGGAGCAATAAACTTTTTTAACGTAACTCCACTAGTGCCATTATTCCAAGAGAGGTGCGATATATATACTTTTATACAGTGTGTTGTACCACTACAGGCGTATACAGCGCGACAAAAAAACTTTAATTTAAAAAGAAAATAGAAACAAAAATACAGTATAGAAAAAAAGAAAACATTTCTTAGATAGTAGTTTCTATCTAAGAAATTATTAAATGAAACGAATCCCCTAAGACTCCACCCTTAAAGATACATGTAACATTAAGCTTAAATAGTTAATTTGTAAGGAAGTAGTTAATTACTTTGATTCTTACTCCAACTTGTAAATGAAACAACGTAATAACTCGAGCTGCTATAAATATTGTATTGACCATTTGTTTGTATAAGCTTTGTAAGTTGTCCTAAATGGATAAGTAGGTATTCACTCTGTAAAATTGTGCCCTCAATGTACTTCCACATAACCAAACCATCGAGGCATTTTTTTTGTAATATCAAGTGACGGGACGTACGCTAAAGCTACACGCCTGTCTATAATACTTGCAGTGCTATTCAGAGATTTAAATCGCACAGATCTTTGGGGCACTGCCACTGCGCCCGTCACCCTGAGACATACGTTGACAAGTCCCATGCGCCTGTCATTTCTACAGCACCCTTATCCTTCAAAACCGGAACACAGTATTGTTGATATTATGGCTTGGCGGCAGAAATAGCTAAGGTGACAGTACTACCTTGAAGGAACTCTTTCACAGGAAGCTCTAATGCTACTTAAATGTTACATTTTCTTTTCTTCTGATCACTTCATCATCTCTGATACGACAAAGCTCTCTTAATGTAGTATTCTATGACTAAAGGTGCATTAAAAACCTCAACCCTGTCTAAATCTTGATTAATATGCAATTTATTAGTAACAACGTTACTTTTAACAACACATATATTGAGACACACAAATTTGACGACTTGGTATTTAGTAATCGGATATTTATTGCATTTTACCGTTATGCTAACGTGATTGGATGCTTTTAAATGCAAGTTATTTGTTTCGTTAGAATTTTTATGATTGTGTAATAGGAAAGTATGGTAGTGTGTAATCTGATACAGTAACTAGGAAAGAAAGAATTAGAATATTAATACAATGATCATTAGATCCAAGATTTTTTTTTAAATTAAATGAAATCAATTTTTACCATTACAAACAAATTACACTTGATATCGTCGTCTTGATTAAACTCTACTGCTCATTTGTAAGGCAGAGAGGAATTTTGTCATCCAAGTACGCAGACGCTGTATAATGTGCCATTAGTATAAAGTTTTTCTTTCACTATAGTTTTAAGTCTCGTGAATGGTACCGTTTGAATATAATATATCGTTCTTTGATCTCCACAGATTATACTAAGCCCCGCTCTGCGGTGTTGCCATGTCCATGTAATCAGAATAATTAAAGTTGGAAATGAAGCTATTTTTCCGGATTTAAATCGCGTATATTTGTTTCCAACAAACCAACGGTCCCAGTCACCTGTGACCATGGGACCTGTAAAAGGCCCGAAACGTTCATTTCCTATGTGTAACAATCGCAAAAACCTAAGAATTTTTTAGGCTTAGTAGATTTTTTAATATTACTTAATTAAGAAGTCTCGATATATAAAAGACTGAAAACGTTACTTTAAAAAATCACACAGACTCGCCAAATAAAACCCGAAGAGCGTATGCTCACTACATGCGATTCGTATTATTTCCGAGAAGTGAAATGTCATTCGGGTTCGAAATGTCACAGAGATCGTTTTATCTCTAGATGTACAAGTGAAATTCGCATTTTCTCGGATTCGAATTGCACTTAGAGCACAAGCGGCATCCGAAGTGTGTCCGAGTTTCGGAATGAATTCGGAATTCCGAATGAATCCGAATCGGATGCCGTGTGCAAACCCGCTAATAGTAAGCAAATAAAACAAAATTATGAATGACTGAAGTTTACAATAACAGTTCATGAACAATCAAACATTACACAACAAAATATTTACATGATACGATATTTTACGTGATGACGTAATAAGAAGAATAATAATATTATTCAATTTTTAAAGTTTCGTAACGGTCACATAACTGACATATGAGTTTGTTTCCTATAACCGATGTGACCCCAAAGTGATAATAACTTAACCTTTATAATAATACTTCCTGTTATAATCTTTGCTGTTAAAAAGCTCACATAAATTTTGATCTCAACATTTTGATAGACCACAGCGGTGTTCCTCAAGGTAGTATACTAAACCCAATGACCTTTTTTTATATGGTTCACAACTAGAAACATACACATTACATACACATAACAAGATCTTTAAATGTACAATACACTAAGTAGTTCCTTAAAATAATGAACACAACATACATTACTAACGTTCGATAAAAAATAATACTCCTTTGTACTTTTTATACTTTTTTTTTCAAGTTAATATAAAAAAGTGCGGTTGGCGATGAAATTTTCTTTACCTTACCTAAGTGGGCGGTGAGCCAAAAACTTTGGAAACCTTTGCTTTAGGGTACTTAAAATAAACACCCGTGTATTACAACATTATGGAAGAGTTGAACAGTTCATCAGCTCTTTCACATTATCTTGTAGGAGAGCTTTTATTAGTAGCAGTAGAGAAAGAGTTCGTCCAGGGAAGTGCTGCCACGTCACCCATTTCTGCCGCCAAGCAGTAATGTGAGCATTAGTGCGTTCCGGTTTTGAAGGGTAAGGGTGCTGGTGAAATTACAGGCACACGAGACTTGTTAACTTCTGTCACAGGGTGACAGACACTGTAGTAGTGTCCCTTAGATCTTTGTGATTTAAAGCTCTGAATGACATTGCAACTGCCATGTCAACATGCCATGTCCCGTTACTTGGTATTATTAAAAAAAAAACTGTTGTTACTCAAAAATGGTGAAGTTGAGAAACACGATATAAAAGTTTATAAAGATTTAGATATTAATACGCTATGTAGTCTATGTAGTACGTGTAATTTTAATTAGAATTTTGGCCTTTATTTAATTTAATTCAATTTTTTTTTAATTTTTATAACCTTTTATTGTCTTTTTCATTTTGATTATATTATTTTAGTTCTTAACTGTAGATATTAATTATTAATTCATTGTGTCATTGTCGCCCGAAATAAATGATTTTTATTTAATTTTTTATTTCAAAAAAATACTGAATGGAACCAATAGCTTTATATTCTTGTTTACAAGTAAGTGGCTATCTAAATAATACATATAAATAAAAATAATCCCACTATTTGCAATAAGGTCTATTTAGTAGTTTTTTCGAATTATCAAATCGTCGATGACTGTACTACCCGATTAGTAGGTCCAATGCCCATACAAAATAATCATTTTATTTGTTACATCCTACTGGTAGTACCACGGGGGAAAAAGATTCTCTTGGTACTACTAGTAGAACTACACAGTAGAACCACGGATTTTTGAGTTACTACAATATTTAGTTCTATGTGCGACATAATTATATATAAATAACAGTAATAAAAAAAAATTAATAACTGTTAATACAATAGTGTATTAATTCAAAAAGTGTATTTTCTCACAATCGACGAAAAAGATCTGTATGAATTTATGTATATGTTATTTCCTACTTGCCAAATATAGATATTTAAAAATAAAAGAGAAAAAATAATTTCATATTTTTGAGTAAGGACTATTTTTACCAGAACTGGTCCACATAAAGCGTATGTCATTTCGAGTTAAGTAGTTAAGTAATTATAATTAAGTAAAGTATCTTTACAATATTCTAACGACGATTTTATTGACGTGTAGAGAATCAAATCTTACGTTCACCAGTGGTATAATCTTGAATTTCACATATTTTGAGTTATAACACTATTGTAATAGCAGTGCGATATCATTTGACATAAAAACCAACGTATTTCGAACGTTATTATTTTTAAAATGTATTTTGTCAGTTCTTCAAGAATATTATTTCTCAAATTACGTCAGTTTACGATTTAAGTTGCGGCTAGCAGTTGATTTCACGCGACTGCATTTAAACTACCATTTTGCGTGTTGACCTCTTTACCTCGAACGCTACACCTTAAACGTATAATTAAAATAGCAAATACTCTGTTAAAGATTACGTAAAAGATAAAGGGCCAAATGATTCAGTCACGATTTATTAAATAATGGTTTTGTGTAATTATTTATGTAACCTACGGAACACAGTTACAGTGACAACCATTTGAAGTTTTACTGTTTTATGTCATCTTTCGGTTTTGAAGCGCACAGTGGATATTCTAAAGAGTGATGCCACCAAAAATGGTTAAAATAAATAATTTTTTTAAAGCGTTTTATTGAATGTCAGGATGTTTTATCACTTTGACATTCGATTTTTTTTTGTAAAATTATTTCACTACTTTGTTATAATTATTAATAAAAAGATCGAACACTTAGAAAAAATTCCTTCGATCCGGCCGAATTCGAACCGACGTCTTCTAGCAAACCGTGCCAGATGCTATTTCAAACTAAGCCACGGATCTCACGAATTTTTTTATGTTCTTGTTGTCGGATCTTTGTATCCGGTTTTATTGTATAGCGATAGAGCTCCTTGTGAAAAAGTTCGTCCAGGAAAGTACTGCCACCTTACTTATTTCTGCCGCCAAGCAGTAATGTCAGCTTTACTGTGTTCCGGTTTTGAAGGGTAAGGGTGTTGGTGAAATTACAGGCACATGGGACTTGTCAACTTATGTCTCAGGGTGACGGGCGCAGTGGCAGTGCCCCTCAGATGTTTGCAATTTAAAGCTCTGAGTGGCACTATACCTGTTATGGACAGCCGTATTGCCATTAGGCGCACGACTTGTTCGTCCCGTCACTTGATGTTATAAAAAAAATAACAACATGTCAATGAGTACTTTCACAAACAAATATTATTAGTGCCAGTTGTAAAAACATTGTGATCTTCAATAATATAATTGACCTTTATTACATTATATAAACTTAATCTTAATCCACATACGCACTCTTGTTCCCACAAAACAAAAAAAGCTCCATTTTGAACAAATAAAAAAAAAACTAACAATAGACAATAATTTCTACATCTTGTCGTTCCCACGGACGAAGCCGGGTGAAAACTTAGTTTCACTGATGGGTCGCAAAAAACTGATAAAGTATGAGAATACTATTGTACAATGTAGTTGAGAAAATTATAATTAATATTTATTATTTTGAACTTTACGTTTGTTATTAAAACAAACTCACACTCACTGTCAACTAATTCGGGATCGCTATGGATTTGACAACTATACTTCATAATTATTAAGAGGGAGCAGAGGAAAAATTCCTAATCTTCGATTTGATTTTAGAGGGGTATATCCACTTTAAAGTTAAAAATAAAATATTGTATCAGTAATTACACGGTATATTCAAGCATAGACATTAATCAGAAACATAAAACAATAAAGTTTCCTCGATAGACAAAAATCACGAAATGACCTCTAATTTTCACATTTTTTCGATTTATCCTCGAAATGCTACAGGTTATTAGGACAAAAATTAGATAATTACTTATATTTGTGCATGATCGACAACTGTCACTACGGATTTTTTTTAATCCCTTCAGTTTTAGAGTTATTCCGCTAAAACGAATTTGGTACTTTTAATGCGCAAAATTCAACATCTCCTGTCGCATGTCACGCGAACTTCAGGCATATGTTTGTTTCACAAATTTGGGCGGAGCCAACGTCAAAACTTTTTTGGCATGCTCCCTCAAACACCAAGAAAAATTTCTTCGACCCGGCTGAATTCTAACCCAACAACACCTTTAGCATACCGTGCCTGACACGGTATGCTGAAGGAGCGGGTTCTAATACAATGAATATATAGCTGGTGTAGTAAATTACAATGTAAGTTTTTTATAAAAAAATCATAAAAACATAACATTAATACGAGAAATAAAAATAAACTAGCTTTTCTTGACAGTCGTCTTTATAAAGTTAGAAATTCATATAATGGGCAACGCATACGCTTCTATAATAACATTCCGATTGATATTCAAAATTTGCCTTTTGAAACAAAAACTTTGTACCAAAGGTTATTATTATACAGCTGCTGCGTACTTGGATGACAAAAATCGGTGGTAGTGACCCTTTATCTCTTGCAGGTATTCTCGATCTAAGATGTTTAAATTAAATATTGTAATGATAAATGTATTCAAATGTATATTTATAAAGAGATTTCTTGCTCATTCTTCTCAGGGGAATCTGCCTAACGAATGAGCAGTAGGGTTTAATCAGTACTACGATTTCAAGTGTAATTTGCTTACCTACGAAATAAAAATTATTTGACATTGACTGAATATTATGGTAGTAATGGTAGTGAGGTAGAATGCACTAATGATCTAGTATTAGTATTAATATTATTCAATTCAAAGTGACAATACAGCTATACAATTATATGATGGTAACTCAATCCAGCCAGGATCGCTAGAATCGCCAGAAGTGACGAGTCCCACTGATCTATGAACTGTCGCCCCAGCGTAGATGTACACCATTTCCTCGCGAGGGGCGTGAAACCATCTGTCTGGGATTCGGCAAACATTCCCGATGCACTACACCTCCACGGACACGAAGGTCGCTGAATGTTCGCCGCGAATACGCGATCCACAGACTGTACGTGTACAGCACTTGACAGTATTTTATTTTTTTATTTTCTTTTATTTCATACGTACATCTATTTTTACAGGACAATCCCAATACAATAGTGTAGCACCCCATAACGTAATCAATTGTATAATATAATATTTATACTTCCATTTGTACTTCTGATCTCCATAAATATATTACATTTAGATCTGTACATATGTACGCAGATGACACACAATTGCTTGTTCATGCGGATTTGTCTAGAACTGCTATTGATTGTGCTGTCAATTTACTCAATCAGGATCTCGATAAGATAGTGCAATGGTCGCATAAAAACGATCTTCTCCTTAATGCTCAAAAATGTTCTTACACTATATTGGGTACTCGTAAACAAATAGAGGTACTTAGAACAGCGGGATTACCGTGGTGATGGTAAGAGGACAGCGGATCAATAAGGCTACTACAGTTAGGAACCTAGGTCTGTTGCTTGATGGTTCACTAAGTTTTTAAAAACATGTTGACCTCAAAATAGGGAAATGTTACGCTTCATTGATGCACCTTTACAAATTAAGGCCATTCATCAGTGAAGTTGTTAGGGTGAGGTTAACAAATTGGCTAGTATTGTCAATATTGGATTACTTAGATGTAGTATATTGACCGCGTCTTACAAAAAAACTGCGGATAAAATTCAGAAGGTTCAGAACTCCTGCATTAGGTATTGTTTCAAGGTACCACCCCGATCTCACATTACATCCTTTTTAAATACCTATAATTTATTAAATATGAGAAATAGATATATTTTACTCCTAAGTATCTGGCCTAAAAACTCAACTGGAGTGATCCGTTACACAGGGGTAATGTCCGATATATGCGGTATTCAGTTATTGACTCTCCCTCGTTTAACTTTGTACAGGGGCAGCTTTCGTTTCGCAGCGAGTAAGTGCTGGAATGACCTTCCACCTCCAGTAAAAAGCGCTAAAACGTTGTTTACTTTTAAAAACCGATGTAAGCAATGGCTCCTATCTGTACAAAAATCTAGTAACAACTGGTCCCCAATTAAAACTGCTAGCAGCAGAAAATTTTAAATTTTTGGTTAAATGTATGAAAAATATATATAATCTACACGGACAGCCATTAAATTTCAATATATTACTAGTTTTTACTAAAGGTAGGTTATTACTTAGTATACACTCCTATTAGCGTATATTAGCTTAAATTAGCACTCATATTAGCTTGGTGCAACAAGTGAACAGCTAGCCAGGTGAAGACTGATAATCAGCAATGCTGAGTCTTTAACCTTTTTGTCTACATCACTCTATTGTTTTTTTTTCTATTCGTTTTTTAAGTATTGTGTTCTTTATGTTTTGTGGAGAAATAAATACCTTTTTTTTTATTTTTTTTATTTTATTATAACTAAAAATAATAATAATTATTATTGAAAATATGAGACAATACAGAAAAGTTAGTTTTCCTACATTAACCCGGCCAGGGATCGAATCTGGGATCTCAGAGATGGCGACATCATGACAACCGGACATCATGCAAGCCACTTACCATTAAGGCCGTCAAAATTCGTTCGCCATCGCCATCTCAGTAAGTAATGTAAAATTATGAAAGAAAATGATGAAAATTCCCAAGCAGACATAAAGACTGTAATATTTGTTATTGTATTTCAATTTAATCACATTTTCCATTTTTATGCAATAATTAATTTAATTTAATAAAAAATCATAGTGTTATAATTAAATAAAATATTTTGTAAAAACAGAAATAATTATGTAGCGTTAATTGGAAGGTTTTTGGAAAATACAAATGAGGTATTTTATTATTAAGTTTCGTAACTATAAAAAATATGGTGGTTTGCATTAATATTACACATAACTGAGTATACTACACATATCTCAGTCAGTCGTGAGACCTGTAAAGCGCTCGAAAGGTTGGTTTGTTTTCATTGACTTACAATTATATGGACGTCGGGTCCGCGCTAAAAAGTGTCCACACTTGTAAGGCGCTAAAATCGTATACAGAGCGCCAAACTCCGCTTTAGTCTTCATTTGTTCGACTGACAGCGCGATAGTGCGATGACATTACAATTTAAATTTCGAATAGGTTGACTTGTGACATTTTTTTCGTGGTTTTTGTATTAGACCCGTCGTCCATTTATTTGTAAGTCAATGTTTGTTTTGAAAAAACAATACGGGATTTAAATCTGAAAAAATAGTTTCATTTTACAAGTAAGATTAAGTTATTTGGCGACAACGGCTTTGGTGCTGAAGCTGCTTAAATTATATAAAAACAACTTCTTTTTTAAATTTGGCGATTGTAACATCTGCCAATCGATCTGTGCCCATCAAAATCAACAAACAATTGAAAACAGCTCTTCTCAGAAGGTTTAACAAAATCGATTAGTCTCGGGATTTGAATCGCCTGTCTTTTGTTTATTCGTATAAAGTTTATTTGATTATCCAGTAAATTGTTAACTGGCGGTGCGACCTTGACTTTATTTAACTATTTGTCGAAAGTAGGAAATGTAGTTTTGTATTATACAACACTAATAAGTTTTTATGTACATTTCGTAATAACATTATGTATGTGTGTACTATCTACAAAGCCTTTTTGTGTTTAACCGAAAAAAAAACGAAAAGGTTCTTTGTACGTATGTTACGCGATAACTCCAGCAGTAGTGAACCGATTTTGATGATTCTTCCCATTTAAACTTGAAAAAAAGAATTTCACTTCTAAGGGTGCCAAATTAGGGGATGAATCAGGTTTCGCGCACTTTCCAGTAACCGATTTCAATAAAACTTGGCAAATAGATGTAATTCCACGCACTTTTGAGGTCGGTTTTTAGTACTCCGTACTGAGATTATATAACACCAAGTGATGAACAAGTCTGGTGGTAAGTAAATTGAGTACATCCTAAAGAAAAGTGCAGGTTGGGTTTACCCTTAACCGAGGAGCGTGTATGAAAGCGTTAATGCGTCAAATACAAATTCAAATCATCCTTATTTCGTGGGTAAGGAAATTACACATGATATCGTCGTATTGATTAAACTCTACAGCTCATTCGTAAGGCAAATTTCCCTGGGAAGAATGAGCAAGTAACTCAATACTCAATATATTTATTGCATTCATATGGTACATACATGTCTTAAAATTAAAATAATGCTACACATATGAGCCCTTTATTAGGGATAACAGTAAGAGCAGAGGTAGGCCGAGGCTGCAATTATTAATTAGAATTGTTATTTATCAAATAATAATAATAAAAAAATATGTCTATAATAAGAAATATTATGTGACTTGAAAGTTTGAATTTAATTAGATTACAATATTTAACTTTGCATTGCATTGCATTACATTACATTACATAACCATTAAATTGATTTTTATTAACCGAATATTATTATTATTATGAAGTAAATAATTAAGAATTACATTAAATATAATTTACATTACAAATAATAGTATAATTACCATTGACTTACAATTATATGGACGTCGGGTCCGCGCTAAAAAGTGTCCGCACTTGTAAGGCGCTAAAATCGTATACAGAGCGCCAAACTCCGCTTTAGTCTTCATTTGTTCGACTGACAGCGCGATACTGCGATGACATTACAATTTAAATTTCGAATAGGTTGACTTGGGACATTTTTTTCGTGGTTTTTGTATTAGACCCGTCGTCCATTTATTTGTAAGTCAATGATAATTACAATTAATTTACCCTTACCCTTCAAAACTTTAACGCAGTAATGCTCTGATTACTGCTTGTCGGTAGAAATAGATAAGGTAGGAGTACTTGTCTAGATAAACTCTTTTACAAGGAGTTCTACCGCCTTGCTATGTGTTCTGTGCTTTACGTAGATTGTTTTTATTTACTATTTTATGTAAGACAGCACACTCCGTATAACGTGTTGATAGACAATGCTAACATAACTTTACTTACTTTCCACTTAGGTCGTGTAACTTAACCCTACAGTTAGTGAAATTGATAACATTTAATGATAATAATTGTTTTGAACTTAGTACTTTATAACGCTAATTATGGGTGCCGGTAATTTTCTAACTGGCTTTATTTCAGTGTTATTTTTTTTTACAAAGTTAATTATACCTATTTGAAAAATATATATCGTATACTATTTAGTTCAGTTGATAAAAAAAATCATTGGTATATGTAATGTATCTATTGAATACAGCTGTCTTCTTATAAAATTTCGGAGTAGATTTCTGTTTTTTCCTATCGTGAAAAATTTTAAGAATCATGTTTTCACACCGTATACTAAACAGTACTTTATATTTTACTTTATACTCTTAAGGAGTGGTAATATTTGAAAACAGCCCGTATCGTGCTGTAGAATATTTCGTATGCCTTTTGTGTCCGTGAATGATTACCTTTTGCGAAGTAATATCACATATTATAATTATATAACTACATTTCAACAGCACAGCAGTAACAGTGCGCTTAAATGCACAAATCTTTTACGACATCTTAGTTGCGCGGGAGCACGCCCGTGATTCTATTGTCAAAGTCAAGGCGAGTTGCAACGCAATGTCGAAAGTCGACTTTCGAGATTTGTTACACTCGAGCGAGATATAGGATGGTTCGTGTAGTTTTAGAGGATCCAATACAACATAAACATTGATACTTTAGAGGTTTGATGTATGTCCCACTGTTGGGCATGGGTCTCCTTCCAGGTGGCGGTTTAGGGCATAGTACGCCACACTGGCCCAATACGGGTTAGGGACTTCACACGTTCCCAAACGTTCTCACGATTTCTTCCTTCACCGAATGGTAAATTTTAAATTATATTTCGCACATAAATTCCGAAAACTCAGAGGTGCTAGCTCGTATTCGAACCCACGGCCTCTGCTTGAGAGATGGTAAGTCAAAACTACCACGCACTCAAAGCTATCACAGCTTTTTATTTCAGTAGCAATAAAACGAATAAATAAAAAGACATTTTCTCAAACGTGCTCGGAAATGTTTGCATCGCTTTCAAAAAACGAATACGGTAAGTTTGTCATTTATGGACCATGCGACTTCTTCGCGGCCAAGGGCTGCAATGAAAATCCATTAATGTTCACTTCTGTAAACTTTAAAATCTACCTGCTAATAATGAACTATGTAAGCAGGCAAAAATAAACTCATACAGCCAACTGCCCAGTGTTCATAGTTGCGAGAATTAAAAATACCTATCTATACCGCTTACTTAAAAAAATGAAAATGGCGGTAAAATAAAGTAGAGTTTTGGCGTTCCTTCGCTTTTTAATTTTTTTTTTTGTATTTTGGTCGCGAAAATTAGTGCTAGTGAGAAGAGCGGTAACGAAAATACTGTAACAGATACACATTCAAACACATCATCAGAAGAATGTGTCTGGAAAAACAATAACATTTTCTTTTAGAAATTGTCGTAACACGTCAAATATTACTTTTATTATTTCCTCACATTGTCTGAGAAAAATTCTATACATGCTTCGGCGGGAACGGGGATTGCTTGACTCGTATTAATACAAGGCCTTGCTGGCGCTCGTCCTTGTAACTCATACTCGTCCAGCAATACCTCAGATCCCGGCCTCTGCAATAATGTACTATTATTTCTCCACAAAACATAGAAATCACAATAATTATAGACTGACATAAAATACAATAATGCTTAGAATAATAACGCATAGAATGATAGTTTCATATCAAACGAACTGTCACAAGTGAGGCAAAAATCAAATTCATGTAGGCTAGTTTTAGTAGTAGGTTAATTTTCGGTTTTAGTGAATATTTATATAAAAATACAAGTTGAAACGCGTTACTTCCTTGTGGAATGTGATGTTAGTATCTATTTTAGGTTTGTCTGACGTATTTTTACACTCATTTACCGCACATTTCGTCATTTTTAGCTAAAATTGAGCTGTTCGCGGTGCAAGTTGACCTTGAGCACTGAAGGCCCGCCCGCTCGTGTAGGCCCTTTGGGAGCGCTTCAATTTGCCTCACTTAGCGTGTGCGGGCTAGGTTTCTATGCGTTATTATTCTAAGCAATTATGTTTGTTTATGATACCAACTGACAGGATGAATAAGTCGTGTACCTGGTGGTAAGCCTGTCCGTAATAGTTCCAGTGTCACTCAGAACATTATATGGGAAAGATCTGAAGGGCACTGCCACTGCACGCATTAACCCTGGGACATTCGTTAACAAGTCTTATAACTTCACCAGCACCGGTTTCTCGGTAGGACCAATTTGGGAAATGAACTTTAGAAAATGGTTTTAGCTGGGTGTCCTGGCCAGGTAAGTAGTGTGTTTGTCAGGCGCATTAAAAAAACATCGCCACGCGAAAACCCGAAGACTTCCGTAGACATACAATCTTCTTCCAACATCTCAATTGCGCAGGCGCTTGTGATTGTATCGTCAAAGTCAAGGCGACTCTGACGCGACGTTATGTCGCAACTAACTTTCAAGCTTTGTGACTCGGAACTCCATTCATCGCTACAATACTGTGAGTAAAAGTTATTGTAAATGGAAGTGTTTTATTTTGTGAAGACTATAATAGTGAAGTTTAATTGCTTGGCTGTCTTTATTCATGTAGAAATCTAGCTAATTGTCAACAGTAATGATTATTTATGAAAAGTTTTTCATGATTTAATAAATTAATAAAAGCATTACATATGAATTGCGAATGGTTTATGTTATACATGTTGTTGCGAAACAAGAAGTTTTTTTATAATTCAACTGCATTTTTTAGGTGTATGTGACATTTGTGAACCGATTTCTATGGTTTTTTTTTGGAAAGCGGATACTTCAGTGGTGGTCCTATTTAAATTTGAAGAAAATATTCCACCTCTAAGGGTGACAAATTAGGGGATGAATCCGATTTATTGGATTTCACGCACTTTCCGCTAACCGATTTCAATAAAACTTGGCAAATTAATGTAATTCCACAAACTTTAGAGGTTGGTTCCTTTTATTTAATAAAAAAAGTTATAATTGTGGCAAATAGAAAAGAAAGAGAAGGAAAAAAGTTGAAATTACGACACAGAAGTTACATTGTGCGAAACTGTTTCGTAGTCTGATTCACTTATAACCATTTGGTATGATGAGAAAGCAAGAATTTTATTTAGGAAGCTTTAAAAGAATGGTGGCATCCTGTATAATTATATATTTTCAATGACCGTTATATTTGTATGGACCGAATTATTGGTTATTACTTACTTGACGATCTCAGTGACTCAGCGGTAAGAACTGCGAGCGTTAGATGAAGATTTCCCGACTTCGATTCCGGTTTTGAGAAACAAACATACACCCTCTAAAAATAAAAACTCTTGCAAAAGGAAAGTTACAGAGTGGTTGCAGGCAGTGGTTACTGACTGCTCCAGTTTGGTTTAGTGACATGTAGATATTTAATTTGTAAATAAATCAAAATAAAACATACACACACAGATCTTCACACACACACACACAAATACACGCAAACAATTAATTATATATGAAATAAATATTTATTACACTCTTTTTCCAACACACACGCAAGCCACACGCGCGCGCGCAACACACATACCTCCCTTTCAGTGTGAGAATTATTAATAAAGGAAGCACTACTTATAAATTGGATAATACTGTAACGATGCGACCTTCTTCCATCGTCATTCCGCCTTTTTATCACCTTTTCTCTGGTTCTTGGCCACTTGTTTTCAAATTTTGAATCGTTCTTTAATTCCTTTTAGTACTGCTCGTCCAATTTTGACCTTTTTACCAGTAATATTCCAACCTAAATCATGTGCCAATTTTAATACCAATCTAACCTAGAAATGTTGTATAACTCGACCCTTTTGGGGTAAGTCTGTCTTAAGTTTTTAATACTTAAGTAAGGAGTGCTTTGTAGTGCTGTACCTGTTTTTTACACCCTTTTCTTGTTACAGCTTTCCGTTTTTTCTTTCGACTTTACTTATGAAATAAATTATGTGGACCGGAGTATCTTATTTTATTGCCGTGATTCTGGCCACGGCACATTAGCGATTTACAATCTCTTCATACCTCTCTTTGAGAAGCCGAAAGAGTTGTATTTTTTGACGTGTTAATAGCCATTACGTTACTATTATATTTTAACTATATTGGTTTCATTCTTTTCCCTTTTATTTTTAAACACTGCGGGATTCCAAAGGGATTTATTGTCTACTCTATGTGTGTTACTAGATAAAGTATGTTTACTGTATTTTACACCACATTTTTATTTTCATCCTGGACAATTACTCTGAGATGACGCTATGTAGCTTACAGATATTCTCAAATGATTCATAAATACGTCATAATTGAAAACATGTGTACGGCGAAAGTGCAACAAAAGAAACCCAAAACAGGGATTCCCCAAAATATTTACTAATTAATGGACATTATATTCTATTTCTGGAAGCAAGTGGGTCACTCAGCGGCGACATTAGCGCTTTCTAGCCGCGCGCTGCGCTTGCGCAACAAGATGGTTCCTAAATGATGTAAGAAGTGATGTAACACTGATCGGTTTGGCCCCTATTTTTTATTGTCAATACATGACAACGCGGCCATGTAGAGTCGAATGCTTTAACTTATTTTTCATCACAATCAACTCACTCCACTATTGGACACGGGTTTCCTCTCAGACGAGGTGTATACTATAGCCTTCCATGCTGGTTCAATGCGGATTGGAGACTTCACACGTGCAAGTTTCATAATGTTGTTTTCCTTTACCGAAAAGCTTAGGGTAAATTTAAAATTCCGAAAACACAGAGGCGTGAGCTCGGATTCAAACTTGTGGTCTCGGCTTGAGATGCGGTAGGTCAAGGCTCCCGGTTCTCGACCAGTGGGATGACGGGAGGCACGTGCTCTTGACGTACTGACTTGTGCAGGTAATGTCCGGGCACGGCTGCTTCGGGCGCTTCCTGCACAAAATCGCTAGGAGGAAGACGTCCTGCCATGAGTGCGGCGACGTGGACGATACGGGGCAGCTTACCTTAGAGGTGACACGTAGGCCTCGCGTAATTAAACACAACCCTCGGACCTCATAAACATTTTATTGTAGAAATAAAGAAAGAGTACAATAAATAAGGGAAAAGACCAGGCAAAGTAAAGGCGGAAAGGCTGTAACAAAACAATGATATAAAAACAAGTAAACTTAAATTATATACAAGTTATGCTAAAAAAGAATTTACCCCAAAAGGGCCTGTAATTTATAGAAATACTATGCTTTATAAGCAGTTCGGTTAAATGATTTAACTGGTCAGAATTTTAGGTGAAGTCGAGCATGTGAGCTCGCTTCGGAATTTTAGTAGAGAGTGGCGATGGAAAGAAGAAAAGTAAATGACGAAGAAGAAAAGGAATTTAAGAACGATTCAAAATTTCAAAGTAGGTTGCCAGGAACCAAAGAAAAGGATGATAAAAAGGTGGGATGACGATGAAGGAGGTCGTATAGGGGGAATCTCTCGCTGCCCAGCGTGGTAACTGCCATGCTGAACAGCGAGGAATCATGGGAGGTTGTGACCTTCTACTGCTGCAAGGTAATTTCGCAAATGGAGGCCGCGGACCGGGTTTGCGATGCGTTTTCCCTTTTTACGTATAACAAAATATAATAAATAAATCATAAATGTGGATACATCGATTAAGAAGTAATTATAATATTGTGTAAACGAAATTAGACAAAAATATATAAAAAGTATTACGTGGATTGTGGTCTTTTGGATTAAATCTGAATTTTGTTATTTTTTGCTTTTCGGTGTTGTGACTTTTTATGGCTTTTGAAGTTGGTTGAATGAAGTACTTATTTATTTACTTTAGAAGCAGTAAAGCTCCTTATGAAAGAGGTTTTTTTTAATGCCATGTTTGTACTGTATCAAAGACGCAATGCTATTGGCCTAGATTTTGTCTCAGTATGTATAGTGTTGGTGAATTACATGTGAGTTACATAAGTGTTACATGTGTTGGGAATATGTGTGAGAAGAGTGTTTACTGAAAATACTAAAATGTGTTTTTTTTTCTTTTTTCCAATAAGCACCGTGACCTAAATTATTTCTACCTCAAAGCAGTAACATGAGCATTACTGCACTAAGGTTTGTAAAAAGTATAGGTGCTGATGAAATTACAAGCACATGGGACTTGTCAACTTATGTCTCAAGGTGACGGACGCAGTGGCAATGCCCCTCAGATCTATGCGATGTAAACATTGACTTACAAATAAATGGACGACGGGTCTAACACAAAAACCACGAAAAAAATGTCCCAAGTCAACCTATTTAAACGTAGTGACATGTAAAGGAATATGAAAAAGCTAAAACGTTGAATTTAAATTGTAATGTCATCGCAGTACTGTCAAATTTTGCTTGCTTCGCTGTCAGTCGAACAAACGTAGACTAAAGCGTGAAGGACGCTCTGTATACGATTTTAACGCCCTATAAGTTCGGACACTTTAGCGCGGACCCGACGTCCATATATATAAGCTCTGAGTTGCACTGCACCAGGTGCACGACTTGTTCGTCCCGTCACTAATCAAGTGACGGATACATCACCGTGCCTCTGACTATTCAGTGTCTAACTTTTAATAACAATAATATGGTAGACCATAACACTAGTGGTCAGGTTTGAAATTAAAGAATTCTCTATACGGAGAAATTGATTCTATACCGAATACCCAGACCAGAAACAGTAGCTAAAATTTTTTTATTTTCCAAATTGATCTTACCGGGAGTCAAACCTAGCATCACACCACAGCGGTAACCGATATACCACCAAAGTTGTTAATAATCGCACTAGTGTCTATAGACTACAATAACTTCGAACACACACAAGTTTGTGAAGTTGCACCGATCTTGACATGCAGTTGACTGTACGTTGTGTTCTCGCGACTTTAGTGTTTGCAACCGAGTGCAAAGAGTGCGCGTGAGTGGATTACCACACAATCGGTAAAAGTGCCATTGTGGGACACGGAACAACGCGTTTTCCTTCACCTACTACATTATTTTGTACTCATCGCGTCATGCTCATTGCTTGTCTTTTGATAGTACAGCAGACAACAGCTGATCTCTATGTTACAATATAAATATAAATAAAAAAAACCTAATGGTTTGTGGAATAATTATTATTTTAATATGGACAAAAACAGCAGCACAGTTTTTAGTAGCAGTAGATAGATAAACTTGTGAAAAAGCTCGTTCAGGGAAGTATTGCCACCTTACCTATTTCTGCCGCCAAGCAGTAATGTTAGCATTACTGTGTTCCGGGTTTGAAGGGTAAAGTGCTGGTGAAATTACAAGCACATCTGTCGTCCACTAATTAAAACGCAGTTAAATGACAAAATAATTTTTAGAGATTATATTATATATATATATATCTGTTATAATATTTCATTGTATGCGAAGAAAAAAATCGGGACAGCGAAGTTGGTAAAATTTTATAAAATATTTTTTCATACAAAATAAACAGAATTGACTTACTTATATGTTATAAAAAATATATATGTTATATCACGACAGTAACTTAACAAATTATTTTCATTTACCAATCGGTTAAATCCAAAATTCAGGAAACTCTACGCAGTTAAATTCGATTAACAGTTAAAAACAAATAATTTGGTGTAGTTATTCCATGCTATATGTCATTTCCGACTTTAACATAGTGATATATGCTCCATTTTGCATTGGATATTGTATATGTCATTTTAAGGTAATCTAATCTTTACGTTCGTGGTGTTTGAGTTTATATTTGTTTGGTACAAAGGAACGTACTCTCGTTTTCATTGCGTGAGAATATGTGGCGTGCGTACCAGAGTTGTCATATGAAGGTACGTATATTAAATTAATCTGGAAGTTTGATTGTTCAATTCCAAATAAATCGTTTTTTATATCGGATCCTTGGTATAAAAAAGTCACATGTGATTATACGTCAAAAGTGCTTTGTCACAAGAAAGTTGAAAAATAATACAAACTATATGAAACAAATTATATTATTTCGTTCCGTGGCTTAGTTGGCACAGCGTCAGACATAGCTTGCTAGACGACGTCGCGTCGGTTCGAATGCGGCCGGATCGTAAGAATTTTCTAAGTGTTCGTTCTTTGTATTAATAATTATAACAAACTAGTGGAGTCATTTCACAAAAAATAATTGAATGTGATGGTGGTAAAACATTTTGACATTCAATATCACACTTTTTCTGTGTATAATTTAAATCATACTTTCAGATTAAAAGACTTCAAATCAATAAACATACAATTAAGGAGGATGTTAGCAGGTATATCATGTCTATTAAATCGAACGCTCTTGGCTATGATGGTATTAGTAGGGATATGGTAATACTCACTCTTTCACATACTCTGAAAGCCATAACGAGCATAATAAACAGGTCGCTTGTCAGGGGAGAAGTTCCCGAACAGTGGAAGGTAGCTATGGTCAACCCATTACCAAAAGTAGGTAACCCTAGTGACCTCAAAAGACTTGAGACCTATTGGTATTTTGCCTTTTTTGTCGAAGATATTGGAGAAGATTGTACATGTATAGATAAGCAAATATGTTGAAGATGTATACTACCTTCCTTTCAATCTGGTTTCCGCAGAGGTCGTAGTACCACGACGGCTTTGCTCGATGTTATTGACAATATATTAACTGAACAGAATGTTGGTCGTGCAACTCTATTAATTATGCTCGATTATTCCCGTGCGTTCGATAGTATTAGTATACCTCTTCTTCTCACTAAGCTGTCTTTCTACGGTATTAATACTCGTTCCCTATTGTGGTTTAACAGTTACCTACAAAACAGAATGCAGATTGTCAGACTCATAAACATGATGGAACTATTTTGAAATCTGCTTCTCGGAGAGTAATCTGTGGTGTGCCTCAGGGTTCAATTATTGGTCTTCTTTTATTGATTATCTACTGTGCTGATCTTGCGCGTAACTCGAAGTATTGTAGGTGTCATTTTTATGCGGATGACGTCCAATTGTACATCTCAACACAACCTGAGGATACTTTATCTACCTTGCAAAGACTAAACGAAGACCTGACTGGTGTATGTGAATGGTCCTGTAAGAATTCTCGTTTTAAATCAGACTAAATCTATGTTTATGGTGCTTGGAGTCAAAGCGCAGGTTAACAGAGTTAATAATTGTAATCCCATCATAACTATTCATGGTCAACACCTTGGACTCGTGAACGAGGCAAAAAGCCTTGGGATGGTTATTGATAGTTTCTTTCGATTCGAAAGCCATATACTGAGCCTTGTAAATAGCTGTTTCTATCGTCTCAAAGTACTATACAAGATCCATTACTTACTGAGCAAAAAGTCCCGTATCATGCTTTGTGAATCTTTGATCCTTTCCAGGCTTAATTACGGTGATGTCGTGTATGGGCCTCGCATCCTAGAACGAACTAAACGTCTACAGCAGTGCGTACAAAATGCTTGTTACAGGTCCTGTTATAATAAATTTCCACAAACCCGCATATCTCCTTATTTAAATACTGCATCAGTGTTGAACATAGAGTCGGGTAGAAAACTTCATCTTATTTGCCTTATGTACGATATAATCCCTGAGGGAAAGAGAGAGAGAGAGAGATTTTCCCTCGTAATCGATACTTCCAAGAAGATCCAAGGTCTGTACGTTCTCCGTTATTAGTGCAGCAACACCGTACGGTGGCGTTCACTGGCAGTTTCCGTTACCAGAACAACATCCCTCCCCCATGTAGGTCATTTAAATCTAAATACACTTTTAAAAAACTTTTAAAATCTGCTATATTGGCCAAGCAAAGATTGGGTATTCCTATGCATTTCGCGCCTGAGGCGTCGTATCCGACCGATTTATTAATATTTTAGCAAGTAAATTAATTACTAACCAATACTTTATTGTATACTGATCACACACAATAATCAACTTAAAAATGTTTGCTTTCATTTTTGTTTTGTAATTTATTATTTTGTTTTAAGGTTGTAATTTATTATTTGAATCTTTAATGCTCCGTAAGTACATACTACATACACTTCATACACATTATGCTTCGTGTACACAGCACACTATAATTAGTGTGCTAATGCACAGACGACAATCTTTTTCTTTTCACATTTTAATGTTCCGCGTAAACTTTTGGGAGGTAGCTGAAAATCAGCGCGTCGTTTTTGCGACGGTTGTACGCTGAGCTGCGTCCTATGCGCCACGGCAGCACACATGATTCATTTTTTGTATTATAACTTGATTTTGATTTTCGTATATGTTGTTTATGTAATCCTGTTTTTGTTCGTTTTAAGTATTTACTTCATTGTTTGTTCTGTCTTTGTATTTCATGTAATGTGTGTGCTTTGTTGGCAAATAAACTATCTATCTATCTATCTAAACAAATTGTAGCCATCACTGTGCTATCACAGTACTATCTAACTAATTTCCTTCTGGCTCTTGATTATGATCAAATTGCATTACTACTTCGGTAAAAATAAATACCTATAATACGTAATAATATAGCTCCTCTCAAAACATCAGCGTATCAAATAGCACACACGCACACACACACGCACACGCACACACACGCGCACTCACACACACACACAAACACACTATATATTTTAATAGATATTACATTAATAACAGATATATAAACTGCCAGAAATAAATAAGTGTAACTAATTGTGAGAGAGAGACTGATTTCCGTAACCAAGCACGGAAGTCAGAGCCTTACAATGAAATGTAACGTTTCTGTTTAAAATAAATAATTATTATTAATATTTACATTTTTAATTGAATTAACATTAAAACAATTTTACAAATTACTATGTACCATTTTAGCTTTAATAATGATATATATATAGAACTTAATGTAATATATAAATTTAAAGTTAATTACAGGGTATATAAATTAGACAAAGTACATTAATAACAACAAAATAGAATATAAAAAAAAGAAAAACAAATAATACTCAAGGCAAATTCAAAGTCAAATAATCATTTAATTCCATAGGTAAAAAATATTTACACTTGAAAACGTAATTTTTTAAACTACTGCTCGTTCACTACGCTGACCTCCCTGAGAAGAACAAGCAAGAAACTCTAGGGATTGCTCTTTTCAAATAAACTTAAATGCTATGGATTTTACTTTGAATCATAATTGTGTGGAATCTAGACTCATGTTGTCTTTCCATACATCTTTATCTAAATACTCTTCAATTTTATAATATGACTTTTCATGTAAATAAATAAAATACTTTTAATGTAAATTTTATACTTAAAAAATGATAATCTTAATACATGCTCCGGAATCTTATTGTAAAAACGTACTCGTATACAGTATAAATAACATAAATACGTTTGCAAGGCCCCCAAATGATTAATATTGGGGGGTGAAAAGAGGAAAAAAATTGTCAGTATGTTATATTATGTTGTATAGTTGCACCACCATTAAGATGAACAAAAATCTTGCCTATATATAGTCCCACTGCTGCGCACAGGCCTCTCACAATGCGAGGGCCTGGGATGTATTCCCACGCGGGCCCTAACCCTGCGGGCTTTGCAGATGTGTACAGTTTTCCTCACGACATGGTAAATTTCAAGTAAAATTTCGCACATAAATTCCGAAAAACAAGAAGTGCGAGCCTGAATTCGAACCATAACCTTTAACTTGAGAGGCGGTCGGTCAAACTATAGCCTAATAGTTTGACCGACCGCCTCTCAAGTTAAAGCTTGGCATGCCATGACTTTTGTCGTTAAAATAAATACCGAAATGTGTTGCTTGCAAAGTTGCAAATGTTTATAAATATATTTTTTTAATAATAGAAACTTGTTTGCCAATAGAGTAGGTGTAAAATATCTATTTGAGTAATCGATAAACAGTTAATGTCACAGGTTTGAAAAATCGAAAGTAGGTAAGAACACCTAGTATGGTCAAGTTGCCTTGGTGAAATGAATAGTTTTAAGATTCTGCAAATTTAGTGGATGCAGAATTTGCTTAAAAATAAGCTATAATGTAGTGGTAATAAGGTGATAAAAGATATTAGCATAACTTCATCACCGGCCAATGACGAAACCC
>NW_020653732.1:6037852-6043728 GCF_003589595.1 Hyposmocoma kahamanoa | reverse complement strand
CAAACAAACTTTCGCATTTATAATATCAGTTTCCATGACATTCTCGTTGGTTCAGTGGTTAACGCTTTTGGCAGTAGATAGGAAAGTTAGATTTCGGGTAGTACCAATTTATGAAACGATTTGTACTGGTTAAAAATTGTCTTCCAGTATTAGAGATTGGTTCAATAAATAATTTTGTAGTTTATTTTTAACAGGTTACGTGTGGTGGTTAGATAACAACAGAATATTTATTATACAGTTTTGAGAAGGTTAGTTAAATGATTTTATAAAAAAATTAATATTTTAATAAAGCCTTCGTCAAGGCCTTAGCAACTCTCAAACCTCATGAGGGACAAAAATTTGCGCTATCAGAACCAACATTAAACGTTGTTTCTATTAATATAGAAGGGATTTTCGGACGATAAATCTGTAATCCTTTCGGAAACATGCCTGAAGAATCAAGTCGATTATTTTTTTTACCGACACACGAAGAAGAAGAGCATATTTTTAGTATTTTTTATACGTGATAGGCAAATGATTCCATTCCACCTAATGTAAAATGGAAAATGCAATCCAAACGTGATGGAACCTAGTGCAGTGTTGATACAATCACTGCTCTAGCCACCTCCACCCTGCATGCCTACAAGATGCCTTTTCACGCCTCGTTTGAAGGATCCCGTGTCGTAAGATGAAGGGAATGTGTGCCCTGGAAGGGAGTTCAATTTTTCAATTGTGATTTTTTTTAGATTTCTTAGACAGACTTAGACTTCTCGACAGAGGAAGGTGCCACCAAACCTTTTAGCTCGCGATGGAATACGGCTAGTTGTAAAACGGTGACTACGGAGGCCAGCACGCGTGCTTTGGAGCAGGAAAGGAGAGCGCGGGATAAGGTTCAACAGTTCTTCAGAGCTCTCGTCATGGTACATCCGATAAAAAGCGCTAAGTGATGAACGTCTCTACGCAGTTGTAGAGGTTCAAGGTGTGATGAGATCTCTTCATCGCCAATGACTCGTATAGAATATTTTAATTAGTGTTATTTGTGAAGTTGACGTATCATTAATTAAAAGTTGTTTTTTCACAACCCAAGACGTTTTTGAAATGTACACGCGAATTGTCACTTTTCGAAAATGCAAATCAATACAAACGAAAGTATGGTTTAATATTCAATAACAATTTTTGATAGTTTGTATTAAATAGTTTTTTTTGCATTTTGCACATCGACAAGGACTGTTAATTAGACTGACAAGTTCATTTTGGACCCTGAATTAATGGTATTGACCTTTGTTTTCGATACTTGTCAGTTTTCAATACAATTTGGGTGATAGTTCTCATATTGTCGACAATATCCGAGGTTTAAACATCAGACAGGTTGGTTGATGGTTTTCCTGTTTCCTAACCTTTTACTTTAGTGCTGGCCAGTGCCATTATATAAAACAGTAATAAATATTTCAGCTGTCAATAATGTTAATGGTATTCTTAGAGCCGTACGTAATTTTACGTTGTTTTGGAGCGATGTCATTTTTTAAATTCCTCTTTTTATGTATTATTAGTTTGTTTTTTGACAACTGATTTCTCTTTGTGAAACCAAAAATATTTAAATAGAAGGCTATTTAAACTATCCATACCCTTCTTTTCAATTATTTAGTACAACCCAATCAACGATAATTAATATTAAAACTTTATTTTTTAAACCATTTAATTGCTGCAGCAGTTTTTGTATTGTAATTACCATAGCTCATTCATTACTTTGTTGCTTAAGAATAATCTTACTTAATTATAATATGATTTATGTACTATCGATATAGACAACAAACCCTAGTGGTTTCTAAATGGTGTAATAATTGTTTGCAATGCACCTATGTAATTGATTGGTAATAAATAAAAAAAAGTGTCATGTCACATTTAGAGTGGGCTATTTTTTGTCGAAAATGTATATTTTCACATCATGAAAATTCATATATATACGCGACTAAGTGTACACGGGTGATTTTTGGAAGTGCCTATTTACGAAGAAATGTGTCGATATAGTTTTGTGTACTATAGTCAGCGTTGGAAAAAATGTTGTTTAATACTACAATTTACTTTTCATTGAACACATTTACGTTGTTTCCATTATTCTCTATCGGTAATTGTTTACATGTAACTTATTCTTAGAACGATGGAAGATTTTGTTAATATAAGAGATTATTTTCGAAATTATCGATACTAAAAATTCGCATCTCTATTTAAAAAATACAGTATTATATAACTCACCTCTCTCCGCAAAGGCGTCAGCACTGCCCGTACCAATGTCCTGTAGACTCTGCTCATCTGTACCGATGTCATTTGTACCAAAATTCTGGTCCCTGAACACTACGTTATCCACTCCATTTGGGCCTGTATGTCCATTGGTCTGTACCAATGAATTTGAATTGTCAGTCGCGTATGGAAAAACCACTCTCGGACTCCTCGCTTTCCATCCATTTGGAGAATAAAAACTGTTCCTTACTAAAGGGGCGAAAGGTATAGGGCCGTGGTAAGGATCGTAATAATTAGGAGCATAAGGCCTATTGTACCTTCCCTGGTAATAAGCTGGGTGGGTTTGGAACGGCCTGAAACGAGGTGCCGGTTCATAATACCTTTCATTTCCTGAAGACGTTTTCTCTTCAGACGTAAATTCATAGTCTTGATTATCATCAAATTTTATCTTAGAAGATGATTTATCGAGTGTGAGATCGATCTCACCAGGATTAGGTCCATTGAATGATTGATGGTTTTCGTCGTCGTCCAGGAATAGAACTCTCTGTTTCCGGGTCCTTTTGTAGTTTTTTGGTATGAACATTATATTGCTGTATTGGCGGGGGTAGACTAGGCTCAGCGCGCGACTCGGCTCGGCTGCGCACGCGCACGCCGCGACCAGCAATATTACTTTCCATCTATTTTCGCTTAACATCATGACGGTCAATGCACTACGGATTTCACTTTCATTTTACGCCCGAATTCAATTTGCAAATAACTTTTTAATAACAAACATTGACAATTATTTTTCAAATTTAGTTGGTTTTGTTTTTTATTTTTTTTAATAACTATTTTTTGTCATTGTTCGGTGTAGACACGTGCGGTGCGGTCGGGGTTTGTTCGCGGACTGAGGAATTGTCTCTCCCCACTTTTAGGGATCCGTGGAGTTACATAAAACTACATATGGTGACGGCAAATTTACGTAAGAACAGCAGTGATTAGGTTGGTTGCTTGGCAACGTTTGTTTTCAACGGGTGTTATTTTGTTCTATGCTCAAATTTTATGTAATTTCGACTAAGTGGTAAGTGGCACATGAAGCTACTTTCTGTATTTAGTATTGTAAATTATGATGTGCACCGAAAAGTTGGAACTTTAGAATTATTGCACAAGCACTTAGCAATACCTCTGTTGCTCAACGGCTTACATTACGGAAAATATTTTTTTTTTTATTGACATCCGTCCGAAAGAACTACTGTCAAATAAGTAATACACCATCAAAATTAAAAAATAATGTCAAACATGAAGCTTCAATCGCATCATGCGTCTTTTCATTTGGTGGAGTATACATATTTGACAGTAATTGTTTTGGAAGAGAACGGGAGTAGAGTAGACCCACAGAACCGGAAGTGTTGGCGTGCTCAGGGGAATGCTTATATCCAGCAATGGATGCGTGTAAGCTGATGTCTCAAGAATACCCAATTCGTCAAGAAATTAATTTAAAAAATAAATAAACGTAATTATTAATACAAAGATAGAACTCTCAGAAAAAATTCCTTCGAACCGACTCGGACATAACGACTCACCCGAAGAACAAAGTCTGATGTGTATATAGCGAAAAGAGAATAAATACGTAATTTCGTTATTCAAACTAAGACCTATGTGAAGGTATTTTGGGAATTTGTATATCTAGTTTCGTTTCGCTCAGCTGTTTTTTGTAAACATTAATTGTGTTATACTTTGCTTACATTTTGCTTTTTTTTTCGTACATTTAATAAAATTGTTATTTTATATATTATGTTAGAGGAGTTACAACACTCATACAAATCTGTTTAGGTTAAAAGTGTAAAGTAAAACCGTATTAATGTTTTGTAATTATTAAATAAAAAAAAATCTTCAAAACCAGAAAGCAGCAATGCTCACATTATTCCTTGGCGGCAGAAGTAGCACGGAGGATGAACTCTTACGCAGGAAGTTCTGCATATTACCGTTAATATAAAATTTCGTCTCAGTGCTTCCGGCTTCCACACTGGCCTCCTTTCTAAAAAGGGGTTCACTATAGTCTGCTGCGTTGGCCTAGAGCGGGTCGGGGACTGCACACATTTTCCAACTTCTGTGGACCTTCTTCCAAGTGCAGGTTTATAATTTTAGTAGCAGTAGAACTTTTAGTCAAATAGTTCGTTCATGGAAGTTATGCGTTTTAGTTTTGATAAGTAAGAGTGCTGGTGAAATTACAGGCACACACAGACACACATAAACTAATGTCTCGGGATGACGGGCGCAGTGCCCCTCAGATCTTTGCGATTTAAAGCTCTGAGTGGCACTGCAAGTGTTATAAACAGACGTGTAGCTTATCTTATATGTTATAATAAAAAAGAAATAAACAATACATTTATCATACCAAGGGTATATATCCATTATAGTTTATATTTAACCTTGATTTTTGAAATTGAACTGCCTCCGTGACCGTACGGTTACAATTCTGATCGGCTACCATGTTGGTTAAAACCAATAAAATACATATTGGTCGTAAACGACATCGGAATTTTTTGCGATCGCTAATTATAAACTGAAATTAAAAACAGCAACTCACTTTGAGGCACCGGAAATAATATAAAATTTGTAAAAGACGTACAAAAATGCTTTAGTCGCTGCGTTGATGTCTTTTGTACGGCAAACATGTTAAATTTGAATTGGTAGTTAAATATTGTTTATTAACTATAACTGCCTCCGTGCTACAATTTTGCGCAGCTATTTTGCACGATTTAACCTTCACTAGGTTCGCGGAGTAGCAAATTAATTAACTTCCATTTTTATTAACATGGACTTCCGCAAAGAAACGTCTGAATCTATTAATCTTCTAGTCTTTGTGATTTAAAGCTCTTAGTGGCATTGCAACTGTTATGGACAGGCGTGTCACTTACCATCAGGCGCACGACTGGTTCATCCCACCACTTGGTATCATAAATAATCTCAATACAGAGTACTAAAAACACTGACCTCAAAAGTACCTGGAATTACGTCTATTAGCTAAGTTTTATTGAAATATCTCCTAGTTCGCCACTATACAGGACTTGACACTGGAGATAATAATTATCGGTTCTCACTACTCAAAGTATATTGAGAGAAAAACGCCTTGAATTGGAGAAATAGCACAAATAACCATTAAAATAATTGCTCCTAAATAAAAGTTAGGCGCTATTTATAAAAATGAATCTTCATGCGTGAACAGCCACCCTTAAAGGTGGATGATTTTCTTCAAAATGAAATGGGACGTACCCCCTTTCTAACAAAAAAAGAATCATGAAAATCGGTTCATAAATACCGGAGTTATCGCGTAACATATATACAAAAAAAAGAACATACAGTTGAATTGAGAACCTCCTCCTTTTTTGAAGTCGGTTAAAAAATACTCCAGCGAAAGTAGCTGGAATCTTACAGGTCATTGAAGGCGAACTGAAAGCTCTTATCTTGTGGCCGAACGGTTATCGTGCTGGCCTAACACGCAGAGACCCCGGGTTCGATCCCCGGGCCTGGAGAAATTTCAAAAAAGAAAGAAAATTTCATATCCATGGCACCTGAATTATTATTATTATTACTGTTACTGTTACTGTTACTGTTTCTGTTTCTGTTTCTGTTACCGTTACCGTTACCGTTACCGTTACCGTTACCGTTACCGTTAC
>NW_020653732.1:5986184-6037842 GCF_003589595.1 Hyposmocoma kahamanoa | reverse complement strand
CCGTTACCGTTACCGTTACCGTTACCGTTACCGTTACCGTTACCGTTGCCGTTACCGTTACCTTTACCGTTACTGTTACTGTTTCTGTTACTGTTACTGTTACTGTTACTGCTGCTGCTGCTGCTGCTGCTGCTACTGCTACTGCTACGGCTACTGCTACTGCTACAGCTACGGCTACTGCTACGGCTACTGCTACTGCTACAGCTACGGCTACGGCTACGGCTACTGCTACTGCTACTGCTAATGCTACTGCTACTGCCACTGCTACTACTATTGCTACTGCTACTGCTACTGCTACTGCTACAGCTACTGCTAATGCTACTGCTACTGCCACTGCTACTACTATTGCTACTGCTACTGCTACTGCTATTATTATTATTATTATTATTAGAGTCTCGCCTCGCCCAAGGCCTAAAATATAAATTTTGAATTTGTAAATGGGAGAGGCAGTATTCCCCATTATTATTATTAAATTAAACTTGTTAAAGTGATTATCACTGTGTCAGCTGTTAAAAATACATTTGAAGTAAATATAAAAGCAGAAGTCTACACAAAATAGAAAAAATTTGCACGTGGTCTACGAGACAAGAAAGTTTGGGAGCCTCTTAGCTAGATCATATAAAAATCCCCGTTAGTGCAGGGTGTGCGCGTTATTTATTTATTTCCTTACTTACACAATGATCAAAAGTTAATTATAATTTCTTTATCAAAAATCGCTTCTGCGCAAAGTTCTGCGGCATTGTAAATTGAACGTTATCGTTAGGTAAGACTGTGAACAAACGTAAGTCTATAATAAAAATAAATTATTGCATAAACGTATTATGATAATTTTATACAAGATTTTGTGCCAAAACATTAATTTTTGTGATTTATTTACATGTATAACTTTAATTAGAATATGAGAGTTTGGTATTGGTTTGTAATTATATGTCATAGATCTTTCTTTGTCTGTAGTTGCCGGTAGATAGTTTAACTAGATACGTACCTAGTATCAGTAGGGCTCCTTGTGAAAGAGTTCGTCCAGTGAAGTACTGCCACCTTGCCTGTTTCTTCCGCCAAGCAGTAATGTGAGCATTACGGCGTTCCGATTTTGAAGGGTAAGGGTGCTGGTGAAATACAAGCACATGGGACTTGTTATGTCTCTGGTTGACGGGCGCAGTGTCAAGTGCCCCTTCAGATCTTTGCGATTTAAAGTTCTGAGCGGTTGTAATGCCAACCGTTATGGACAGGTGTGTAGCTTTCGAACAGGCACACGACTTGTTCATCCCGTCGCTTGATATTATAAAATTGTGCTTGTCACGCCTATGTAGCCTCTAGTTTGCGATATGGTCTGCTGCTTTGGGGGAACGCTGCTGCAACACATATTACACCACTGTTTAAAACCCAGAAGAAATGTGTCAGGGCCATGTTTGGTGTGGGCCAGCGAGAAAGACCAGAAAACAACGCCCCACCTTGGAATTTTACAATAGAACGACGTTTATATTGGCACCTAAATTATTTAATAAAATACCAGATGCAGTTAAAGAACTAAATTGCAGGCAATTTAAAATAAAATTACGTAATTTGTTAGTTACACAATGCTACTACAATATAAATGATTTTTTAATAGATAACATAAAATGCAAAATTTAACCACTGTGCGTGATTGAAATAAGAATTGTGTAAAATATTCGCATGCCAAGTTTTGGTGAAATGTACGATCTAATAATAATATACTATAACACCATTGTAAACTACATTTTTCAGCGAATAAATATCTTGTATTCTTGTATTCTTGTAAAAAAAAATACTATTTTATTCATGTTGTGGGTTAGAAGAATTCGAGTTCGGAAGGTTTTCAGCATTTCGAAAAACATCGTGACAAAACCTACATGGCGAAGAAGGATTACAAGTTTTCCGAAGGTTGTGAACCTTCTTCAACCCGCATTAAACCAACCTAAATCCTCGTCAGAGAGGAAACCCGTGCCCAGCAGTGGGTCGGCTAAATGGGTTGTTGTTGTCGTTATTACTATTTTATATTCTCACTTTTCCTTTGTTCCGTTAAATGTGCTGGTGTGTGTATATGTGATGCAATCAGTATGTATGGTCTGGTTTTTTTAAAAGATCGCTAACTCCTGTAATTCAAGTTTGAAGTTGACTGTTATTTAAGTATTGCTATAAGATGATCGTTATCTGTTGAAATAAATAAATAATTATTACAACCGAAGAGTTGGGTTCAGAAAAATTAACAGACGTCGCAAAACATGACAAACTAAAATTAAAAACAGATATGTTCAAAGTTTATAAGATTACTGTGATACATAATCATCGAGTATATAACTAGAAATAGAGACGAAATAAGGTCCATCCATCCCCGGCAATTCATCAGGCAAATACGCCTTATGTCACTTTTAAATAGATAGATAACACGTTTATTCAGCACAAATACAAACAGAAACAAAACATTTACAATCACTTCACAGAGTATAACATAAAAGCACATAGAACATTCATTATTAATTTTATACACATTTATACAAAACACATATTGCGAGACAAAACAAATACTGTGAGAAAAACAAACAAATACTATAACAACTGATAAAATTTTAAAATACTTATGACTACAGTTTGTGCTGAAATGGCCCTGACTCAGCATAAATACTGTAGACCAAGAAAAGGCAAACAGTGCTGATTTTCTGCCAGTACCATATGGTGAGCGATCGCAGCCCAGTAAGCTATGCCACCAAAGTGCATCACACGTAAATATATATACCTAAGTCTAAATACTATATATATATGTATATCAAGCAAGAGTGTAAGATGTAAAGCAAACAATGTAAACAGTGTAAGTAATGAAGGTAAGCAATATAAATAATAATGTAAGTTTACAAACATAATATTAAATTATAAAAATATCAACTGTTGTTTGAGCTGAAATCTCAAATTATGCAATTGACGACACTCGTCAATTGTTTCGAGTTCGGGCTGGCCAATCGGAGCGCAGTTGCCACCGTAATGGCTTGGCAGAACAGTTCTCAAAGAAATTAAATGACATTTCGTCTCTATTTCTGGTTACATACTGGATGTACATAATCAGCACACATAAACATTATTATTTTTCTTTTGGAAATTATGTATAAGTAATTGGATTTACCAGTATTGCGAGCTAGAGCCACGCGAACTAGAGAAATGCGCAGCTGTGTTTTTAACCGACTTTAAAAAAGGAGAAGGTTCTCAATTGGATCGTATTTGTGAACCGATTTTGATGATTCTTTTTTGTAATAAAGAGGGTACCTCATTATTGGTCCCATTAAAATATGTAGAAAATATTCCACCTCTAAGGGTAGCATACTACGGGATGAATCCGGTTTCATGCTCTTTGCGGTAACAGATTAAAAAACTTGGCAAATAGATGTCATTCCATGAACTTTTGAGGTCCGTTTTTTATAATCATCCGCCATTTTAACAAATATATTATATAATAATAATAGTCAGCTTATGTGCCCACTACTGAGCGAAAATTAAATTTAAATTTAATTAATTAAGTTAATTAAAAAAAAATTATTAAAAATAATAGAAAAATCTATAAAAAAATATTACCAAAATTAGATTTTAAGACTTTCGTGGTTATTCACTAAATGATTATCACTAGTAACAGGTTTCTTACCACGGTATAACTTCTTTTTATTTTCCCGATTTTTCCTTTATTTTTTTATTTTCCTGGCTACCCAGTCAACCCGTGACCATGGAGCGTGCAACCGTTCCGAAATATCGGGAAAATAAAAAGAAGTTATACCGTGGTAAGAAACCTGTTACTAGTGATAATCATTACCAAAATTGTTAATATCTGGGTCGCATGACAGGTAAATAAGGCTAAATTTACAATATTAATTGACGGGACAAACAAATCTTGCTCCTGATGGTAAGCTACACGCCTGACCATAATAGTAGCAGTGCCACTGCAACAGTCACTCTGAGACATAAGTTGACAAATCCCATGTAATTATAAGAAACTAGTGGAGTAATTTCACATAAAAACAATTGAATATAAATTCGATAAAAATTTTAATAAAATGAATAGCGACATCTCTAGCCGGGGCTGCTAGCTGTAAACGTCTAACTGAGTGACAAAATATCATAGATTTCTCATAGATGGCGCTACGGCTAAAGAGTCGTTGAAAAACCAAAGACAAAGATACGACGCAAGCACATAGAAAATTTCGTAGGGTCTGCTGGTTCGTTCCGTGGCTTAGTTGGTATAGCGTCTGGCACGGTATGCTAGAAGACGTCGGTTCGAATCCGGCCGGATCGAAGGAATTTTTTCTGAGTGTTCGATCTTTGTAATAATAATTATAACAAACTAGTAGAGAAATTACACATAAAAATAATTGAATATCAATTCGATAAACATTTAAATCGTTGTGTCTGTAATTTCACCCGACCCGTTACCCTTCCAAACCGGAACGAATTAATACTCACATTGCTGCTTGGCGGCAGACGTAGGTAAGGTTGCAGTACTTCCCTGGACGAACTCTTTCACAAGGAGCTCTACTGCTACTAGGTATTGAGGAAAGAAAGCACTGATAGTACCTTTGTGCGTCTACGATACATTCTTATAATAACATATAAATTAGAAATAAACATTTCACAACAATAGACCATACTCATATTATACTCATTTACTCTTCAGGCTCTACCGCTCCATATTCAAAAAGCGCCGAATAAGCTAGCTTTCAAGCAATTAGTCCGCGATTTCTTATTGGAGTCTCAATCTACACACCATTAGTCTGACATTGTTATATATAAATATGTATATTAAATATATGTGTGTATGTATTACATATTATGTATTTATTTGTATATAAGTTGCTTATATAAGTATATAGTTAGTCATATAATATTATGTGTTGTATTTATATTGTGTTTAAACTACATGTCATATTTATTTATAAACTTCTTCTTCTTCTATTAATTATTTTGAACCCAGCTCTCCGGTTGACTGGTAGAGCATAACTAATGGAATTAAGTCAGCCATTTGTACTGTTTTGTGTGCAATTAAGTTTAAATAAATAAATATTTATCGTTAATGAATATTTAACTTTTGCTTTATTTTTATAAAGTTTCTCACTATACAGTAGTAATATTTATCAAATATGCAGTGGGTCAGCTGCCAAAATACATTTGAAACTGTTGAATTAGTAAATAAAATTCATGTCGTAACAGCAGGGCGTCAATGCAAAACAGAAAAAAAGACACATGTTCTATGACAAAAAAAGTTTAGGAACCTCTGCTCTAGATTATAATGTACATATATTAATGTACTAATAGTGTGTGCTATAGGCGAAAGGTAAAAAATCTTAAGTGCCAAATAGTAATTTTGATACAGAACGGTTTACAGAGAAAGAGGCCTTTAATTAGGCAAGTTATGGTGAAATAAAATACGTTTAACATGGAATAAAGAACGATTACGACTTAATGTGTTTTACCATTGCGTGATATTTAATATTTTACCCTTTGAACCGGGGACCTCTGCCTGTATGGTAACGGTTTGGTAACGGAGGCAGTTAAAACACAGACTATTCGTAAAAACTAGAACAAGTATAAAATAATTTGCTTAGGCAGCTCTTATGGGCATCAAAGTTCCAAAGATTTCTGGAGACATTACTCATAATACGTAGACAAAAATAAATTATATGCATTCTTTTTCTAAACTGCTTTGCCAGTAATCAAATTAGAGATTGTCGTATCCGGGTGCAATCACTAAACCACCGATGTAGTATAACTTTATGCTAATATAAAACACACCGCCATCTACCATCTACTAACAAAGATTTAGAACTAACTAATTTACTTTCTAAGACATCGACACTTCAAAGTTAGAGCCTTTCACCATAAGTTGCGCTTGCGCTGTTGATTTAACTCAGTGATACTAGAGTGCATCAATAGGTGGCGCAGTTTATGTGAACACGGTGGAGCTGAAAAATATTGTAGATTTTGTGAATAATGTAAATTCATTATTGCAATTCCGATTAGAGTTTTAAATCGCAAAGGCCTAAGGGGCTGCACCCTAAGAATGACCCACCCTAAGAATCAGCCTAAGGTGATGAAGTATCAACTTGAGACTCGTGGTTCGATTGAATGCACAGCCAGGAGATTTATTGGCGACGACAAGCTCGAATTTAAACTTCATAGTTTCCACCGGCGCAAAGTTGCCTGTCTGTCGATTTTCTACAGAATATATTTCGGTGAGGGTGCCCATTATTTCCATCAGCTCATCCCGCCTGCCCCCCGTACCATCGGATATTCAGACGTACGGTGGGATATCATCCTTACTCGATCGATATTCGATCAGGCGTACTAAGCGCTTTTCATAAAGTTGACAAGTTCAATGTGTCTATAATTTCTGCTTGGCGGCAGAAATACACAGGTATAGTGGCAGAACTGCCTTGGATTGAAATGTAGAGATATTTATAAAGGATAACTCTACATTTTAATTGGGGAAATAAAATTTCAAATGTTCAAATTCGTTAGTCAGGTTCGTTTCCCGGGCTCGGAGAAATATTTTAATGGCCTACATTTATTTCTCTCATGAGTTTGGGTGTAATTTGTGGTTGTCTATCGGCCGCTTTCTATATTTTATCTCAATCCATAATTTGCTATCTGAGCTTGAATAATCAATCCAAATCCTATTTTTACTGATGGATCGTTATTCCGATCTTTTGTTTCAATCCATCTGTGGGTATGGCATTTTTAGATTGACATTTGTATGGTAGTGACAGTTGTGCCCTTTCAATATGCGATCCATAGTTTTGACAAATCGGATTTTGAACGTGTTCGATCTATCGTAGCGATCCTCCAATTTTGACCGATTGTACTGTGTAATCGTGTGAATATGGAAGTTATTTTTAAATGGTAGCGACTGTGATCTTGAACAATTTGCTCAGTTATCGGACTGGGATAATAGCGACAGCGACCAAGAGCAGCTTGTGTCCTCAAGAACGTTTAGGCGTATAAGCTTCATGGCAAGTTTAACTAACGCTGAATTTAGATTCAAATTTAGGCTGAACAAAACATCAGTTGAATTGGTTTTAAATGAAATAATGCCGTTTATCAAAGTCAAATCAAAACGGTATTTTTATAATTTAGATCACGTCACGAATACGAACAAACATCAACAAAACATAAATTGACACTAACATTTCGCCGCCACAGCCGCGCGCCGTCCCTTTATTTTTTCCATCCTATATGGCCGTCCCGCTCGTCTGACAACAGACGTTCCGTTCTGGACAATAGACGTTCCGTTCTGTTCCTCGAAACACGTCATTCTTGACGTACTTACGGTTTAAATATTTTATACTTGAAAGTTTGCAATTCATTTATATTTTTGCCAATAGCACATGTAAAATCACATGTATAAATAAATTAATTTTAGAAACATAACCACCATTTTATTCACTAATTCATGTAATGATCTTTTACTCCGATTGCGTGGAGCTAAACGTCAGAGAGGGAGTACATTTGCGACCGATCCTTTTTTTATTTTAAGGGCGCTAGAGCCGAGATAGACATATTGAAATACAGACCCGGCAGCGATCGATGGATCGAATAAAATCTGAATAGAAAACAATCTTAGATTCAGGATCAAATATAGAAAGCGGCCGTAAGTTGCACCCCTGATGGAAGAATAGCATAAGTGAAGATACGTCAATAATGTTTATTGCTCCATTAGATACAGAAAATTATAACCCACATTCTCTCCAAATCTTGTAACTCTATCGACTAATATTGTAGATAGGGTTACAAGAATTGGAGAGGATGTAGGTTATATTTTTCTGTATCTAATGGAGCAATTTTTGACGTAACCCCATTTATGCTTGTGTTCCATGTGGGGCGCTACGTGTGTATCCATGGCATCCGCGATACAGGGTTTCCCTGGTGAGAAACGCTATTATTATTACCATTATTAAATTAAATTTACCAAAGTGAGTAGCACTGTGTCTGCTGTTATAAACAAATTTGAAATAAATGTATTATTAAACAGAACTCTACACAGAATAGAAAAAAATTTGGCACGTTGTCTACGAAAGAAAAAAGTTTAGTTCAGAGGCTCGAGCTAGATCATATAAAAATCCCTGTCACCAGTATAACCTGATCCTCCCTCAACCTAAATTAGAAATAGTTGATTCATTGTACAAGATCTATTTTGATCTATAATAAAGTTCCATTATTAATTGAAAAAGAAAATAATCTTAACGCATTACAAAATAAACTAAAACTATTTCTCATCCAAAAATCATGCTATTCTATAAATTAATTTGTAACTGAATAATTGTAACTTTTTATAGAAATTATATCTATAATTACAAATTTAATTACCGGAAAGTGCGCGAAATCGGATTCACCCCCAAGCCACCCTTAGCGGTGGAATATTTTCTTCAAATTAAAATAAAATAGGACAGTATTGGTCCCATTTCATTATTTTAAATGGTACCAATACTGAGGTACCCTCTTTCCAACAAAAAAGGATCATCAAAATCGGTTCACAAATGCCAGAGTTATCGCGTAACATACAAAAAAAGACAGTCGACTTGAGAACCTCCTCCTTTTTTAAAGTCGGTTAAAAATAAAGTCACAACTCACGAAAAGCTTGCGTTGATAAGTTATACTTTGTGGCATCCGATTCTCGAAAGAAATGTCAATGTACTATACTCAATTTTATTACAAGACCTTTTTAATGTACAAGTGCAATAAATAGAAATAAATAGAAATAAATAGATAAATAAATCGATACTTCCCACGTAAGTTGTTGTAATTCAAGATACCATTTTATGCTTTTCAATTTAAATAAATTAACATTTTTGTATTTATTTTATAAGTTCCAGGTTTGAAAGTAAACATAACACCGAGTGATTTCTTTACTTTCAAATATGGAACCTACAATACGCATAAAAAGTACAAAATAGTATTTTCACTTACAACAACTTCCGTGAGAGGCATCGAAATATTTTTACCATAAACAAAAAGTTTTCCCAAAAAGTAAAGGCTTCATGGAATTTTCACTACCAGAGAAAAATATTTAAGGACTCGGAAAGCTTTAATTTTCTCAATAGTAGATTTAAAAAGAAACTACTACCTACACCAATTATAACGTCCATATTGGTGTCGAACTGCAATGCAGGTGAGCATTTGCTACCCAAGTTTCTACTTAAACATCTTATTTAATTATAAGAATCATTAAAGAAATGTCATCATGTCACCTTTAACAGTTAATTTGGCACAAATGCCACCCGTGTTAACTGCCACTGTTGACCACGGAACTCGTTTAATGAGAGGCTAAATGTCACATTATCGAAACCTAACCTTTGCTCCATCATATCAATTCGTTATAAAAATAATCCATCATGCCTTTAAAATAAAGTTGGAAATTGCTGTGACAGTGGGTGATTGATTACGTTTATGTACTACGGTTGGTATAAAATGTTATCAGAAATTTTAAAGCTACGTGATGGTAGAGGTAGAAGCGGTAGTCCATTGGTTGAACGGTAGAATTACCACTTGAGAAATCTACGGTTGGAATCCCTGTGACTGGTTCAATGGCTGGAGCACTGGTTTTCATGCTCCCGGGCTGGGAATCTAGCCGGGTCAATGTAGAAAAACTAACTTTTCTATTTAGTGCTTGTGGTACTGTAACTGTTTCCGATTTCTATAACACGAGTGCTTCAGTTACTTACTTTGGGATTGGGGTAAATATATGTAATGTTATCTAATATTTATTTATTTCATTTCTAAGATACATTACATACATTTCCTTCTTTGCCATGTAGCGGATATGGGTGTAATAAATTCAATATTTTTAATCTCTTTCATTTTGTGATACAACTAAATTCCATAATCTTCGGTAACATTCGGTCTGTTTAGATTACATTTTGTACATAGAATTAAAATTTTGATAATTAGAATTAAATTTAGAATTTTAATTTCTGAATTCTGAATTTTAAATTAAGAATCTTTCAGATGTCTGTTTTAAATGTAAGATTGTTTTAGTATGTTATTTTTTCCACAATGTTATCTTTACTTTAAAATTACAATATTGTCTATGTTGTAATAACGGGTACTTTCCTGAAATAAAATTATCATTATTATGCCTTGATAACAAGTTATTTCTGATAATTTATCCTTTCTTATTTTATTGCAAATGAATTTATTTTGCTAGTTTAATTCTAAATGTAGGTTATGATAACTTCTTGAACCACCACTGAGCTAGTTGGACAGAAATTAATTTTAATTCACATTTTCCAAAGCTTATTTGTGTTGCCGTTTCACTTAATTGTATTCAGAACCTATTTGCCCTCTGTCTCTTTCTCTCTTTAATCTCGAGTTAGTGGCACTGTACAGTCAGTAACTGCCTTAGACTTCGGGTAGCTTTTTATTTCACTTTCTTGGATTGCAACCGCACGTAATTTACTTAAAAGCCTTATTTCTACATTTCATTTAAATTATAATTATGCACAACTTTCAGAAACTTCCTGCCGTGTTTTGATGATATAAAAACTGGGTTTCTAATAATATTTACATCTTTATATGTAACCCTCAAGCAGATTTCTTTTATGGTTAAAACAAGTGCGCATTTGACGTCCATGTCATCTGATGGAAAATGACGGTGAGGTGGACGACGGAACGTGCACACCTATTTATATAAAGCATATGCACTCTCACCTTGAAAAGGGCAAAGTTATGGGAAGTTCATGAAACAAGTAAATGAAGCGTAACTTGAGATTTTTTTATAATAGCAAGTGACGGTACGAACGAGTCGTGCTCCTAGTGATAGGCGACACGCCTATCCATAACAGTTGTATTCTTCTTATTGGCCTCCGCGGCTGTCGAGTAAAAACTGCCTCAGATCATTATACAGTGACCGATCTGTAATGTAAACTCTTCACCATTAATGTCATTATGAATTAAGAGACGGCGTAAGTTTACGATTTCACTCTTTAATGTCAGATTATTTGGCGCCTTGTACGTGTACAAAACGCCTAACAATGACGGCTTATTATTATTTCATTTCTTTATACTTTACTTATTTATTATTGCTATGTACAAATTGTAAACTATCAACGTCTTGAGGCCATCGAGATGTGGTGCTACCGTAGAATGCTACGTATTAGCTGGACCCATATAGTTCCCAATGTAACGTTGAGAGGGACCGAGAACTGTTACAGACCGTCAAGAAAAGGAAGGTTGCGTATCTTGGACACGTTCTACGGCATGAAAAGTACCGACTTCTCCAACTGATAATGATGAGCAAGATCGAGGGTACTCGACGTACTGGAACAAGGAAGAAGTAGTGGTTGCGCAACATCCGGAAATGGACTAATATTGTCAGCATAGAAAATCTGTTTTGCTTGGCTCAGGACAGGGAAGAGTTCTCCAAGCTGACGGCCATGATGATGACAATTTGTGCTAAATTATCTTAAAAATTTTACAGTGACAGTACATGAACCCCGTTGGGGCATTTCAATGGAAGATATAACAACAAATAATCTATTTTCACTTGGTATAATAACATTTGATATAATTCTAAGGATATAATCACTCACTGTATATAATCAACAAAAGGTATAACAACAAAAGGCATAATTTCAATGTGTATAGTGAACCTTTAGTATAACAAATATTAGATATAATGATTAAGTGTCATAATGAACAAATAGTATAAGTACTACCAGTATAATGTATTAAATAATATAACACAATATTTCGTTTTACGAAAATTTGAAGCGCCCTATACTAAGAATTTTTTTATTCCATTAAATGTACAATTGCAAAATATAATTATTTTTGTATAGCTTTAAGTGCTTTTAGTATTATAAAATATATTTATTAAAACTTTAAGCATAATATTTAATTATATATACTAACCTAACCTAAACCCACAGGAGGAGGTCGAACCAACTAGCAAATGCAAACAAATTCGATTCTGGCAGCTTTGTCATATACTAACCTAACCTAAACTCACAGGAGGAGATCGAAACAACTAGCAAATGCAAACAAATTTGATTCTGACAGCTTTGTCATACACTAACCTCAGCTAAACCCACAGGAGGAGATCGAACCAACTAGCAAATGCAAACAAATTCGGTTCCGGCAGCTTTGTCATACACGAACCTAATCTGAACCCACAGGAGGAGGTCGAACCAACTAAGAAAAGCAAACAAATTCGGTTCATTCACCGTTGCACCTAAACACCACTGAAATTATTTTAATTTTTTTTTTCACACATACACATTCAACATTATACTCAGTGAATGTTATATCTGAAGTGTTTATATAAAAGAAACATTATGCCATCGGTATATTAGATTGAACGTTGTTATATCCATCGTCTATTATAATAGACGATGGATATAACAACGTTCATATACCCAGAGACCTTTATATAATGCAAAAATATGTCAAATGTCTGTATACCATAAATTAATTATGTCTGTTGAGCGTTATATCGACTAAAAATATGTCATTTGTTATTATATATTACGAATCGCACCCAAATAATTGTTTTATTAATTTGTTCATTTATTTATTTCACTGAAAAAAACAACAAAAATATATTTAGTAACGATGAAAACCCAAACAAAAGGGGTACTGCTTTTCTAACAGAAATTTCTTCCTGCAGACCTAAACACAGGAGACAATAACTACAATAATTATTTAATGATTTCATTAATAATTTAATGACTTTATTTTTGCTTTGCACGTAAACCCGTACATCTTTCGTACTATAATACCATTGACTTACAATTATATGGACGTCGGGTCCGCGCTAAAAAGTGTCCGAACTTATAGGGCGTTAAAATCGTATACAGAGCGTCATTCACGCTTTAGTCTTCGTTTGTTCGATTGACAGCGAAGCAAGCAAAATTAGACAGTACTGCGATGACATTACAATTTAAATTAAACGTTTTAGCTTTTTCGTATTCCTTTACATGTAACTACGTTTAAATAGGTTGACTTGGGACATTTTTCCGTGGTTTTTATATTAGACCCGTCTTTCTTTTTTTTTCTAAGTCAATGTTTAATACCTATTAAATGGATGGAACAGTTAGTAAATAATTCTCCTTAAGTCTCGTTTTTAAAATTGCTAAGGATTTACTATCACGAACAGTAATGGGAAGTGCGCTCCAAAGTTTGACCGCATGATCAGTGAAGGAGTGAGAATGAAAACCGGAATTGAGGGATGGAAAAGATAACTGGGACATAACGAGAGAGCAGCAGGGTTTACCCTGGGACCTGAGAAACGCACTTTCAGATACCCGGGAGACATATATTTTACATACATAAGCTAGCAATAATCATTACAGGACTAACCTAATGCAATAGTGTAGCCAAAATTATCACTTGTTCGACATTATTAACCACATTAATATTATATTCAAAATTATATTGTATCTACTAAAATGATATTATACCATATTACATTACAAACTGATATTATATTCCAAAAGACATATTTTATTGAACTCATATAGGGAACAGGCAAATAGGTCAATTTTCCCATCAATAACATTTAAATTTCTCATCGCTCGTGCCAGTAGTGCCCTGTTTAGCAGGTTGGTTCTCCCACGAGGAATCGCCAACAGCTAAGGCCGGCGCCCCACATACCCTTCGGCGTCATTCGGAGTGGCGGCGGGCGCAGATGCGTGTAAATCAAATGAATGTAGACACTCCTTGCGTTCAAGAGTCATGCTCACGTTCCTGCGCGCGCGTAGATCTATTGACTCGGTCAGCTCGTACTTTTCACAACGCTTGGTTTAGTTAGCATCTAGCGTCTGTTTGCGACTTCAACTAGTGGATCTGCCCGCTCGTAGTAGCTGCGACGCTGTAAAAGGGAAGCCGCCAAGACTCGCACTCTGAATGCGATCGGCTACGCAAAGACCACAGACCAAATAAATACTAGTAAAGACCCACACGACTCAAAACCTCTGCATTGCATCTTGTCTATTAACAATTGAAACGCATACAACATCAATGCTAATTCCCTCCGTATCCCTACTTCTTTGTTATTACAATACAATGACAACAAACGAATTACATTAAATTAAGTATTGTTTAAAAATAGCTACAAACAATTTAATATCAACTAAGTACAAAGAAATATAAAAACTTTATTATGCTTTTAATTTATTTAAACTCTATTGCACACAAAATGGCGGACTTAAATTCATTAAGCATTCTTGCCAATGAACCGAACCGAGAGAATATCAACTGATTTCTTAGTAGAAGTAGAGCTTCTTGTGAAAGAGTTAACCTTAATTATTTCTGCCGTCAAGCAGTATGTGAGCATTACTGCGAGTCTCAGGGTGACTGACGCAGTGGCAGTGTCTCTCAGACCTTTGCAAGTTAAAGCTCTGCTGTCGCTTACCAACAGGCGCTCGACTTGTTCGTCCCGTCACTTGGTATTATGAAAAAATGTGATGTGGTGAACAAGTCGTACGCTTGCTGGTAAGTTACACGCCTACCCATAAAAGTTGCAGTGCCACTCAGAGTTTTAAATCGCATAGATTTTAGGGGAAATGCCATGCGCCCATAACCATAAAACGTAAAGTTGACAAGTCCCATGTATCTGTAATAACACGAGCACCTTTATATACTTCTTGGACGGGTTGATTACGATTTTGTATTGTTTTATATTAATAGATCATGCCATCCGTTTGAGACCCACGATGCCATAGACAGATATACTGGCAAAGAGAATAGTATCGTATGAAGCGTGATAGGAATTCTATCTTCTTTATTCTTTTTCTAATTTCCGGTATCCTTCTACTAACCATATATCCTTTACACGACTATAAATTACAAAATCGATAATGATATAAACAAAAAATCAAATACTTTGACATTATAATTTATAGTAGAAAATGTATGAAAGTGCATTTTTAAGACTTCATAACATATCAATAATCTTATAAAGTGTTGAGGCGCATGACGTAAGCATGAATAGATACAATAGAGGTTAGACATTCTATTGTTATTTACGCCTATTTCGATTGTGCCTCTGAGAGGCACATGTATAAGTATGCGTATGCATAGCGAAAATACAATCAAACAAAATTAAATCGTATAAAATACTAACAATAAACTTTATTTAGTAGACAATTTTTAAATATATAGGCAAGGTACAAAAAAGCTCAAACTCGAAACTAAAACTAGGATTGAATTAGTATTCAATCCTAGTTTTAGTTTCGAGTTTGAGCTTTTTAGAGAGATTAATCGTTTCAAAGAATATTATATATCCTACTAAAATAATATTAAAAATTTCGCTACCATACAAGTGAATTTGTTAAAATATTATTAATTAGTAACCTCGATTCACAGCATAGACCATTCGAAAACTTGCATTAGAGCATTGAATATTATTACAATAGTAATTTATATAAATAGTCCTTATAAATGAGGCTATCAGCGCAAAAATGGTGTAACCGAATTTAAATTTTTTTCCACAATATTACTCTAAATTATATACATATTTAATAATTGAGTTTTTTATACATAAAATAGCATTCGGATATAAAATCATTATATAATTTAGTATCATTCAAAGGAATATTTCATAAAAAAAATTAATGTGGGTTAGACCACTTTTGCGCTGATAGCCTCAAATCACAAAAATAAATTAAAAGACAAAAGACTTAATAGAATGAGTGATCGAAAGACGAAATCAGTGTCGTGACAAGTAAGAATTATGTTTTTTGAAAAAACAAATGCGTTCGTTCATATTCATCATTACATTCCAACCTAAAACCGCGTCTATTGCAGCTGGATAGGCTACTTCTGTTCCAGCTTTTAAGGTCCAGCGCTTTTCGCGATGCGGCAAATTTCAAGAAATCGTCAGACCTTTGCGTCTGTGGTTTGCCCACTAGCCCTTTTGCTGCTCTGAATCACCATTCTATGACTACTTTAGTCCATTATTCATCATCTCGTTTCTACAAATAGCCAATTTCCACTTTAATATTATGATGGGATTACCCACGTCCTCGAACTTCTTAATGTACTATTTGTTATAATAATAATAATAATAACGCACACACTCAACACAGACAAACACATATTACACCCAAACTCACGAGAGAAATAAATGTAGGCCATACAAATATTTCTCCCGGCCCGGGAATCGAACGTGGGACCTCTGCGTGGAATTCCGGCATGGTAACCGTTCGGCCACGGAGGCAGTATTAATACAAAGATCGAACACTTAGGAAAAATGTCTTCGATCCGGCTGGATTCTAACCAACGTATTCCAGCAAACTGCACCGTGCACTCACTGAGTGGACAAAAAAATTTCTCACAGATGGCGCTACGGCAAAAAGTCGTTAAAAACCTAAACAAAGATCTGCAACAAGCATATAGAAAAATTCGTAGGGTTCGCTGGTTCGTTCCGTGGTTTAGTTGGCATAGCATCTGGCACGGTGATCTTTGTATTAATATTATAACAAACCAGTGGAGTAATTTTACAAAAATAATTTAATAGCGTGATGGTGAAACATCCTATTTTTATTATGAAAACTAACGCGGTTATCACACATTATAGTATAAAAGTAACGGCGCTTACTCGCGTAGTATTTTAGTCGGAAGCGGTCGGACCGCTTCAGACCGAAAAAAACTAGTTTCAACCATAATCTATGGTATTCATCAGGGGTTGAGTGCAACGTTCGCGACCGTGACAAGTCTAGCACTGCGCGCTGCGGCTCTCTGCGCGCGCGCCGATGACGCAGTCCGCAGTGGGGAACTCGGGGGCTGATACGTTGCGTCATCGCATCCTGGAACTCTTCTTCGCTACTGCTGTCCGTGGAGTTGTTGTCGGGTACTGTCCAGCACAGAGAGCTCACCACGTCGTTACTACTAACATCTGCAACTGCATATCGAGCGTCATGACGACACGGCTTCCAGGTCGGTGAGAAGGTCCAGCCTCCGTCTCTATTAAAATCTGGTCGCCCACTTATTTCAATAGCCTCTCGGATTTTGCGAGGCACAAAATACTTCTCCCGTGCTAAAACCTTAGCTTTATCAAAACGAATGTAATGACCAGTACCGGAGCTCACAAAGTGGTCTGCCACCGCAGATCCATCCATTGACATCTTGATTCTTCATGGATCGAATATGCTCAACTAGCCTAGTAGCCACGTTCCTTCTCGTTTCACTGACGTAACACTTGCCGCAGACACAGGAAAGCATTATAACATTCGATAAAAAACTTAACTTCTTAATGAATCGACGTTTGTAACTACATACTAATTTAAAATAGGTCCAAATAAAAGACAGCATTACAAGGCGAAAAGGAATGTCGCATCTGATCAATATTTAACTTTTACCACCATTAAAACTCGGAGAGAGTTTTGGCGCCGCGGCTGGCGCCACGTGACCGCCGCATTATGCTGACGTCACTGCAAGATATGCTAATACCTTTATAATACGTGAAACGCGGCGAAATTTAACTAGTGCGGTCATTTTCTGTTGGTTTGGAAGATAATGTACTTTAATAGTAACTTTTGGGTCATTTTACGGCGCATGTCATACCCATTACGTTGAAAACGGCTATATTTCGAAATCCGGCAACGTACATCGGTAATTCAAAAATACTTTTTCTCAAATTTGCATTTTATATCGAAAAAAGAACGCGAGAAATTGTTGTTTATGGTTCACGCAATTTTGCCCAAGGTTCCTTGGCTTGTATTGTATTGTATTGCGGTTGTCTATGTGTAACCATGGTATTCGCCATATAGAGTTTCCCTAGTGCGGCTACAAGACACACAACAACAAGTTGCACACAGACTCACGAAAGAAATAAATTAGGCAAAACAAATATTCCTCCTGGTCTGGGAATCGAACCCGGGACTTCTGCATGACAGACCAACATGGTAACCGTTCGGTCAGGGAAGCAGCAATCTTTAAAAGCTTAACTAAAAATTTCATTTTAACACATTTGCTGTACAAAAGACATCAACGCAACCACTAGCGTAATTATTTTTTATTTATTAATTTCTACAGAATACGTCTTTTACAAATTTTATATTATTTCCGGTATCTCAATCATGACTTGCTGTTTATATTGACAGTTATAGCTAACGACTGCATAATTTTCCGATGGCGTTTATGACAAATATGTATTTTATTAGCTTTAACTAATAGACAAAAAAGCTAATAGATTAAAAAATGTTCTAGCACAAATCTTACTGTAAAAATTAAATTTAAAATTTTAGCAGTAGAGCTCCTTGTAAAAAACTTCGTCCAGGGAAGTACTGTTAGCTTACGTGTTTCTGCCGCCAAGCAGCAATGCGGACATTACTGCGTTCCGGTTTGGAAGGGTACGGGTGCTGCTGAAATTACAGGCGCATGGAACTTGTCAACTTATGTTGCAGGGTGACGGGCGCAGTGGCAGTGCCCCTAAGATCTTTGCGATTTAAAGCTCTGAGTGGCACTGCAGCTGTTATGGACAGGCGTGTTGCACGACTTATTCCTCACACCACTTGGTATTAAAAAAAAAACAATCAGTCATTAAGATTTTGGATAGCAGCATTTAACTGCACTCCAAACAATTTATTAGATTAAATCTTAGTAATGTTACGTACTTTAGTAAATTAATAGATTGCCTGGAAAACCCAAGAGTCGAGTTATCTTCCCTAACGTATTAGCATAGTTATACAAAGGGGGAACGTGGCCAGTATCTTTGGCACCTTTACTTTCTTCTTCAAGTGTCTCTTCATTATTGAAGGTCGGCAGTCAGTTTTCTATATCTTACTTTGACCAAAGCTAGTCTGAACAGTAGTTCCACGGTCTTGATCCGGTCCACTCCTTGATATTACGAAGCCATGACATTTTCTCTCGTGTCTTCAGTATCTGTCGTGTCGCAGTACATGACCCAAATAGGCAACATTCCTCTGCTCGACAGTGCGTACCAACTCCACCATCTACGCCATAAGCTTAAGGACATCGACATTCGTGACTTTGTTTATCAAACTGATGCGGAGCATTCTACGAAAGCACCACATTTCGAACGCTTCAAGTTTCTTCCTGAGGCACCTGTATTTATGTATATAAAGTTCATGTAGGTGTGTATGTCTGTCATATGTATATATTATCATCCTTTATATGTATATATATATATATATACATATATATATATACATATATATATATATATATATATATATACATATATATATATATATTATTTAATTTTTTTACTCACATTTAATTTTAATTTCATTGTACAATAATTAGTCCCGCAGACTTCATTTTTCACCTAGGCTAGGGTTGTCTGGAAGAGATATCTTCTAGAGATAAGCTCACCTTTGTATATGTCCTCTATAACTTGTGTTTCATGTATCTTTTCTTTGTGCAATAAAGAGTTATTACCTTTACCGCGTGGACACAATTTTATTCATACAATGTAATCCAATTTTTTTAATTCCTAGTATTTAAGCTTTTATTGTATTGTTATACCTTAACTGTCCAAGAATTATTATTAAGTTTATTTTACGCGTTCGTAAATTTTCTATTATATGAATTAATGATCATGTTACAAAGTCAATATTTTTTGTTATGTCATAAATAAATTTGATATAGAATATAATTATTTATTTCTGACCATGATCCATTGTAATGTTAGTAATACAGTAATTTTTTCTTACGTGCTATGGTTATTACAATACAAAATGACTTAATTCTAGGGAAATGCCACGCCTAGACCACTCTACCCTACGTACGTGTACTTGCACCCAATGTAGTTGGTAGGGGCAGTCCAGCCTGTTGGCAACAACGGATGCCATTAGCTATTAGATATAGACGATCCATTGTAAAAACGAAGATAAGTTATAAGGAACTTACATTCATCATCATCATCATCAACAACTTATACGTTACACTGCTGACATGGGTCTCCTTTCAGACGAAGGTTTAGGCCATAATCCGCCACGTTGGCCCAATGCGGGTTGGGGACTTCACACGTTTTCCGAGGGCTGTGAATCTTCTTCGTGCAGGTTTCATAGTTATTATATTTCAAATTCATTTCGCAAACAACCGCGTTTGCTTGAGAACCTGTAGGTCGAACCATTTGGCTGGTAGCTGGTTTGGCTGTAGACCGGCTTCTTTTTTATTTCTTTTTTTATTTACATTAACTTTGTAAAATAACCACGATTATTATATAGGTGTATTTCAGTTAAATCGATCTAGAATCCATATATAATTTTTGATACGTATTTCATAACCATGTTTTTTGTTAATAACTTATCACTGTCGTTGTGCCTTGTAAAACGTTTTTGTTAGCACCTTACGCAATAAAATGAGTTTTATAAGTTTGAAGGCTTTTTCTGTGTCTGTCTCTGTGTGTCTGTGGCGTCGCATCGTAGATCCAAAACCGAACGGTTACCAGGCCGGACTGCCACGCAGAGGTCAGGTTCGATATTAAATTGGTTTTTTCTGAGTGTTCGATCTTTGTATTAATAATTATAACAAACTAGTGGAGTAATTTCACAAAAAAATAATTGAATATCAATTCAATAAAAATTTAATTAATACAGTGAATAGCGACATCTCTCGCCAGGACTGGTAGCTGTAAAGGTACTAACTGGGTGATAAATCTGTCATAGATTTCTCATAGATGCGCTACGACTAAAAAGTCGTTGAAAGACCAAGTACAAAGACACGACGCAAGCACATAGAAAAATTCGTGAGGTCCGTTGGTTCTTTCCGTGGTTTAGTTGGTACAGCGTCTGGCACGGTATGCAAGAAGACGTCGGTTCGAATCCGACCGGATCGAAGGAATTTTTTCTGAGTGTTTTTTCTGAGTGTTCGATCTTTGTATTAATAATTATAGCAAACTAGTGGAGTAATTTCACAAAAAATAATTGAATATCAGTTCAATAAAAATTTAATAAATATATATAACTTATACAGGATGTAATCGTTAAGTGTGTCCACGTGATTATTCCGTAAATATAAGAGATATTAAAAACCTTTAAACTGATGTCGAAAGAAGGTTACCTAATGAGTAAAACGACATCAATAACTTTTCAAAACTAAAACTGGAAACATTTTTACGTTAAAGGGTTCCATATATATTATGGGTTCCATCAAAATTAGAAAAAACAATGTTTGCTTTACTTTTAAACATGAAACCTATTATGTATATAAAATGGATACACTTAAGTTGAAAAGTAAAAAAAATGATATTTTTGTGGCTTACAACAACATATATGTGAGGTCGATATGTCAACCTTGATTTTATGCTACAACTAGGATGATCTGCGGATTACCCAACTCCTCACCTACTTGTAGTGGAACTATCTTGTTTGGGCTCGACAAATGGGTTTCGACGATTCGTTAAGTGGTGGTGGATAGTCACTTTGTTAAAGATTTTGAATTATATTAATTGTGTAATTAAACATGCTTTTTCAATGTGGCCAATCGAAGATGGCTACTATTTGTGTGAACTTTTGGATTTCCTAAGATTTTATTTAAAATTACTTTTCTGTCTTTGTTGTTATGAGTCCAGGGTACCCTTTTGGTATATAAAGCATTCATGTGCTGTTGCCATTTTAACAGGCTTCCAAAAAGGAGGATGTTCGACAGCATTTTTTTTGTACGTATTGTACGTGATTACTCCGGCTAATGTGAATCGATTTTGATGATTGGAAAGAGGTTGAAAAGAGGTCTCAGTATTGGTTCCATTTAAATTTGAAAATATTCCACCTCTAAGAGTGGTAAACTAGATGATGAATGAAATTTTTTTCCCGCACTTTCCGGTAACCGATTTCAATAAAACTTGGTAAATCGATTTTACGACCTGTTGAAGTCGTTTTTTTTTTGTTAATGAAATAGTTATAATTATTGGCGTCTTGATTTTGTGCCTATGTTTATTTAGAAACGACTATTTCTTTATTGTTGTCCTAGAAGACGTTCCTATGCATTGAATTTTCACAACTTGTCATTATTCTACTCTGTTTTTTTTTGTTTCTTTGATAGTTTTTACTTGAGAAATCTCCAATGTATACTTACAGGGAACCGAATCCGAGGCATAAACAGCTTTTATATAAAATACATCACTAATGCGTTTTGAAAAGAAAGCAAAATAAGAGAGTGGACACATCATCGCAATAAATGATATGTTTTTATTAAAATCCGAGGCGCCTTTCGCCGCTCTCTCGGAATAATATAAATATGCAATTTTTTCGTAATTCTTTTATATCAATGTAGTCGTCACAGAGCTCGCTGATCAAAATGTAACTATTGATTAAGTAAGTTCTGGATTTTACTTTCAAAGTTACAAGTATATCAACTGCATTGCAGCTACAAAACAGCATTTCTCTACTGTTGTACTTTTATCTGTCAATTATAATTTACTTTACCATAACACAAAGGCGCTCTTTTTAGTACTGAATCAAAATTCTGTTGTTTATGGTATTCGCTACAGAACTGAAAAATTTCAAAAAGAGAAAGTCGTATTTTTGCTAATTAAAATATCAAATATGACGCTACTAAGCGCTCTACTGCCCTTGACTCTTCTTGTAACCGTGCCCTAAACTTTTATTTAAAAAATGATTGACTTTATGACATAAGCGGTACTTAAACACTTCTATTCTATCTCTTTGATTTATCTGTTTTGTTACGTTTGATTGGCTTTGTTTGAGTTTGTTGTAATAGATTGTTAACAATAATATACATGAAATATTGATTACGTTTAATTATTTTATTTACTCATAGAAAAAGTATTGTATACAATCATTAAAAAATTATATCTTGAAATCTCAAACCTATTACTTAGGCCACTCGGCAAAAGCGTCGTGGCCTAAATACGGTAGTCGCGCTAAAGACTGTCATTGTGCGAAGATTGCATAAAATATTATTACAATCGTCTGCATTATAGGAAAGCTTACCACACTCATATACTCACACTAACACAGACACTTTTAAATGATTCCCTAAATAATTTAATTTTACACAATTTAATTATGTGTCATCCTCATAATCTATAATAAAGAAATAAATTAGTTAATTCATTCTTAACAACGAACAATTTTCAAATAAAATGAATAAATTTAAGTTGTCAAAATTAAGATAGTACCGATTGCCAGTTCACAATCGATATAGCATACACACACAGACATACAGAGACTCATACAAAGGCTCACATTGTCATTTCCACACGCAAAAAATTCAAAACAGTGACGGGCTATGACGTAGATGGACTACAATCTCTAACTTTTTTTTATGATACCATGCGATGGCACGAACAAGTTGTGCGCCTGATGGTAAGCTACACGTCTGGCCATAACAGTTGCAGTGCCACTCAGAGCTTTAAATCGCTAAGATTTGAGGCGCACTGCCACTGCGCCCGTCACCATGAGATATAAATTGACGAGTCCCATGAAAGAAAGAAAGAAAGAAAGAAACGTATATTCAGCTTAAGAAAATTCAAACAAAACAGGTAAAACAAAGTAATGATTACATATATCTATAAGCTGAAGGGGATCCAACTCAGCATATGTTACAGCTCGCCTGCTGTAACGCTGGTTTTCAGTTGGACCCGCTTTTACAAGATGAGATAGCACGTAAGTACTAGTGCGGTAAACATTAAAATTAAAAAATTGTAACTTAAATATTAACTAAAAACAAAGTAAAAAAATTACTAATAGGAACTATGACTTAAATGTATATAAAATACTACACTTCATCAAAATTATATCAGCCGGAAGACGTCCACTGCTGAACATAGACCTACCCCAAAGATTTCCAGCCGACCGGACGCGACGTGCAACCATCGGTTACCCGCCAATACTATAAATTCATCAGCACTCTTACCCTTCAAAACCGAAACACAGTAATGCTGATATTACTGCTTGGCGGCAGAAATAGATAAAGTAGCAGGAGTTCCCTGGACGAACTCTTTCAATGACAAACTCTACTTCTACTAAAACTATTTACATATGGCAGTTTTTCTACACACAAAAAATTCAAAATAGTGACGGACATCTATGACCTAGATGGACTCCGGTCTCTAACATTTTTCATAATACCAAGGGACGGGATGAACAAGTCGTGCGTCTGGTGGTAAGTGACAAGCCTACCCATAAAAGTTGCAGTGCTACTCAGAGCTTTAAATTACAAAGACCTCAGAGGCACTGCCACTGCGCCCATCACCCTGAGATATAAGAAGTTCCATGTGCCTGTAATTTCACCATCAAGCTTACTCTTAAAAACTTGGCGGTAGAAGTACATGAGGTGGTAGTATTTCCCTGGGCGAACTTATTCACAAGGAACTCTACTAAACTAAAGATATCTGTGAACTACACTTAACTAGGGACAGTTTTGTTTTTTTAAATTATCAATTTATATTTTTAAAATTTCCTTTTAAGAAAGTGAATACGTTTAATTGTGAAATTAATGGTATGAAGTCCGATTCCCGGAAGAATCAGCTTTCAGCGTTCCGGTCTGTATGTTCTGGGTAATGGCACCGCATCTGATTACTTTTCTTTAGTAGCTACATGGCGGGGTATAATTAAATACTATCTTTCATTTTTTATTGTACATATTTCTCTAACAATTTGTACCCTTGTATAAAGACACATTGAGATGATCATATGTCAATTGTTTTACCACATAAAAGTCATAATAATAAACAATAATAATAAATAACGCACACACTCAACATAGCCCCGCACTAGGGAAACCCTGTGACGCGGGTGCCATGGACACACACATAGACAACCACAAATTACACCCAAACTCACGAGAGAAATAAATGTAGGCCATACACATATTTCTCCCGGCCTGGGAATCGAACCCAGGACCTCTGCATGGCAGTCCGGCATGGTAACCGTTCGGCCACGGAGGCAGAGGCATAAAAATAATACGAACTACATGAGACATTTTTTATTTATATGTTAGACAACATCACGTGCGCTGCTCTGGTCCATAGTTTCCCAAAGAGGTTCCTGCCACCCCTCAGTGGGCGCAGTATCTAGTTAAGGCCCTGAAGCGAGAAGACTCGCGAACCACGTGAGTTGCTCTTTAAGTTGGAAGCTATGTCCGGACATTGTCACAGGATACTTCGACTGGCATCCCCGGTATTAACCCGGAGAGCTGGTAGAGGATAAGCTAGATTTGGTAGTGGACTTCAAAGTCGACGGCCTTGCGGTGGTAGCCGCTAGTTATGCAATGCACAACGGGAAGTGAGCGTGCCTACACCTCCGGTACCTAACTGGAAAATAGGAAGCGTACTCTACGTGCACCCGAGGCGAATCACCCAAGGCACTCTTGAGAACCGGATGAAGTCAGTGACAACGGTCTGTGACAACCCTGTACACTGGCTGATCTGGGGTGAGAACCTAAACATATAAGGCCTTTCCCGCATAACCAAGATGTTGATAAGGAGGGTTACTATAATCAAAACTTATGTAGAAAAAGTACACTTCCAAAATCGGAACGTAATAATGCCCACAGGCTCTAAGCGGCAGAAATTACAGGCACGTGGGACTTGTCAACTTATGTCTCAGGGTGACGGGCGCAGTGGCAGTGTCCCTGACGTCTTTGCGATATAAAGCCCTGAATGAAGGCACTGCAATTGTTAAGGATAAGGGTGTCGCTTACCACCAGGCGTACGACTTGTTCGTCCCGACTCTTGATATTACAAAAAGAAATCACATTTCTCGGCACAAATCTCTTGTGCACATGAAGATAGACACAACTGGTCTTTGTAGAACTTTTACATTGCAGTTTAAAGGTTGTTAACGGTGCGAGACTGCATCGATAAGTCGCAAAAACAATGCCATAGTACAAAGATAATCATTACTAACATACATAGGGCGCACTATAAGTTTCCGGAACGCCAGTTACACTTATTTAAAAAATAATTACAACATTTGAAAATGGAACTCTTTGGCTGTAGAATACAGTTCGTTTCATCTGACTGTCACTTGTTTTTACATTGTGGCGTCATTTTAGAAATTGGTTGTCTATATCACCATGAATTGAACTCGTGAAAATTTTCGTAGTATAATTTTCTACGACTTTAAGTGTAATGGAAAATGTAATGAAAAAAAAAGGTTAGCGGAGCTTCACTCGGCTTCAAACTGCTTTTGGCGATGAAGCACCATGCAAGACGACTATTTATAGCTGGTTTGCAGAATTCAAACTCGGTCGTGCGAATCTCAGAGACGAATTTCGTGATGGTCGCCCGTCCACTGTTGTGAACAAAAAAAACATCGATGCTGTGCGCCGTATGATCAAAACAGACAGGAATGTGACATACCATGAGATTTGAGCATCTCTACGCATAGGCATGAGTCAAATACAATCAATACTACACAAACATTTGGGTGTAAAAAAGCTGTGCTCTCGGTGGATCCCACACAATTTGACTCAGGGTCAAAAAACGGATCGCGTCACTTGGTGCAATGCCATGCTTACCAGATTCAACGAAGGGGCGTCAAATTTGGTGTGGGATATAGTAACAGGTGACGATACATGGATTTACAGTTACGATCCTAAAACAAAGCAGCAATCGAGCGTATGGGTCTTTCGAGGTGAGCCGAAACCAATTAAAGTGGCGCGCGTGTAAGGTGCGCCTTAGCGGATGATTGCTTCTTTTTTTAAATAAAACTTTGAAGAATCGTTGTACCGTGAATAGTGATTGATACACGACCATTTGTTTGCCGGAAGTTATTGACAAACTCCGTAAAAATAACTGTAAACGCCGTGTCATCTTGCACCACGATAATACCAGTTCTCACACGGCCAAACAGACAAATGAATTTTTGAAGGTGAACAACGTTGACCTTATGAGCCATCCCGCGTACAGTTGTACCTTGTGGCTTTTATTTATTTCCAAAAATTAAGAGCCAGTTACTCGGTCAACGATTTTCATCACCTGAAGAGGCTGTCGAAGAGTATGAAAAATATGTTTCGGAGATTGTCACGGAGGACTGGCATAAATGTTTTCGAAATTGGTTCATTCGTATGAAAAAGTGCACGCTAACGGAGAATATTTTGAGAAAAAAGAAATAATTTCTGACCATTTATAATATTTTTAACCGACTTCAAAAAGGAGGAGGTTCTCAATTCGAATGTATGTTCTTTTTTTGTATGTATGTTACGCGATAACTCCGGTATTTGTGAATCGATTTTCATGATTCTTTTTTTGATGGAAAGGGGGTACTTCCATAGTGGTCCCATTTCATTTTGAAGAAAATCATCCACCTCGAAGGGTGGCTGTTCACGTATGAAGATTCATTTTTATAAATAGCGCCTAACTTTAATTTAGGAGCAATTACTTTAATGGTTGATTTTGCTATTTCTCCAATTCAGGGCGTTTTTCTCTCAACATACTTTGAGTAGTGTCGTAGTGAGAACCTATTTTTATTATCTCCAGTGTCAAGTCCTGTACAGTGGCGAACTAAGGGATATTTCAATAAAACTTAGCAAATAGACGTAATTCCACGTACTTTTGAGGTCGGTTTTTTTAGTACTATAGTGCGTCTCACGTATCAATCGAAATATCTCGATACCTCCAATGAACACTACCCCAACTTTATTTTTGTAAATAGCCATATATATTAACATTTGGAAACGGAAATGGTCACGTGGTCACGGATCAGTCAGTCACCCCGTGACCACGGCTAGTGCAACCCGGCTGAAACGTCGGGAAACCACGTAGGTGTGAAAAACACCTAATCGCATGTAAACGCGTTTATTCCTGTTTCCGAATGTTAGTACAATGCAACGCGAAAGTTTAAAAGTACATATAGCCATATTTATTTACAAATATTATGGTCCCTAAATTTTGTGAAAAAAAATAAAGAAACAAAAAATAAAATTCGAAAAAAAAAAGGTATTTTGTTGTAAAAAGGAACAGAAAACAAAATAAAAACAGAACAAGTCCAAAGTTGGAGTAGTGTTCATTGAAGGTATCTGTTCACCAGATTCTCTCCCAAGCATTTTTTTATATGATGTCAAGTGGCGGGACGAACAAGTCGTGCGCCTGGTAATAAGCGACACGCCTGTCCTGAGATTTAAATCGTAAAGATCTGATAGGTGCTACCCCTGCGCCCGTCACCCTGAGACATAAGTTAACAAATCCCAGTGTCTGTAATTTCACCAGCACCCTTACATTTCAAAACCGGGTCTCAGTACTCTATTACTGCTTGGTACAACAACATAATCGTAATTGGAGTCTTTAGGTTCTCTCCGGGAAACGGTGATATAACGACGACGGTTGTGGACACTGCATGAGGAAGTCCCGGATTGACTCCCTATAGAACCAGTTTGGGAAATGAAGTTTAGATCAAAATAAAACCATAAAAAAATTTGTATGTATTATTTAGAAATTTATAAATGAACTCAGTTTTTCTTAGGTTTCGTGACGCATTGCTGCGATGTCACTGACGCTATGTTCGTACAACAGTGGACAATGAAACTACAAAATCTCAATAGGTATATTCACGTCAAACTTTTTGTATTTTTTTTATTTTATTTTATTCACAATTAAAAAGTTTACAAAAAGAAATATAAAACAGCTAATAAAAACCATTGAAAGATTTATGTATTATGTATACGATGCCATCACATGCCATAAGGTGTCTAACGAAAGAATTAATATCTAATAAGCATTTATGCGGAAATTGCGCTACTTACACTTAACTATTATATTTCACAATTTGATAAATGCATTGATTTAAGAATTGTTTTGTATTTTTCTGGTTTATCTAGAAGTTTATCAAAAGTGTCACTTCGCAATTTACATCGAGTGTATAACCAGAAATAGAGACGAAATAAGGGCCACTCATTAGGCAAATGAGCCTTCTATCACTTTTAAATATCAACTCTCGTTTGCGCTAAAATCACAAATTAGAAAACTGAAATAGTACAGCGCCAACAACTGACCTGTGTGTACGTCTCCGTATATTCCAAAAATATTCTGTATTTATTGTGATAAAGATAATATCTCTAACAATGAGGACTGTTCCATTCGGTGGTATGGTAAAAACAGTAAAACATTTAATTACAAAACAAACGGAATCACATTTCATCGGTAATTAAAAATTAAATATGTAATTTCGCCATTTTCATCCATTATAGCAAAGCTCAAGTTAAACTGGTCGATTTGAAGTGAATAGTTTTCATATAAATTACAAATTAAATGATTGTTGTCTCTATATCTGGTTATATACTCGATGACAATTTATAAAACAGTAATGGTAACATGTATCTCCAGACACGCTTTCCGTAGTTGTTATTGTATGAAGGAAGAACATACCTTAGTAGGTAATTTAGATTACGCAGTTTACCAAGTCTTGTCGTTTTTTAACATGGCGATTTTATCTATTTCATCACAAATTATGTATATATTTACTTTACTATGTCTATCTTACATTCTACAGTACCTAAACAAGTTAATCCGATCGTTCCTATATTCATTTTTAACTGATATTTGCACAAAATATTTTAGTAGTCTTATTTGTAATTTATAAATATCATCTAAGTATGTTTTATATGTTCTACCATAACTACTGAGTTCGTATTCAATTATGAATCTGCCAGTGCGTTGTACAGCATTCTTAATGTAAAATAACTTAGCTAGCTTATGTAACTTTGTAATGTAGCTAAAGTACCGGCACGCTATAATGGCCGTTTTGACGTTTGTCAGCTCATCATCGTATTAATTCATAGCTACGTTGAAGGAACTAACTGACATTGTTGTCAATAGTGACGTGCAGTAAAAGTTATGGAATGTATTCCATCAGCTACCCTTCGAAATACTAGTTATAAATCTAAAAACTTAAATGTGTTGCGATGTGACTTGCATTTGATTATATTTTTATCGAGAATGAATTGAGGTTTCACCTCACTAGTGTAATTTGTTAAAACGGCCATCATACTGTGCCGGTACTAATGTGCTGGTAGGTAATGTAGCTAGGCAGATTGTTGAAATTACAGGCACATATTAATGCACTGTAATATTGTGAAATTACAGGCACATGGGACTTGTCAACTTATGTCTCAGGGTGTCGGGCGCAGTGGCAGTGCCCCTCAGGTCTTTGCAATTTAAAGCTCTGAGTGGCACTACGACTGTTATGGACAGGCGTGAGCTTATCATCAGGCACACGACTTGTTTGTCCCGTCACTTGATGCTATACATAAAAAAAATGCCTGTTATGTATGAAAAGAATATTGGATTTCAGACCGCTTTTACTGTAGAAAGCATACCATTGAACAGATGGATAAAATCATCAACTTGTAACAATATGACCTCCGTTTTATCGCCTTTTTTCCGGCTCCTGGCCACCTGTTTTTAAATTTTGAATCGCCATTCTGATTTTGTTTCGTTCTATCGCCTGTCCCCGCTCGATCGCGGCAGCGGAGTACTGCTCTAATTTTTAATTGCGTCTAATTTTCATTATTTTACCCATTGACCTACAATTATATTTTACCAGTTTTAATTCCAATCTGAAATAACTACTACTAATCATGTGCCAATTTTAATACCAATCTGTAATACTGTACAACTCGGCCCTTTCGGACCGAAGTATCCTATTTTATTACCGTGAACCTGGTCATGGCAATAAAATAGGAATCACTCATTTAAATTTGTGTTAACCTACTGAGTAAACAGTTATACCGTGTGGAGCTAACGGGCAGGGTTTCTTGTCGATTCATTCTGATCTAGGTGATGAGAAGATATCATTCTAGTGTTCACATGATTATACTTCATATTATTAATTAATTAAGAAGTCAATATAGAAGAGAATCCCACCTCCGTAACACCAGGAACAATTCTGGCTTAGACAGAGATGATAGAAACATAAAATAAATATAAATAATAAATAACGCTCACACTCATACCCCCGCACTAGCGAAATCCTGTATCGCAGGTAACATGGACATACATATAGAGTGGCAGTAGAGCTCCATGTGGAAGAGTTCGTCTAGGAAAGTACTGCCACCTTACCTGTTTCTGCCGCCAAGCAGAAATGTCGGTTTTGATGTGCAAGGGTGCTGGTGAAATTACAGGCACATAGGACTTGTCAACTTATGCCTCAGGGTGTCGGGCGCAGTGGCAGTGTCCAGATCTTTGTGATTTAAAGATCTGGGTGGCACTGCAACTGTTATGGACAGGCGTGTCGCTTACCACCAGGCACATGACTGGTTCATCTCGTCATTTAATAATATATATTTAAAAAAACATAGACAAACACAAATTACACCCTAGCCCACGAGAGAAATAAATGTAGGCCATACAAATATTTCTCTCGTCCCGATCGGACCCAGGACCTCTGCGTAACCCCCCGTTCACACAGCATTGTACTGCAAGTTTTTTTGCAGTATTAATCCAAACCGAATAAACATTGGTGCATATATTAGATAATAGAACCGTTCACACGGTTTTGTCCTGTAAGAAAACGCACATCGAATACTGCAAAAAAACGTACAGTGCAATGCCGTGTGAACGGGAGGTAACAGTTCAGCATGGTAACCGTTCGGCTACGGAGGCAGTTAAAATTAAATCGTCAGGGAATCTCGGTTTTGGTTACTTATTCGTATTGTAGCGCATTAGAACCAGCGCGCACCAGCGCTCACACCAGTACGCGCCGTCATGACGAGAATGCAGTAAAGTGTATCACGACAGCACCACTGCGACGATGGTGGCCCTACCGTCGCTACTGTATAAACGCATAAAACTACCTACAAGTTAAGAGACGAAACAATTTACGATAGTAGACTTATCTGAAAATAAATTTAAGACTTCTGTTTCTGACTACTGTTTCATTACATCCAAGCAAGTAACACCTAATCTGGTGACCCCGACGTGATCTATGAAAGAAAACGCGCAAACTTGGGAAGAAATCAACGATGACCGAAGTAGGAAGCATTTTCCTGTCTCTCCGCGTACCACCGTTTTAGCGCGACCGCCCCAGGCTATATCTCGTCAGCTTTGAAGCAGTGACCCACGACTTTAAGAGAAGCCAAGCACAGTTGTCACAAATGGTCATCGCGCAACTGGACAAACAAGATATCGAACAAATATCGGACCTATTATACAACCCGCCAAAAGAAGAACCATACAAAGTACTGAAGGAAGGACTTATCTCCGTATATGAAGAGAGCGAGGAGCATCAGTTCCAGAAGCTTCTGCCAGAAATGGACCTTAGGTTATTATTTCCGTAATGGCGGTCACTAGACTAGGGCTAGTGTTAGTTTTGGTGTATGTTGCGGGTTAATACTAATCAAGAACGGCAACGTTTAGGCCAGATTTAGGTTCCAATACTCCATAAAATTTAGCTAAATTAGAATGAAACATGTCTAACTTCATGAACACGATCGGTGTAGTCGAGAATCGATGTGAAAACACATCAACTGACCTATGGCATAACGAAATCAGTGTCAAATTATCATGGCAATAACCGAAATCTAAATAATATATATATAATAACTATAATATTATAATTAACGTCGTTTTAATTTTGGCAATCTCTCATTCTAGTCGAGCTAAATGTTATAGAGTATAGTTATGTGGGGCAAAAATTATATCCCAAAATTAGTTATTAAAATAAGTTATTAGAATGCTTCTGGGCGGTCTCCAAATTTCAATTACAAATTTATTCGCAATATAACTATATATTCTATTAGCGGTAAGAACAGCTTATAAATTAGCACCAAAGAAAGTCAATCAAGTTGTTTTTGGATTATACAAGAAGATGTTTCAAAGAAGATCATTTACCTAAAACCAATAACGCATAAAACATTATTGTTTAATTCTCTATCATATATTACATAATAAATATAACAATATTACACTTAAATAAAAAATATAGTATATAACTTAGAATAATAACGCATGGAAACCTAGTCCGCACACGCAAATTGAAGCGCGCCCAAAGGGCCTACACGAGCGTGTGGGCCTTCAGTGCGCAAGGTCAACTTGCACCGCGAACAGATCAAGAATTTTAGCTAAAAATGACGAAATGTGCGGTAAATGAGTGTAAACATACGTCAGACAAACATAAAATAGATACTAACATCACATTCCACAAGGAAGTAACGCGTTTCAACTTGTATTTTTATATAAATATTCACTAAAACCGAAAATTAACCTACTACTAAAACTAGCCTACATGAATTTGATTTTTGCCTCACTTGTGACAGTTCGTTTGATATGAAACTATCATTCTATGCGTTATTATTCTAAGTGGTATATAACTAAAATATAGTATGTATAATGTTGTCGACGATCTCAAACCTACGGAAGGTAAGCCGAGTTCCTTCAAGAGATTTGTCTATGCTTTTGCCATATATATCATGTAAAAAATAAATGCATAATATTTGTAATACAAAAATCTCCTCATAATAATAACTTATTTAAGAATGCGACAGTAAATCATTCTGAATTTGATTTGTTTTGGTCAAGCATAGACACAGTCAGGCGAGAAATGACCAAACGTCACTTTGACATAACATGTGATTGGCTATGAATACACTGGATTGTTCATTTAATTGTTTAATAATAGTATTTTTAATTTTTATCTAATTTTTTTAATTTAGTGACTATGTTCTTTGTTTTCTCCTATAATCTCTTTTTTTTGGACTTGGTAAGCACTTTATATTGTTTCATGTTGGTGGAAATTCGTAAATGGCATTGGATTACTCATATTTAAGTATACTACACTCTAATTATATTATTTGTCCGTGAATTTTCCTAAAATGTATAAATAAATAAATTATCCGACGCGTCTACTGTCTGGTCTAGAACCGGGAACTCCCAGCACTATGAGCACCAAAATTAACTCGAAAGGCACTGTTGAACATCTAGACCAGAACCAATTTAGAAAATATATTAACTGCCTCTGTGGCCGAATGGTTTCCATCTTGATCTTCCACGCAGAGGCCCCGGTTTCGATGTCCGAGCCGGGAGAAATATTTGAATGGCTAATATCTATATCTCCCATGAATTTGGATGTAATTTGTGGTAGTCTGTGTGTGTCCATGGCACCCGCGATACAGGGTTTTTCTTATTGCGGGGCTTTGAGTATGTGCGTTATTATTATTATTATTATTATTCATAACGTGTCTCCTATACTCGAGCCAAGTGGCATGTCGCGAACAGATGACAAACGCCCGGACGGAATGACTCTCATCCCTTGTAGTATGGGCCGCCGGGCACTGGTGTGAGACGCCACATGTGCCGACACACTTGCCCCACCCCATTACCAGCTCATCAGCAAGAGGGCTGGCTCCGCAGCTGAGCTGGTGGAAAGAATAAAAAGTAATAAGTACCAGGATCTCGGTTCCGACTACCTATTTACAGCTTTTGGAATCGAAACCCTTGACTCGTCGGGTCCCAGTGCCCTTTATATGTACAAAATGTTATCTAAAAAATTTTTAGACTGTCTGGGAAATCTAAGGGCCTTTCCCCAACGCATTAGCATAGCCATTCAAAGGGGGAACGTTGCCAGCATTGCCGTGGCTCCTTGCCGCGGGGACCCAATTTTATTCATATAATTTAAAAATTCTAATTTTACTGCCCAGTATTATAGTTTTAATTGTACCTTACCTGTATATTATCACAATAATAAACCTATATGTAATTATAATTTCGGTTTCATCACGAGAATGATGATCTTCATTATCATGAAGGCTTACGTCAGAATCCGCCACCCCAGCCTAATGCATTTTCTTGTTGTGAACATTCTTAGGGTCGTATTCTAGAACTCTACTCAATGCTCAAGTCAGGATTTGAGTTGGTTTAAAGCACTCGAAATCATACTCAAGTCCTTGCCATTAGGGTCGTATTTCCAGTGCTTGTGTTTCCAGTGCATACCTGACTTGAGCATTGAGTAGAGTTCTAGAATACGACTCTTAGACATTCATGTTTCATCACCAAATTTTCCTTCATCTGCTAGCGAGAGGTCTAAAGTTATGCAAGTCTCCACAAAAGAAGTAACCCGTTTTTTACAATATTTAGTTATTGAATATCATTATTTCTGCCGTCCATTAACTAAAACGTGAGTAAGTGACAAATGGTCAAATAACCGTTTCAAACAGAAAAAGATAGAACACAAAATTCTCTTTTAAAAACAATTAAAATTAGTTAATGTGTTCGATTTATCGGAACTTACCCTAACGATGCATAACTGAACTATCATTAAACAATTTCAATATTCTGAAATTGCGTTACGGTTTTTATGACATCTCAAAAAACTATTTTGTCACTTTAGTTAGCGGAGGGCAGACGTTTTATTGTCATATTTTTAACCAACTTCAAACAAAGAAAAGGTTCTCAATTCGATTGTTTGTTTTTTATGTATGATACGCGATAACCTGATTTTGCAACCTGATTTTGATGATTCTTTTTTTAGTCGGGTGTCTTAGTATTGGTCATATTTAAATTCGAAGAAAATATTCCACTTTTAAGGGTGGTATAACTAGGGGATGAATCCGGTTTCGCGCACTTTCTATTTACCGATTTCAATAAAAATTGGCAAATATATTATTTTATGTAATTACGAACGAACTTTTGAGATCAGTTTTATTTTTTTATAATAAAGTTACAATTACTCATATATTTTTTGTAAATAAACCTGTCTTCACTACGCTATATGTCCTGCTAGCTCCACTTGATCTCCGTTATCCGATCTCCTAAATCTTGGACCTTACTTTGCCTTTGCATTTTTAATTTTTTTCTGCAATTCGAAGCTTCAATGTTTAGTAGCGTTTTCAACTACTGCACATTTCAAGGTCGCGTACTAGCAGTAACAAGTAAAAAATAATAATAAAAAAAAACAAAAAAATGTTAGATACAAAACTGCCTTTCGCTACGGAGGCTGCGCCCTGATTATAAAGGTGTGGGTGCATTGAATGTTACTAATAAAGTATTTTGTTTAAGATATTGTATTAAGGTATGACGGCTTCGACAGCCTAACGATTTACATTGTGAGGCTGGATACGGAGGTCCTGGTTTCGATTCCCGGTAGAACCAATTTGGAAAATTAACTTTTCAAAATAGGTTCTGGTCTGGGTGTTCTGGTAAGTGCCCTAGAATAGGGAATTCATTAGTTTAAGACCAGGTAATTGACGTAGTTTTCTGGCACATTATTATTATTATACAAATTCCACTTTTCTGCGTGGTTCTCCTTTTAGTAGTTAGGCGTTCGTCTGCCATGGTGATCGATGCGGATTGGTGATATCACGTGTTTACCACTTTGTTTACCGGATTGCTTTGCCATTGAAGTAAGTAATGATTAGTAAATTGCAGGCATCTCTGGGAATCGGAGTAGAGCTTCCTAACTATAATATTACTATCACGTATTTTAACGCAGGCCACACCGCAAATGAAGCTTTTTTTGCGAGGGAAAATCCTACTGGGATACCTCTATCGGACAGGTTATCGGCCGGACTTCGGCCGGCTAAAACCCCACGGTAGCCTTGTCGGGTGCTCTAGTGGGAATGACCCGGGATCGACTTTGCGCACCGGAGCCCGCCCAGCATCTAGAAGGAGCTACGTCCTCCCCCTCCTCGCGGCTTACTGATGAACCAAGCCACCAAGCTCCGATCGCCCGCAGCCGCGAAGGTACGGCGCCGCCGAGCGGGATCCGCCTCTCCCGATCACGATGAACATGAACTTAATGACACATATGACAGGTACATCCAATTATCTTGTTATGGTTATTTTTTAATACATTATATTTGTATTGATTTTGACATTGATATAGATGTGAATCAATTTCATTTTAATTACATTTACTAATCTGTCTATTATCAACCGTAAAGAGCATCGGTACTAATACGATTCCTTGCGGAACGCCAAAGCCTATCAAACGAACCGCGAACTAGTGATTAAGTTTTACCATCAACCACATGCTTTCCTGCATACATTATAAAGGTGAAACAATTGATATCACAGTGTAAGAAATACTAGTTTTATATCTTTAGGGAAGTATTGCCACTTTACGTGGTTCTTGGTGCTGGTGATATTACAGGCACATGGGACTTGTCAAGTTATGTATCAGGGTGACTGGCGCAGCGTCAGTGCCCTTCAGATCTTTGTGGTTTAAAGTTCTGAGTGGCAATACAACTGTTGTGGACAGCGTGTCGCTTACCACCAGGAGCATGACTTGTTCGTCCCGTCACTTGATATTATAAAAATTCTTTATTTTGAGCACGAGTCACTTTTCGAGTTCAATTTTAGACATTTATTTGCAACCAAATAACATCATCAACTCATGTCCCAGTGCTTGGCACGGATCTCCTCTCAGGCGAGTGTTTAGGCCGAAAGGTATCTAACTAGGTGGAGAAATATCATAGATTTCTCATAGATGGCGCTACGGCTAAAAAGTCGTTGAAAAACTAAATACAATGATACGACGCAAGCACATAGAAAAATTCGTGAGGTCTGCTGATTCGTGAATTTATTCTGAGTGTTCGTTTTTTGTATTAATAATAATATACTATTAAAAATCAGTATAAATATTCCATTTAGTGACTTTTTTTTATTATTTTAGTAAAAGTTAAATCCTATGTAACCTCAACTACAGGCTCATTATTGGAAATTTGTCATTTATGATTTTAGATAACTTTACAACATGTAGGTGGCAAACAATTTGTTATTATCTTTCGAGCAAGTTCAGTTACTAATATCTAAATTACACTATGTCTCGATGCCATTGTAATCAAAATCAAGACAGCGCATCCAGTGTGAAACGGGCCTTGCTTTAGTAATACTGGTTGGTTAGAAAACGAGCGACAGTCCACCACAACGCTCCGTACGCGACTGACGATCGTTAAAAAACAAAAAACACGCATCGATCGATTAAAAAATTCGAACTTCGAAAATTTAATTTGAAAACAAAAACGAATAAATTTGAAATTAATTTGAAATTCTTTTACGCGATTACTGCAATGACGAGTAGCTAGTACAAAATAAAAGTTACTTAAATATTTTTTAAAATAGAAATAGATTGGTATTGAGACATTTAATGTGAAGTTTTGTTAAGTGAAAGTGTTTTCTAGATCTAAGAGTGAAAGGTAGAAGTTGTAAGTACTATAGTATATGGTCTGAAGCCTGTTTTTGTATAATCGGGTTAGGTAGCGAGAAGATGAATGTTGAATGACCTAGATGTGTGCTGAAGATTTTCGTCTCAAGTTCAGTGAGTTTTACGCTTTATTTTCGTGTAAAAAGCGTTGCTAATTTGTAGTGAGAATTGACCGTAATATTTTTTTTTTTTACTTTTCTAATAATCGCAGTTTGAAATTGTAACATTTTGAGCTAAAGGCATTCCTACTTTTGGAGTACCTTATTTATTTCTACCGCCAAGCAGTGATGTAGGCATTACTGCATTGCGGTTTTGAAAGATAAGGGTGCTGGTGAAGTTGCACATATATGGGATTGTCAACCTATGCCTCAGAGTGACGTTCTCAGTGGCAGTGCCCCCGAAATCTTTGCGGTTTAAAGCTCTGAGTGACACTGCAACTGTTATGGACAGGCATGTTACTTAACACCAGGCGCACGACTTGTTCGTCCTGTCACTTGATACTATAAAAAAAGTTGCAAGTCAAAATAAATACATAAATATTCGACAATATAATATATGATACTGTGATTCCAAAGTAAGTAACTAAAGCATTTGTGTTATGGAAATCGAAAACAACGACGGTACCACAAACACTCAAACCCGAGACAATATTGAAAAGTTAGTCTCTACAATGACCCGACGGAGGATCGAATCCGGGATCTTCAGAGATGGCGATACTATGAAAACCGGTGAGCAAGCTACTCAACCATGAAGGTCATCAAAAACGATATTTTTCTTATTAATGAAAAGCAAAACCCATTTGACCTCCGTCTCACCTGACGGAAAGTGACAATGAGTTTGAGGATGTAGCATGCACACCTAAATAATGCCTATTCACTTTCGCCTTGAAAAGGTCTAAGTTATAGCCTTCGGGGAACAAGTTTGCAGGCAGGGAATTCCACTCCCTAGCTGCTCGCCATACAAAGTGGAAGCGCTTCGTGAGAATCCGGTAATATCCACAACATAGGGGTGGAACCCCAACCCACGTCTAGTCTACCGGTAATGAAAAGGGGAAGGCGGAATCAAATTATGCAATTCCATCGCACACTCTCCGTGATATATCCTGTAGAATACCAATAAGTTGGCAACTCTACGGCGGTGTTCAAGGCTTTGCAGCTTCGCCTCTACTAATTCCTATTATATCTAATTATTTAAATATTTTTCATATGTGGTGGTCCTTTTCTTAACATTCGCAAATAAAATATAATTTGACACAAACGCGTATACAGGGTAAATATTTTTTAATTCGTTATATTTTGGGGGCCAGCTATTTTTCTCGTTTGGCCAGTCTTATCTGATGTTAAGGGACTTAGACCTTACTTAGACCTACTACAGACTATATTCTTTAATTCAAACCACATTTACTAACAGGAACGCGTCAAATACGGTTGTATTGAGCAGTAAGCTCAACCAAATATATGGCTTTTTGTACTCTTGGTGTAATAAAGCCACATCTGCAAAAAGACAACTTTTCAGGAGAGAAGAACTTTTTAATTAAATAAGAGAGTGACAAAATTACACATAATATGCCTATTTGTTTAATGTAGTTCGACTTTTTTAATAATAAAATCAGTTCTATATTCACCCTGCCGGTGATCGACTTCAGAACCTCAGAGATAGCGACACCATAAAAAACATGTGCAAGCCACTTGAGTCAAAACTCTAGGATAGTGTATTGTCCCAGCATCCAATTTTTCAGTCTTATTATTAGATCAAAGGCAGATTCGAGGTCTGACAGCTAAGTTACCCAACTACCAGCGTTTTGGACAACTTAACGAGGGACAGTACTTCACCCATCAACCTTATTTAAAAAGACCTAGGTCTATCTAGTATTTAAGTTTTTTATGTATATTAACTGAGGTGAATATTTTTGGTAACTTTTATGGTTTATTGATTATACCTGATATAAGTAACCCTTGGATAATGCCACGTGCGATCGTTTATAAAAATAATACCAGCGGCAGTAAAGCTCCTTGTCAAAGAGTTCGTCCAGGGAAGTACTTACCTATTTCTGCCGCCAAGCAGTAATGTCAGCATGATCAAATTACAGGCACATGGGGCTTGTCAACTTATGACTCAGGGTGAAGTCGTTGAAAGACCAAGTACAAAGACACGACGCAAGCACATAGAAAGATTCGTGAGGTCCGTTGGTTCGTTCCGTGGCTTAGTTGGTATAGCGTTCGGCGAGTAGGGTAGACTTGTCAGGAAAGGACTCGCGCGCTGCATTTTAGTTTAGTTAGCGATATTACATCATAAATTTTACTCATCATCGACATTGAATGTGAATTAAAATGGATGAGAAGGTAATTGAAAGTGTAAAAAAAACTCCATGTATATGGGACACACGACTGACAATATGCAAATGCAATGAAACCAAAGATGCGAATAAAAGCGCTGCCCTTTTTTTACCGACGACATGACGTATAATCTCTCCAAGAGATTGAATTTGATCGGAACACGGCTCAATGCAGCTCTGGTCTGCTCTTCCCAGCTCCGCGTCAGTGTAAACGCACCCTATGAATCGCGTAGAGATTACATTAGATTGAGCACCGCATCTGATTCGTATTCGTTGCACATCCGAGAAATGACGGTCCGAAATGTCGCAGGGATCATTTTATCTCTAGGTGTACAAGCGATATTCGCATTTTCTCGGATTCGAATGGGACTTAGTGCACAAGAGACATACGAAGTGGGTCCGAGTTTTCTAGATTTGTATAGTCTCAGATTCGGAACGAAAACGAATGGGATGCAGTATGCAAAAGCGCTAATACTTGACAGTCACCTTCAACCGTGTTATAAGTTTTGAGCATCGGGTATATAACCAGAAATAGAGACGACATGTCATTTAATTTGTTTGAAAACTATTCTGCCATATCATTACTGTGACAACTGCGCTCCGATTGGGCAGCCTGAGTTCGAAACAATTGACGGGTGTCGGCAACTGTTTCACTTCAAATCGACCAGTTAAGTTGAGCTTTGCTATAATGGACGAAAATTGCAAAATTACTTATTTAATATTTAATTACCAATGAAATGTGATTCCGTTTGTTTTGTAATTAGATGTTTTCCTGTTTTTCCCACACCACCGTATAGAACAGCACGGCATTGTTAGAGATATTATCTTTATTACAATAAATAAGAATATTTTTACAGAATATTTTTACAGAATATTTTTACGGAATATTTTTTAGAATATACGGAGACGTACGCACAGGTCAGTAGTTGCCCTGTCTATATTTCAGTGCAAACGAGAGTTGATATTTAAAAGAGCTGTATCGCTAATGTGTTACCAGGAATATATGGCCCTTATTTCGTCTCTATTTCTGGTTATGTACTCGATGGTTTTGAGTGACATTTAATTAATTGTGGAAATTTTTACAACTTTCTAACGATGAGAAGTCAATGAGTAATCATTATGTGCATTCAAATGATGTTAACTAATATAGACAGTGGTCTTAAGTAAGATCTTAATATCGACCCTGTAGCTAAGATGGATTAATTTATTACGGGCCTTAATAAAATAATAATGGTCGCCCTATATACAGGGTTATTTGTAAAAATTAAATACTGCATGTAAAATACTAATAACTTAGTATCAGTAGAGCTTCTTATGAAAGTTCTGTTTCTGTTTTAAAGGGTTAAGGGTGCTAGTGAAATTTCAAGCACATGCGACTTGTGAATTTGCGACGTATCCGGGTGAGGGCCGCAATAGAATGCCCTTTAGATCCGTTTTCCTTTTATTATGATATCAAAATCAGTTGACAAAACGAACAAGTAGTGCGCCTGGTGGAAAGCGTCACGTCTACCCATAACAGATAAAGTGCCTTTCGGGGTTTTTAATTGCCAAGATCTAAATGGCAATGCCACTACGCCCGTAACACATAAGTTAACACGTCTCATGCTTAGAATAATAACGCATAGAAACCTAGTCCGCACACGCTAAGTGAGGCAAATTGAAGCGCTCCCAAAGGGCATACACGAGCGGACGGGCCTTCAGTGCTCAAGGTCAACTTGCACCGCGAACAGCTCCAGAATTTTAGCTAAAAATGACGAAATGTGCGGCAAATGAGTGTAAAAATACGTCAAATAAACCTAAAATAGATACTAACATCACATTCCACAAGGAAGTAACGCGTTTCAACTTGTGTTTTTATATAACCACTAAAACTAGCCTACATGAATTTGATTTTTGCCTCACTTGTGACAGTTCGTTTGATATGAAACTATCATTCTATGCGTTATTATTCTAAGGTCCCATGTACCTATAATTTCACCGTCATCCTTACGCTTCAAAACCGGAACGCAGTAATGCTCAAATTACTGCTTGGAGGCAGAAATAGGTATGGTGGCAGTACTTTTGTTTTCACAGCCATGCACTAGGGACTAGACAATCACAAATTACACCCAAACTCACGGGAGAAATAAATGTAGGCCGTACAAACATTTCTGCCATAGAAATTGAATTCCCTGGCGAACTCTTTTATAAGGAGCTCTAGTATTTTGCTGCTATCTATGCGATTTAAAGTTTTAAATAGATATGCGACGCCAGATGCACGCCTTATTCGTTCCGTTACTAGGTACCGTAAAAAAATTTAATACGTAGGCAATTCTTAACAAAAAGACGCCATCAAATGTTACCAATGACACGGCATATGACTTAATCGACACGTCTTATCAAACAAGAGCTATTACTGGCATTACAATTCAAAGGTGAACAATTTGTCGCATTCCATTTGATTCATATGTCAAATAAATAAAAATGAAAGTCCAAAAACAAAAGAATATAGTGATGTTAAACTCACTTTCTGCGCTTTTGTCTTACTATGTTTGTCTTATTGTCTTTGTCTTTAACACAAACTGACGTGTACTTTCGAAAATAAAACAAAAGAATTGTTTATAAAAGACATTTTTAAGAGAATTAAATGAAACTGACAGTTTTGACTTTGGAATATTATCCAACCATACATCTTTTATACATTCATATTATCTACATAACCTCCAATTACGCTCAGACACTTATTTTATGTCTGATATTGATTTACACGTAAAGGTGCTATTACATCAAGTGACGGGACGAACAAGTCGTGCGCCTGACGGTAAGCTACACGCCGCGCCTGTCCATAACAGTTATAGTACCACTCAGAGCTTTAAGTTGCAAAGATCTGAGGGGCACTACCAATGCGCCCGCCACCCTGACACATAAGTTGACAAGTTTCATGTGCCTGTAATTTCACCAACACCCTTACCCTTCAAAACCGGAACACAGTAATGCTGACATTACTGCTTGACGGCAGAAATAGGTAAGGTGGCAGTACTACCCTGGACGAACTCTTTCACAAGGAGCTCCTCTGCTACCAAAACATGACATGTGAATTACGAGTACGTGTGTAAGTTATATTATAAATACAGTGAGTTGATTTGCATTCTCGGCATATTTAAGAAATTAATAATAGAAATAATGCTAAATCATCTAAAAATAATTGAAAAGTCTCTGTTCAATCTGTTCAATATTCTGGCTAATTGTATATAGTAAAGTTTTGCAAAATTGTCTGAAGTCGTATTCACCGCGCAAGGGCAGTGACCCCGCTCCCGCTTCACCGAGCGATACGTAATATTTCTCGATCGCTTATTTACCTCTTTTTTTATGATTATGTAAATAAATAGTGAATTATAATAATACTAGTAGTATTGTTTTACCATTAGTATTGTTATAATTTACTATTTATTTACATTAATTAGAAAAGTTGACTGAAAAAAGTTTTTAGTAACTTAGATTTGGTACTTACCAACTTTAGGTTACATGAAAGTATTGCTCTGCACTGCTGGCTTTAACATTAGACTCCACAACTTTGGAAGCAGAAACTCTTTCGACACTCCTACGAGTGTCGAAATGTCTGCGCCGTAAACTAACCGTTTCACATCATGCCATAAGAATAGACAGGCACTTGTACTTGATGGATTGCCATGCAGGTTCTGGTGAACCTGGTTGCGGTTTTTTTTTGCACTACTAACTCTTGTTTACATACCGAACCACATCGCATTTCGTGACCGACTAGAATAGAATGTATGCGTGACGTAGACGCAGTACGGGAAGCAAGGTCGTCTGATCTACCAATCGCGCGTTTGATACGACACTGCCCCGCCGTCGCTACCCGCACCCCACCACCAAATAGATCTAAAAAACGTTTTTTTCTGCGCATTTAAGGTCAATGTTCAAAATGTTTGCAAGTGCCGTACAAGTCAATGACCTTTGGATCAAATTTGTTTACCGCAATTAAATAAAAAATATGAATTTATGACATTTTTTTCGATTAATTTTTTTGTGATTTGGGTTCAGTTTCGGATATAGAATGACCTCTGTAAATACGGCGAGAATGCAAATCAACATATTGTGTATGTACGTACACGATTACACCTGTCTATTTAACATTGTCGTAATGGTGTTATTGAGATAGGTCGCTATTATATACCGTCACTAAGCTAAAATTTTGCTTTTTAAATTAAATCTTATTTTCAGAAACATCTAAGTTAATTTCTCCGAAAATTGACTTTTTTACATAGTCACGGTATATTTTTTGCTTTTAATTTCTTTGTGGAAGCCATCCATCACTGGTAACTCATTAGGCAAATGGGCCTTAATATCACTTTTAAATATCAACTATCGTTTGCGCTGAAATCACAAATTAGAAAGCTGAAATAGTACAGCGCCAACAACTGGCCTGTGTGTACGCACACTCCAAAAATATCCTCTCCGCATATTCCAAAAATATTCTGTATTTATTATAATAAAGATAATATCTCTAACAATGGTGACTGTTCCATTCGGTGGTGTGGGAAAAACAGCAAAACATCTAATTACAAAACAAACGCAATCACATTTCATCGGCAATTAAATATTAAATGTGTAATTTTTCAATTTTCGTCCATTATAGCAAAGCTCAAGTTAAACTCGCCGATTTGAAACGAAACTATTGACGACACCTGTCAATGGTTTCTAATTCAGGCTGGCCAATCGGAGCGCAGTTGTCATCGTAATGATTTGGCAGAATAGTTTTCAAACAAATTAAATGACTTTTCGTCTCTATGTCTGGTTATATACTCGATGGTGGCAACAAACACTCATACATTGTATAGTAGTTATTTACATACTGTTATATAATGTTACATATTACATATTATATTATCTATAATATTACACTTAAAAATCGAACTACATTGCCAACAGTTTATATATAATTATAATAAGTGAGCCTGATATGACATGGTATTTCGTGGAAATATCTCTAAAGATAACATTCTTGTTTTACGACGATACCTTTCGGCTAAAACTCCTCCTTCATGAAAATCGTCAAATATTCGGACGGCACTCTCACCACTAACGAATAGTGGAGGAACTCCTTGCCGCTCGACCCTCAGGATGTATTAGGCTTTTAGTCCGATGTACTCTTCAAAGTTACGAGGAGTGGTATTCATATTTACATGTTTCTTCTTCTTTCTATCTTCTGTCAACCTTATTCGACAAAGATTTTTCACAATTCTATCATTCTTTATCTGACAAACAAGACAATATAAAAAACTTGACGCCCGCAATGTGATCGTCAATTAAAACGAAAGCAACTCACGCGTCGGCGCGCTTTTGGGCCGATGCGACCCGCCAAATCGTTCTTATACAGGCTGACATTTTATCATCAATTCATAAATAAATAAATGAGTAAATATCATTTTGAACCCTTGGTTATAATAACACATGTGATCGAACGCCAAAAGTGCTTTTATCACATGAAAATCTATGTGAAATTGTACAGTTAAAGTCATATCTAAGTATTTTTATAGTACACTAGCTGTACATAAATACGTTGCAATGTCACTGAAAGAAAAAAACAGTTTCGTGCCCTTGGTATAACAAAGGCACATGTCAAAGTTTCACACACAGGCACACAACACACAAAGACAACACAACACACATAGGCACACATATTTTTGTTGCACTCTTTTAGTTTACCCTCATTGGAATATAATTAAGTCCGCCAAGGGGTGGGGACTGGTTACCTGAGATACAGGTTTTAGTTCAGGAACCAGCCTCTGGAACCAGATTTTGATATTATGTAAAGTATTTATTTTTACGTGCACTGTTTGTGGAGACAATAAACGATTTTATTATTATTAAAAAAAGTCATAGAAATAACACGAGTTACATGAAACAAATTACGTATATTGTGTGTAATTTTGTAACTCTCTTAATTAATAAAAAAGTTCCTCTTTCCTGAAAAGTTGTCTTTTTGCATGTGTATGTATTACAACAAAAGTACAAAATATCAGCCTTCCCTTATTTTTTGTTCCTTTTAATAAATGTAGTTTGTATTAAAGAATATAATCTGTAGTAAGTAGGTCATATCCCTTAACATCAGGTAAAACTGCGGCCAAACGTGTGTCTGTTATTAATAACAAAATAGTTGGTTCTTAAAACATCATGAATTAAAAAAATGTCACCCTGTATACGCGTTTGTGTCAAATTATATTTTATTTGCAACTGTTAATTTTCCGGTACAGGCGTGACGCTTACCACCAGGCCTACAACTAGTTCGTTCCTTCACTTAGTATCATTAAAAAAAGACTCTTACGTTGTATAAGCATGTATGCACTTTGTGGTAGGGGTGATTGATTCACTTTTTGTACAATCTCTAGAATCCATTACTTCCAGAGACAATCAATGCGCGCTATGTCTGGACCACAATGCCTCCGGTGAGCACCGTGAAATGGACCAATCACAGAGAAAATAGACTGAAAACAAACTGCAACCGAGTTCTGAGAAATCGACAATACTTAACATCAAGCCTGTTCGAAGGGGTTAGAGACAAAAACAAACAAAGACATGCATCTAGAAGATACATGAAGGAGAAAAGGCAAAGTGCTAAAGAGAAAGAGCAAAGTGTATATAACTGCACTTTGTTATGTAAGAAACAAAGTGGTGATATATTACGTGATGAAAGATGTAAAGTACAAAGTATAAAGGAAGAAAAATGGGAAAGTGTTGATGTAAAGTGTAAAAATCAGTTCCGAAGAGATGAGAAAAGTGAGAGAAGGAGCTGGAAGCAGAGTAAAAGATGGAGATTGAACGGCGTTTTGATTCCTTTGATGATTTTGAATGTTACTGGACAAGTCAATGGTGCTGTTGAAGGTAAATATATTTTTTATACTTATTTGGTTTTAAAACTTTCAATATAATTATAAGTGCAACTCGAAGCTCCTTACAACACGCAATTCGAGTTCCTTTTAATATTTCTACAAAGAGTGCATCAAAATATTTCAACGATTAATTTTAAGTGGTGATTGTACTCATAATAAAGTACTTAGTATTGTCCTCATACCTATCTCTAATGACAAACAGTAATGTGAAGCAATGCAGGGTTCTGGTAGGTTTGCTGGTTTTGAAGGGTAAAGGCCTTTTTTGACAGACTGTCAAGACAATGAGAAGAGCTGGAATGACAGTCGTCAGACGATAAATAAAACGTCACGATAAAAGTGTGACGGCAGATAATCGCAGCTACTATTGTCGTCATGTCTTATTTATCGTTGTCTCATATCTGCAAGCAACAAGGTAGATGCCGTGAAACGATAAATTGTCATCACAATCCAGTGGGAACAGCTAGGCATGACTGTCGTTCAACGATACAAAAAAGTCCACGACACAATCACGATGGGAATAGGCTAAACGCAACAGTCGTCCAACGATAAATAAAACGTTACGAAGAAGGGAGCTGGTGAGATTATAGGCTCTTGGTTAACTTAGTGTCGCAGGGTGACAGACGCAGTGGCAGTGCCCTTCAGGTATTTAAGTGTTAAAACTGTTACGGGTAGCCATGCCGCTTATCACCAGAAGCACGACTTGTTGAACGTCATATATCTTTAATAAATATTGTGTAAAGAAATTTCGGGTAATCCGAGCACAAAATGCGTTTTACAAAAAGGCGATTTCAAATTTTGAAAGTCAATTTTGAAACCTGTTTGTATCATAATTACTTACTGAACTATTTTAGAATCTTCTCATTGCAATTTATATTAGTTGCCCCGCTTTACAACTCACAGAACTTTATTCATAATATCCAGATATCACAAGCCGTATGATAGCTTCTCTCCTCGGTTACCCGACATCTTGCAACTACGGCCCTGACGTGCAGCCTTGCATGCTGTCCATCAGCTGCTGGCTGCGGGGAGGCACAAGGCTAAGAGGGTGTGGGGGAGGTTGGCTGTTTTCTTGTTGCGGCAGTGAAGATGCTTTGAGGAACGATGTTTTTGAGAACAGGTAATGTAATGTAACTTACTTTTTAATTTTAATTTTTGGTTACTTGATAGTAATTTTCACTGGCCGTGTTCAAACCAATAGCCTAGCACGGCTTACTCTAATGAGTAATGGCTAAATCTAATAAAACAAGGTTAGTGGCCGAAAAACCATTCCTTGGTCGTGTGTAATAAACAACACTTACGTTATCATGGATGAGTTAGGTACAAGAAAAAAGTGTGAGATGTTATATTTGACAGAGGACCTCATGAATAAACTAAAATCTCTGTGACTGAATTACTTATCCTAAGCCGATGATACTGCTCTGCTTTTTTCTGCTAACTCTGATAAGGAAGTCTATGAGTATGCTCAGCGAGGATTCAATGTCGTTTGTTTATTTTCTGATAAATGTCACCAATTCTTTTCATTTTCGATAGGTGTCCATTGTACAAATTCAGATTTTTTTTTATATTTGTACGTAGTTAATGGAACAACTTGGTTTGTTAATAAGTTAATACATTTCAAAATTCAACAAATTTTAACCTGGATAATATTTTATAAGGCGCAAACCATTTACGATACATCTAACTCAACCTGACTCCTAAGACACAGACTCTAGTCTAGTTTAGGAGCCAGTGTATTCTCAAACCTTAGCGTATGCCTTTTTCATTGTATATTTAGTAACAACTTTTTATGTATATTAGTGATAAGGCTAAAAAGTTAATAAAGATATATTATTATTATTATTTTTTGTAATATTTCTACAAAGCTTTATGTTTTCCGAAATAAATTTAGAAGAAATTTCAAAATATATGACGAAAAGCGCTTAGTACACCCGAAAGGAGTATCAACCAAGTAAAGATGACATCCAGGTGGGAGTAATTAATTTAACTCTGAGAATAAACAGATAGATAAAACGTTAAATGTCTTCCCACAAGCAAACATAAGAATCTGAATAATTCTAACAAGAAACAGAAACAAAACTGAAATTAAAAAGGAATGCAATCCTGAACAGTCCTATATCTTTCTGCCGCCAAGCACTAATGTGTGCGTTCTGGTTTTAAAGGGTGCTGGTGAAATTACAAGCACATTGGACTGGAAAACTAATGTCTCAGGGAACGGGCGATGTTACCCCTTCAAATTGATTTAAAGCTCTGAGTGGCAATGCAACTGTTATGAACAGGGGTGTCGCTTACTACCAGGTGCTCTGTTTGTCTGAAAATTTCGGCTTTGCCTTCTCACATAGCACTTAGAGTGCTAGTAATCCCTAGGCCTCCAAGATCGCTAAAACTATCACCAAACTTATCTTAATAAGGTAACCTTCTAAAATAATTGAATATCAATTCAATAAAAATTTAATTAATACAGTGAATAGCGACATCTCTCGCCGGGACTGGTAGCTGTAAAGGTACTAACTGGGTGATAAATCTGTAATAGATTTCTCATAGATGGCGCTACGACTAAAAAGTCATTGAAAGACCAAGTACAAAGACATGACGCAAGCACATAGAAAAATTCGTGAGGTCTGTTGGTTCGTTCCGTGGCTTAGTTGGTATAGCGTCTGGCACGGTATGCAAGAAGACGTCGGTTCGAATCCGACCGGATCGAAGGAATTTTTTCTGAGTGTTTTTTCTGAGTGTTCCATCTTTGTATTAATAATTATAAGGTAACCTTCTCCTTACAGCATACCATCGTCAGAGTGGAAGTACAAAGTGGTACCACCGAAGCTGCGGCAGGTGCCTCAGCGTAGTGTGGTGCCAACCAATGTGTTTCGCAGACGAGTTGACGACGATTTTACCCAGGTTTGTCGTTTTACGAATTGCTAATTTAAAAAGCAAGAAACAAAATATAACGACTGCATGAAAATATAATGATGCAAATTTTGTAGTGTTATATGTGTGGTTGTGGCGTGCGCAAAAGGACTTCATTCAGCATAAGCCACAGCCATGATTGACTGTGGCGCTGGTTTTCAATGAGCACTGAAAGACGGTGACTCTAGTAGCAGTAGAGCTCCTTACGAAAGAGTTCTTCCAAAAGACTACTGCCACCTTACCTATTTCTGTCGACACGCAGTAATATGAGCTTTAATGCGTTCCGGTTTTGAAGGGTAAGGGTGCACTTGGGACTGGTTAACTTGTGTCTCAGAGTGACGGGCGCGGTGGCAGTGCCCCTCAGATCTTTGCAATTTAAAGCTATGAAGCGCATAACTTGTCCGTCCCGTCATTTGATATTATAAAAATAACTCATAGACTATGTCATACAATCTATAGATAAGTATTATTGTCACTTTTAAGAGCTACTTCTTCTTCTTATCGTATCGACAGCTTACACTATAATACTGGCCAACGTGGTGTAAAGATTTGCCAATATGCTTAAGGCAAACGCCGATTGTTGCCCAGAGTTGCGCTAGACGTTCGTAAAGGACTAGAGCTAGACATAAAGGAATGGTGTTCATGCACGGAGGTTCTTTTCGTGCATCCCGAGTTTACTAATGACGTGTCTACATAGGGTCGAGTGCTGAATTCGGCAGACTACTTCGCATTGCCTAAAGAGGTGAATTCTAATCACTGATTACACCATGGAAGGAAAAAAACGATGGCAGTGTCTAACACCTCGATTACTATCAGAACCGCTGTTGCCAAAACTCGCACATTCATAATTTGAGATACTATGTTATCTTAATAATGATTGGTTGTAGTTTCAAATTTAAAACGAAATAACAAATTCTGGACTGTTAATATAATTTAAACGTTACCCTGTACAATATACCGATATTGTTGGAAATTCAATACCATTAATACCTATTATTGCTAGTTATGTTTTGATTTTATATTGAAATTTCAATCAATGTGCCGCCATCTAGCGGTCAGGAGCTGCACGACGACGATTTCGAGATGCTTACTTAGCTCTCCAAAAACGAACCGAGTATATTGCAGGGTATAAAGTTATATTACTTTCGTTTCTTGTAACAAAAAAATATAAAAAGCGAAATAAGGTATTTTTCTACACTGTTGGCGCTTTGGCACACGTGACACGCAAACTAACCACAATTTGGAATTTTATAATAGAACGTTGTTTGTATTAGCTCTCAAAATATTTGACAAATCACCGGATACTATAAAAGAATTAAATTGCAGACAATTAAAATTAAATTGCATATAGGAAATGAAACTATTTTTCCGGATTTAAATCGCGTATATTTGTTTTTTCAAACAAACCGACGTTTCGGGCCCTTTACAGTCAACCGTGACCATGGGACCTGTAAAGGGCCCGAAACGTCGGT
>NW_020653732.1:5953349-5976184 GCF_003589595.1 Hyposmocoma kahamanoa | reverse complement strand
ATATCGGGAAAATTTTACTTCTATTATTATCAATACCCAAATGGAACACACACACAGAAAAATCTTTTTAACATAATTCAAAGACATGCAACGGCACTTAGAGAAATAAAATCTGCCGACACGATCTGTACCTCTGTTTGGTAAGAACGGTAGTCGCGGTATCATGAAAAGTAAGCGGAGTAAAGAAAAAACGAACAAATGTGACATTTATTCGTTGTGACCTCTTTTGCAAACACCTGCAAGTACATTGCTTACAGGTGTTTAGAAAAGGGGGCCAATAACACTCTTAGATATAAAATATTCGTCGTTGCCAATGCAAATGGGACCCACCCACATACAGGCATAATAGTGTCCACTAATAAAAAAGTAATATTAAAAATTATATCACACAAAAATCAAACAAGCACTAAAAAAAACTACGAGACTTGAACTGTGTCTGTTTTTTCCAATCTAGGGCAACGGTTCTACTAACTAAGCTATAGATCGAATAAGTAGATTTTACGAATTTTGGAAACCTGTGACAAATCTTTGAAATTATTTCTAATTTTTCATAGCGCGCTATCTTCCCAAACGGGTCAAGAATCTCATTTGAAATTTAATTAATTTCAAATTTCAAAAACTTAAACTCAATACTTACGCAGACACGGTTGTTAAAATATAGTCTGTCTCCACATCTTCATTGAGCCTAATTAGAAACCCTGAACCGATAAAAGGAAAACCTTTCTAAAGACAGAGCTACGCCATTGCTCTACTTAAACAATTTCAGAACCACCTGCAGCCGTCTCTGTCTCCCACCGAGAGGACGACGAAGCTTGAATGCCCTCAGTACAGCCGCAGACGCCTCGCGGTCAAGGCTCTACGGCTAACGACCTGCGCCTTTAAAAAAAAAAGGAAAAAGCGCGCGCTCGGGCAAATGTCGAAAAAATATCATAAATTATAAAAAGTTTTTTCGGATTAATATTTAAAAAAATAAATATATGTAAAGATTTTTTTTATTTTTTAAAAGTTTTTTAAGTTCGAGTAACTGTTATTTGGATAATGAGTACGCAGTGATTGTGGCTTGTCCGTTAAGCAGGTGAATATTAACTGAATTCAATGCACCGTTGTCTTTAATGACTGCTTTCTTTTTATAAATTTATATTTTATTAGTGCTATTCTGCAGTAAGTACTTATAATAAAAAATATTCCCTAATAAGTATTTTTGAATTATAGCGGAATTCGCAATCTTAGTTTAATAAGATCACATCTGCAAAATGAGAACTTTAAAGGATTTCTACGAACGAAAGTTAGTTGATAACTTTTTAGTGTTTAAATGGGACAGATATAAAAATTTACATTTACAAATAATTTGTTTCGTGGATGTCATGTTATTTTAATGATTTTCATGTGATAAAATAATTTTTAGTGTGTGATAAGATGTTGCTTTATTATACTCAGGCTACGAGTTATATTTTGTCGTACTATTGTCGTCGACTTTATTACACACACATCAAAGTGTTTGTTTGTAACACTTATGTATTTTTCTGGACAATTTTATAATTTGAAATTGACTAAAAAAAATCATTGGTGTTCTAAAAAACAATTCAGGCACATCGGACTTGTCAACGTATGTCTTAGGGTGATGGACGCAGTGGCAGTGCCCTTCATATGTGATTTAAAGTCCTGAGCGGCACCTGCAACTGTCATGGACAGGCGTGTCGCCCAACACAAAGTGCGCTACTTGATCGTCCCGTTAGTTTGGTATCATAAAAAAAAAATATGTAGTTTTATTTTCAGTTGTTATTATAAACTGCCTAATTAAATTATTGTTTCAAGTTCTTAGGTTTTTTGCGATTGTTTCACATTGTGAATTAATATTTCGGATCTAAATTAAACCAAACGAAAAGAACCAACGTCTCGGATTCTTTACAGATTTCATAGTCACGGTTGACTGCGATAGTAAAGTCAAGGCATGAACCGAAACGTTGGTTTGTTTGAAAAACCAAATACACGCTATTTACATCAGGAAGAATAGTTTTATTTCCTATAAATTATTGTTTAACATTATTAGATTAATTTGGATTAAGATTTTTAAACAGTTTATCTATCTATCGAGTTCTTAGGTTTTCGCGATTGTTACATATGTGTAAATTCCTATGGGAAATTAAACTATTTTTCCGGATTTAAATCGCGCATATTTGATTTTTCAAACAAACCGACGTTTCGGGCCCTTTACAGATACCATGGTCATGGTTGACTGAGGTGGTACAGTCTATCTATAGTCTATGGTATAGTTTATCTATCTTTGGAAGTCTCCTCAAAGATCATATATTATGATCTATTAATCACTATTGTATTGCAAATATCGAGTAGCGGTAGATCTACCCGTGAAAGAGTTCGGCCAGAGAAGTACTGCCACCTTACCTATTTCGTGAGCATTGCTGCGTTCCAGTTTGGAGGAGAAATGGTGCCGGTGAAATTACAGGCACATGGGACTTGTCAGTTTATGTCTCACGATGACAGGCGCAGTGAGAGTGCCCTTCAGATCTTTGTGATTTAAAGGTCTGGGTGGCACTGCAACTGTTATGGACAGGTATGTCGCATACCACTTGGTATCACAAAAAAAAGTAAACACGAACTAAGTATTCTAACACCTCGCTGAAAATTACGTCAGCAATGAATGAGTATATAAAACATATAAATAAGTATACACCCAAATACTTCATTGTAACTAAAAATTATTAAAATCTGACACAATGCAATTTTTTGATTTTGAGTAATGAGCAATTAAAGTTCTGAAAATGTAGTAACTACAATTTCTTACTCAACGAAGGTTTTGTAATGCGGTTTTTAGCTGTAATAAAAGGGAACCTACATACTTTTAGAAGTATTATACAAATTTTCACCGACCACGTTAAATTAAAGGTATTTTTGAGAATTTCGTTCAGTATTACTATTTCTCATAATCATTTCATGTAAATTACATTTCTTATTATGCAACGTCACAAAGGACTCATAAAAACCAAATTATGCCATTAAACTTAATTTTAAATTTTGAAAATGAAAGGAAAATTTCTCTATAACTTATCCACTAACTAGTGTAGATCTGGCTCAGCAATCCTGTACTATATTAGCAAAACGACACTAACCAAAAATGTACGACATTCTTCACGGAGTTACTAATAAATTGTTTTACAACTCAGCGATCTCTGTCACTACCAAAAAATTTCAGTTTAGCGCTGTTTCCAATGCCCCGTTCCCTTTATACAGCATAATGTCATTACGTCATGCAGCAAATTCTAAGTAAACAATGTACACGGGTGTTTTTGCATTATAAAATTCGTACTCTCAAATCCAAAATGATGTTCAAAATAAAAAAAAAATAGTTTTTTTGAATAGTAACGTTATCATTTTCAGTGTGCGATATATATATACAAAAGATATTTGTTGCTCAATAGGGTATCTGAATTACTTTCAGTCTGTGGTCACCACGACCATTAGCGTAACAGCCTGAGCACTTGTACAAATATGTAAATAAATAACGACAAAAACATTGTAAACAATTCTAATAAACAAATTCACACCATAGTTGTAACAAGGTCACATCTCCAAAATGACAACTTTTCAGGACTGACGTTTGCAGATGCTACGCACGAAATTAGTCAACAACTTTTTTATGGTTAAATAGGAGAGTTAAATTTAAGATAAACATAATTTGTTTCACGTAATAAAAACACTTATGACGTATGATCACATGTGGCGTTATTATACCAATGGTACGAGGAATGTTGTGCTAAACCAAAACACTGCAAGTTACAGTACAGTCTTTTGTGATATTAGAACAAGAATGATTCGACTGTTATCAAGGCAAAACCAAATTCGTCGATAGAAATAGCTTAATTTGCAAAGCAAAATTGTAATGGCTGATTAGAATTATTTAATATCTAATATTGCGTACCAAGTTAAACGTATTTTTTAACTTTATTAGTCTGAAAGTTCCAAAAAAACCGGATAAATAAGTTTTCGTAAATGTGAACGTTTCGGGTCCTTTGCAGATCCCACAGCAGACTGAGATGGCAGTCATAGTTAAATTTCAAGTTTGTTGAAGTTTTACTTATTGAGAAAAGAGTGAAACGATTGTAAGTCACAGGATGACTTTTCCTAAGCTACACGAAGGAAATAAAACTATTTTTCCGGATTAAATCGCGTACATTTGTTTTATCAAGCAAACCAACATTTCGAACCTTCTTCTTCGTAACAAACCAACGTTTCGAACCCTTTACAGGTTCCATGGCCACAGCTGACTGAGGCTGCAAAGTCAACATGTTACGTCTAATATTACTGAAAACCATTCTATTATACATAACTTGGTGATGACTTTACCATCTCAGTCTACTGAGACCATGGGACCTGTAAAGGGCACGAAACGTTGGTTGGCTTGAATAAACAAAAACGCAATTTACTTCCGAATAATAATCTCAGTAGAGTACTAAAAAAACCGACCTCAAAAGTACGGGGAATTACGTCTATTTGCTAAGTTTTATTGAAATATCCCCTAGTTCGCCACTATACAGGACTTGACACTGATAATAATAATCGGTTCTCACTACTCCAAGTATATTGAGAGAAAACGCCTTGAGTTGGAGAAATAGCAAAATCAACCATTAAAATAATTGCTCCTAAATTAAAGTTAGGCGCTATTTATAAAAATGAATCTTCATGCGTGAACAGCCACCCTTAAAGGTGGATGACTTTCTTCAAAATGAAATGGGACTACTATGGAAGTACCCCCTTTCTAACAAAACAAGAATCATGAAAATCGGTTCACAAATACCGGAGATATAGCGTAACATACATACAAAAAAGACACGGTCGAATTGAGAACCTCCTCCTTTTTTGAAATCGGTTAAAAACAAATACTTTTATTGCCTATGTATAACAATTGTGAAAACCTAAAAAGTCGATAAACTTATAGTATACTTAAAATTAAGTCCGTAGTCCGAGGGTTAGATTTTTTCCTTACCTATCAACGGCGTTGACTGCACAGTAGGCTCGGATAACGGCCCTCCAATCACAGGTCGTTGATCCTGTTTGTACGGCTACTGCCAGCTGCACTTATTGCAAGTACATACTTGCAGTTATACTAAACAGTACTAGCTAAATAACAATCACCATCAACACTATGAGTTTGTACATTGTACTTCAAGGGACCTTATGGTAACGAAATAAAGTTTAATATTGAAAGTGAAACTATTTTTTCGAATATAAATTACCATAGCAATGAGTCGGGTTCTTTTACAGTTCCCGCGGTTACGGCTTACTGAGATGGTAGGATTTTTTAAAATTATATAAAGTGACGGGACGACCAAGTCGCACGACTTGGTCACCTGATGTTAAGCTACACGCTTGTCCATAACAGTTGCAGTGCCACTCAGAGCTTTAAATCACAAAGATCTGAGGGGTACTGCCCCAGGTCTCTGTCTGAAATATCATGTTCACAAAATATCATATTCGCAAGCTACCACATTCTCAAGATATTACATTCTTAAGACACCACATTCGCAAAACAACATTCTAAGTACAGGTAATAATAGCCGGTCTTACTAGCGACAGACAGAGGGTTAGATTAGGTAATATTAGACGGCACCTGTTACCCTAAAACCTAAGTTGACAAGTCGACTAATAATATGACTTATAAGTCAATGCTTATAGTGTTTCGTTTTCAATGGCAGGCTATCACCAAAATTTAAGATATTGAGACTTCTTTTGGTGTTTGACGCTCTCCAATGACCACTGGGCACTAGATACAGTAAATTAAGTAGCAGCAAAGCTCTTTGTGAAAGAGTTCTTTGCCACCTTACCTATTTCTACCGAAGTAAGCATTACTGCGTTGCGGATTTGAAGGGCAAGGGTGCTAGTGAAATTACAGGCACAAGGGACTTTCTAACTTATGCCTTAGGGTCACAGGCGTAGTAGCAGTGGCCCTCAGAGGGAGCTCTGAGTGATATTGCATATCATATATATACAGGTATATTTATCTCTCAGCGTCGATTTCTGGTAGGATTAATGTAAGAAGCGAAAATGTCTAATATTAATGCAAACCACTTTATTCTGAGCTATAGTTTCAAAGTAATTAATGTTTTTTTTAATGATTATTTTTTTTACACTCATAGCCCCCAGCGCGGGGGAAACCCTGGATCGTGGGTGGCATGGATACACACATAGACCACCATACATTACACCCAAACTCACGAGAGAAATAAATGTAGGGCAACAAATATTTCCCGGGAATCAAACCCAGGACTTCTGCGTGGCAGTGCGGATTGTCACCGGCCATGGAGGCAGTCATATTATTTTATTTTTATTTTTTTAAACAATCGCACACACTCAACATAGCCCCGCACTAGGGAGACCCTGTGTCACTGGTGCCATGGACACACACATAGACAACCACAAATTACACCCAAACTCACGAGAGAAATAAATGTAGGCCCTACAAATATTTCTCCCGGCTCGGGGATTCGGGACCTCTGCGTGGCAGTCCCGCATTGTAACCGTTCGGTCACGGAGGCAGTTAACAAAAAAAATTATTATTATTAATATATAATAAATACTTTTTTATTAATTGGAAGACCAACGGCTATCTTATAGAATAAAAACTTAAAAAATATTGGAGAGCTAATTATAGATCCTCACCAATAGACACACATTAAGTTGAAGTTAATCAGCCTTAAATTATAACTATGCGAGTATAACGAGTTAATATACTGTGACAAAGTCGGGACAATAATAAAATAAAAACTTACTCGTCAAAAAACAAATTACTAATAAGACACTTTACTGATGCAACACTAGAGTTATACCTTTCTTTACTATAGTACCATCAGACGGCTCCATTGATTAGCACCATCAAAAGGTAATTTTTCTTGGTATCGTGGAATTATTTTTTGAATGTTCTACGGCAAAACAAGTTTTCTCTAGTACCATTTCAAATATAAGTATATCTATAGTCCATTTGTTTAGATACTTAACTGAATGTAAACAATTTGGAAATGTCTATTTAATGAAATATATATTATTAAAATGATTTTTACTTACCTTCAAATACAAAATACAAATACTTAGCTTCATATGAAATTGCATATCTAATTTTTATACCTATTTATTTGTGAAATAATGGGTTTTTCAATAAGAACTTTGTTTTGTAAATCAAAATAAAACAATAAATTTAGATGACAATGATTCAAATTTTTATTGTATTAATAAAAGTAAGGTTTGGCAATTATTAATGAAAAATGATATCTGATAAATGTCCACCACGACCACAGTTACAGATGTCGATTCTTTCCATAAAGTTTTTAATCACTTTAACAACTTTTTGAGAAAGTGGTGGGTTTATTTGGTTAATCACTTCAAAAATTGTGAGTTTTAAGGCTGCAATCAATTCGATTGGCTCCGTATAGACTCTGTCTTTAACATAACCCCATAAAAAAATACTCCAGCGGTGTTAAATCATATGATCGAGCTGGCTACTTAACGGCTGAATTTCGTGAAATTATCGGGAAATTTGGTTTGCAATAAATTAATTCATTGTTTCGGTGGCAATGTGACTTGTGCCGTGGGCATTGGGCCGTTTTTTTTCGAAAATTCGGCTGGAAATGCGGTAACGGTGAATGGATCACGCTATCGCGAGATGTTAACAACTCAATTTTGGCCTAGCATTGATGACATGGATATCACTGACATGTGGTTTCAACAAAACGGTGCCACATGTCACACAGCCAATGAGACGATCAATTTATTGCAAACCAAATTTGCTGATCGCGTAATTTCCCGAAATTCAGCTGTTAAATGGCCAGCCAGATAGTGTGATTTAACACCACTGGATTATTTACAGAGTCTATACGGAGCCAATCGAATCGACTACAGCCTTAAAACTCAAAATCCGTGATGTGATAGCCGAAATAGACCCGACATTTTGCCAAAAAGTGATTAAAAATTTTGATGAAAGGATCGACTTCTGTCAGTGTGGTCGTGGTGGACATTTGCCAGATATCATTTTTCATTCATAATTGCCGAACTTTTCTCTTTGTAATACAATAAAAATTTGAATCATCTTCATCAAAATTTTTTGTTTTATTTTGTTTTAGAAAACAAAGTTCTTGTTGAAAGACCCTTTATATGTTTCAATTAAAGGATGTATCAAGATTGTTTACATTTAGTAAAGTATCTAAACAAATGGACTATAGTAAATTAATACATACACATTATACATATTTTTAATACCTCTCTCATATATTTCTTACTGGCAGTTATCTATTTTCTTGCATTTTTTTTAATGTAAAATTGTATTGAACACACTGGTTCATAAGAAAAGGTTCGGTGGCTCCTTTCTCTGCCGCACGGTTGACAAATGGAACTCCCTTCCGGCACATGTCTTCCCTCCCTCTTATGATATGGGGTACTTCAAACGAGGCGTGAAGAGGCATATTGTAGGCAGGCAGGGTGGAGGCGGCTAGTGCAGTGAGGATTCCATCGCTGCACTAGGATCCTTCGTGTTTGGATACCACTTTCCACTTAACATCAGGTGGAGTGGAGTCATTTGCCTGTCAGGTATAAAAAAAAAAAAAAAAAAAAAATAAGAGACGGACTCGTTGGCGGTTGCTGAGAGATTTTTGTTTCTGGTCCCTATAATTTAATTCCTTAAGATCAGAAACAAAAATCTCTTAACAACCTCCAACCAGTGTGCATACTGCCTACTATAACGGATAACAAAAAACAACATTTGCCATGGCACTATCAACGTAATGGAACGACGGCATAAAAGAATTGCCTCTGTACTATCAATGAAACTGTCTGAAATGGTTATGAACCACTAGTGTGTCGTGACCAGGATCACGGCAATAGAATAGGATACTTCGGTCCACAATTTATTCGATAGTTTAAAGGGAAAGAATGTAAAGGCCCAAAAGGGCCCAGTTATGGAGAATTACAAATTGATATTAACTTGGCACATTATTTAAGTTGAGATCTGGTAAAGGGATTAAAATTAGACGCAGTTAAGAATTACAGTTGAACTCTGCGCTACCGCGATTAAGCATGGAGTGACGACGGGACGAGATAAAAAGAGAATAGGGAGGCAAAAGAATTAAATAACAATTCAAAATTTAAAAACAAGTAATCAGGAACCAGGGACAAGGTGATTAAAAAGGTGAGATGACAATGTAAGGAGGTCACATCGTCACATTACTTCGGTATAAACAAAGGGAGTTAAAAAAGTCAATATCAACCTGCTTGGACAATACATTAAAACGCGTAACGCACGTAAGAGATATGCATTCCGCCGAAAGTTCGAAGAGAACTTTTTTGAATGTTCACGATTACAACTTCTTCATAAAAAAAATCGATAATTACAAAAAATCGAATCAGAAACGCATTAGAACATCACTATTTGATTAGAATTCGAGCTGTCAAAAGTTAAATAAATGGTTGGACGGTGTACACGTCATTTATTTACTAATATTATGCTATCCGAATTTTGTGAATATAGTATTTGTAGGTATAGTGTTCATTGGCGATATTGATTTGGAAAATGCACATTTCACTAATTAATAGGCCCTTAAAAGAACAAGTTTCTTATTCTGTGTAACCTAACTGAACCTAACGGTTTTGCATAAAACCTGAAACACTGGTGATAACTACCTTATTTTAGCTTTAATCTTGGAACACTAACGTTTATAACTTGTTATAAACACCCACACTGCCATCATAGATTTAAATAGAATGCTTATTTATACGACTATCTTAACGGACTTTAAAAATGGTTTCGGATACTGACGAGGAAAGAGAAAAACCAAAAGAAATGTACTCATAGTATATTTAAAACAAACAAAATTTATGAAACCTTTTGCGCGAGCAATAAAACAGATAAAATAATGACAAATAAAAAAGATGAAAAAAACAAATACCTTTAAATACGGAATTCAATCTAAAACTAAACTTGTAAATAGATTGCATAAAACAAAAAGATTTGTAGACGACGACTCCTGGACGAACTCTTTGACAAAGGTCTCTACCGCTACTTAATTTATCGTATCTAGCTCCGAGTGATCATTGGAGAGCGTCAAACATAAAAGAAGCTTCAAGTTCTTAAATTTTGGTGATTGCGACCCATTGAAAATGACACTTATGTATAAGGTATATTAGTTGACTTGTGAACTTATGTCTCAGGGGGACAGGCTCAGATCTTTGCGGATTTAAAGCTCTGAGTGGCACTGCAACTGTTGTGGACAGACATGACCTTACCATCAGGCGCACGACTTTTTCGTCCCATCACTTGAATTTTTTTCGCATCTCAGTCAGCAGTAAAAATTAGTTCATTTGCTACTTTTCAAATGCCTCCGTGGCCGAACGACTGCCTTGCCAGACTGGCACGCAGAGGTCTCAGGTTCGATTCCCGGGCCGGGAGCAATATTTGTATGGCCTACATTTATTTCTCTCGTGAGTTTGAGTGTAATTTGTAGTTGTCTATGTGTGTGTCCATGGCACCCGCGACATAGGGTTTCTCTAGTGCGGGGCTATGTTGAGTGTGTGCGTTATTATTATTATTATATGCAATAAAAGACATTGTTTGAAATTGTAATAAATTTTTAATTGCACATTAGGGTCACGGCTTGTATGGCTATAGGCACCAGGGGATAGAAAAACGTCTACTTTGTAGACTACCACGCTCCATAGCATCTATGGTGTCAGGGACATTTTTTTCATCTCTGTCAATGTCATTCGTGAATTTTTACCAATTAACAACTTAGAGCTTTTATCGCACACATTACATGTCGTACCTCAAGATACGTGACCGAACGGTTACCATGCTGGACCGCCACGCAGAAGTCCCGGGTGCGACTCCCGGGCCGGGAGGAATATTTGTATGGCCTGCATTTATTTTTCACATATGTAATTTGTGGTTGTCTATGTGGGAATTGAGAAAATACAATTTCAAAATTAAAAAAAAACTGAACGGACCCTATTGCAATTTGCGAGTAATGTGTATGTATATAAACACTTTATTGTTCAACAAAAACAAATTACAATTTTTTTAACACAGAAAAATAATTACTTATAAAGTTATTGTACAAAGGCAAGCTTATCCCGTAAAGGGATTTCTTCCGGCTAACCTTTGAATAATTGAAAGGAAAGTTGGCTCCTGAGGCGGGAATAAAATTTAATAAACCATGAAATTTAATTCTACGTACTCAATAATTAAGAATATTTTTTTTATATCAAATGTACACACTAATACATAACATTAAGTAAACAACGGTACACAAATACATATGAAATATATAATAAAATAAATGTATAAAATAACACATAAATAAATATGTGAATTTGAAATAAATATTTTGTAAGCTCTAATATAAGGAGTCTGAATAATCCCACGATTTCAAAAAGGCACTTCCAGATCGAAGGTGACTGTCTGATCAGGACTAGGTTATCTGATTATTTTTATTTATACATAATACTTAATTATCCATTTCTAAATAAGAATATATTTTTTTACGCACACACTCACAGCCCTGCACAAGGAAACCCTACATCGCGGGTGCCATGGACAGTAAAATCATAAATTACACCCAAACTCACGAGAGAAAGAAATATAGGTTAATCAAATACTTCTCCCGGCCCGGGAACCGGGAATAGTAACCCGTAATGAATATGAAACATTTTACAAATAACCCAGTATAATATGGTTTGATGATAATTTTCTGTATCCATTCGCAAGGACAGTGAAATTCCATTGAGTCAAGTCGTGTTCTCTAAAAGTGGGACAGTGAAATGATCGTCCGAGACACCAAACGGAATCCGGCCTCTGACCGAATTACTGCCTGTATTCAAAACAGTTTATTACAAGACTTTAACAGGTTGACATTCCTTCTGGTTCCTGTTTTAGTTCATAAATAAGTAGAACGTTATTAAACAACTGTTAAGATTATGATTGGTTGGTTTTGAATTGTCTATTGTATTTCACGTGATATTAAAATCATACGATTGGTTACTTTAAATTCCTACCGCATATCACGTGATTTTAAAGCTTTATTATTGGTCAGTTCACTATCATCAGATAAGGTAAAACAGGGCGGGCGAAATGAGTTGATGGAGCTCATGTGCAAAACAAGTAGGATAATAATAATAAAAAGTAGGCCCTTTTACACCTCCCTTACATGTATTACCTCTAGAAAATATACATTAATAATTATGAAGTACTCTGAAGGATAGAAGGTAGAAGAGGAATGCAAGATCCAGGAGATGGGCAACAGGATCTGTATACTAACTTTTTTAAGGGGATACTTTTGACACAAAGGCTGCTGTTGGTATTTGCTTCCGTATGTAGGTGTAATAATTCTGAATAATGGGCCTGTCTCTCAAAAATTTCAATCAGAAGTTAATTACGCTTAAAAAATACCGGCTGTTAAAATTTGTACCCTACAAACGAACAAGCAAACTAATTTGAATTTTAAATTTCCCGCACTCGCTAACAGATACGTTCAATTAAATTTTAAATAAAGGTTTTGGCCAATTCTTTTCCTTTGCGAGTTAAGTTTGAGAACAGGGATCTAGCACCCGGCGAACATCAAATCCAGGTGTTAAGCGACACGCCTGTCCATAACAGTTGCAGTGTCACTGAGAGCTCTTTAAGTGATAAAGTTCTGAAAGACACTGCCACTGTGCCAACCCTGATATATACGTTAATAAGTCGCATGTGCTTTTAATTTCACCAGCACCCCTCACCCTTCAAAACCGAAATGCAGTAATTCTCACGTAAGTTGGCAGTGTTTCTTAAGACGCACTCTTTCACAAGGAGCTCTACTGCTTGTGCGTCAGTAACTTTTTTTTAATTCAAAACAATTTCCTGACGAATTGGGTATTCTTGATATAGGCCTACATCAGCTTAAACGCACCCACTGCTGGATATAAGCTTCCCACATAACACACTAACTTTCCCGGTCCTGAGAGTGTACACCCGTTCTCCGTCCAACATCCGTCCGAAACAGTAACTGTCAAATAAGTAATACCCGACCGAATTACAAGACGCATGATGCGAATGAAGCTTCATACTTGACATTGTCTCTTGAGTTGGTCGAGTGTTACTTATTTGACGATAATTGTTTCGGACGCATGTTGCAATGCTTTATTTCTCTCAGAAAGGTCTACAAGTAGTTACATTTCATGTAAAATAAACAAGTTCCTTCGTGAGAGCTGGAGTCTGTACTAGGTTGGGGACCTGTATTGCAGATCACCAGGCTCACGCCCTCTAGGTGTATAAAGACCGTAACATTATTCAAAATAATCTGAGTACAGAGTACTAAAAAATATCGACCTTAAAAGTACGTGGAATTACATCTATTTGCCAAGTTTTTTTGAAATCGGTTACCGGAAGGTGTGCAAACCCTGATTCATCCCCTGGTTCGCCAATTTACGGAACTTGACACAGGAGACAATATAAATCGGTTCTCACTACTCAAAGTATATTGAGAGAGAAAAACGCCTTGAATTAGAGAATAGCAAAATCAACCATTAAAATAATTGCTCCTTATAATAAAATTTAGGCGCTATTTATAAAAATGAACCTTCATGCGTGAACAGCCACTCTTAGAGGTGGATGATTTTCTTCAAAATTAAATGCGACCACTATGGAGGTATCCTCTTTCCAACAAAAAAGGAATCATGAAAATCGGTGCACAAATACCGAATTATCGCGTAATATACACCCAAAAAAATCATACAGTCGAATTGAGAACCTCCTTTTTGAAGTCGGTTAAAATAATGATTATATTACAAAATACAGCGTAGCATATAACAAGAAAACAATATGTGTTCGTGTGTAAGTACGTGCACGTGTGTGTGAGTGAGTAAACGCGCGCATGTGTGTGTGTTTGTGTTTGCGTATGTGTTTGCGTATGTGTTTGTGTTTGTGTTTGTGTTTGTGTGTGTGTGTGTTTGTGTATGCGTATGTGTATGTGATTTAAATCTAACCCGGTACGATAAGTATAAGATAATGTTATTTCCATCCAGCCGTTACCGTCCATCTTTCTCAGGTCGTCTATCCATCTTGCCGCAGGGCGTAACACGTTATGTTTTCATTGACGTGATCTCCACTCTAATACAAGTGTGGTTCATTGGCCATCAGCACTCCAGTGGACATGTCCGGTCCCACTGCCACTTAAGCTTATTGTTTTTGTGCGCTGTATCGGTCATTTTAGTTCTTTGACGCATAACTTCATAAGAAATTCAGTCCATCAGAGAAACCAAGATATGGGATAGGTTGTTATTGTAGAAATTCGGGTCCTTTCGTTATGCCAACATGGTGTGTGCCCCCGATTTGGGTTAGGTACGATAAATGTTATTCAAAGCTATTATTTTAAGAAAATGTACTGACAGACAAAAATGCTTTTACAAAAACAAATAAACATTAAAAATAATTTGAAATAACATGAACTTGATATAAAAAATGTTTTTGGTACACATGATCAAATAAGTACAAATCCAAGTCCAAGTACAAGTGCACAATTATATAATTCTTAAGAAATTAGAGAAAGGAAATTGACTTTTCATACTAGCAATCGTTAGGTTAGGTTATTATTAAATTCTGAAACATTTTAGATGTTGATAGTATTTAATGCAAAAAGACTAGATATCTGCCAAAAAATGTTGATCCTAAATTTGTTTGTAAAATTACATTCAATTTATTGTGACGTTTGTTACAGCGAATCGTTTAATATATTTCTGATTTACTCTTAAATCAGGTTTCGTGGGTCATTCCCAGAGCACAATGTTCAATCGTGGTCGTGATGACCACTTTCTTAACGGAATTTTTTACTTGATAATCTCTCACGGAAACAATTGAATTGTATTTGCGATCGCCATCGAGTATATCCCGGGCAACTCACCAAGGAAATGGGCCTTATACCACTCTTATCAACTTTTGTTTGCGCTGAAATCACAAATTAGAAAGCTGAAATAGTACAGATCTGCCATGCCAAATATTTGTAGGGCCTACTGTTGTTTCTCTCGTGAGTTTGAGTGTAGTTGTTTATGTGTGTCCATGGCACCCACAACACAGGGTTTCCCTAGTGCGGGGCTGAGTGTGTGCGTTTTTTATGTAGGTCGCCTTTCGTACACCATAATGATGTACTTGACTGTTATGCAATGTCATTGTAATACATATTGTGCAATAAAGAAAATTTTTATTTGTTCATTGAAACAGGAAGCTAAAGCACTGATAAAAAACTGCGCTTAACGACTTTGCATGTGGGCTCCATTTAGATAAAAACAATAATACGAATTTTCTAATTATTGCATGAACCATTAAATGTATGTGTGTTTTGTAAGATAGAGAGAATATTGCATAAGTTCTACTACAGAGTCGTTGTCGGCTCAGGAATTGGGCCACAGACTGCAAATTTTATCTAAATAGGGTTTTCTTAAACATATATATCGTGATGTCTCTCTCTCAGACCATGGACTGCACCTGCTACGCTACTGAGAAACCTCCTTCGCCTCCTCTGTTCCGATTAATCTCTTCATACATGTCTGTTTATGTTTAGTACTTTTAACCTGGCCTTTTTAACGACATCCCCAATCGAGATATGTACACCGAGGGGTATGTACTTCTCACGATGTTTGAGACCATGATATTCAATTATTTTTATGAAATCACTGCTCTAGTTTGTTATAATTATTAATACAACTGTAGAACATAGGATTAGTTAATTTAGTTCAGAGTACCTTTAAATCTCTCACCTAAAAATTGTCATTTTGTACATGTGACCTTATTGCACTAACAGTGTGAACAGTTTGTCATTATTTAAACATGGTTTAATTAAATTATCGAATTATATAACCGTGAGTGTATAAGTAATTTATGCTAATAAACAACATAACAATAATATATAAAACCGTAAATGAATGTAATGGAAGGATGTCCCAAAATGGAGAATTGTTTTGCACACAATGACTTTTACCTATCAAGAATACGATCACTAAAACTAGTCTTTATTTGAAATGCCAATCACGAAATAATTCAAACACGATTAGTACAGACAGCCAAAAAGAGGAGCTAACAACGTCATTATATAAACTGCAATTTTTTGTAAAAATATTTTTGTTATTAAAATCGTTAAGTACACCGCGTGTCTCTATGTTTTGCGATTTAGTCTATGATATGTAAATAAATTTCTTAACTATATTTATTTATTTTTTAATCATATATTTTTATGAAATGTCTAGATATTATACTCATTTATGTGCAACCTCTCTTACCTGTACCTCTGAGTCCCCCACAGAGTTCATGTACTGTCACTTTGATACTTAGTATATTTAGTATTTAGAAGCAGTAGAGCTTCTTGTGAAAGAGTTCGTCCATGGAAGAACCACCTTACCTATTTTTGCCGCCAAGCAGTTATGTGACCATCACTACGTTCCGATTTTGAAGGGTAAGGGTGCTGGTGAAATTACAGGCACATGGGAGTTAGTCTACTTATGTCTCAGGGTGACGGGTGAGGTGCCCTTCAAATTTTTGCGATTTTATGCTCGGAGTGGCACGACAACTGCTATGGTCAAGCGTGACGCTTACCACTAGGGCACGACTTGCTCGTCCCATCACTTGGTAACATATAGAACTTTATATTGAAACCGTATATTCACAGATGTACAATATTATTTGAATAAACAACAAATCAAGAAATAGCTAACGGGAGCGCCGTTCGGTCTTGGCATTCTTCTAAATAATTTAGTTAATCGTTTGGCTTAATTCATTATTATTTGTATTTAATTAAATTTCTATGCGAAACGCCGTTATCTACCTCCGGAATTTGTACATCGTCACACATATATAAGACGAACAAACAAAAATCCCGACATTCTGTACAAATTATATGAACTCAATTCATAAACTACTCCTCTGAGAAAAAAAGACCAAAATCGCCACACTCTGCATAAAGTGATTAGCACCAACATAAGTCATAAACTGCTCCTTTAGACAAAAGGGGGCAACCACAACCTGCATACTAGACACACAATAATGATACGGACACAGATCATAAATTACTTCGGAAAGCGAGCACACAAACTCCCACAATCTGTTCAATGAAATTACACGAACATAAGTCGTAACTACTCCTCTGAAAAAAGCAAACAAACAAAAATCCCTACACTCTATTTACTACAAAATATTTGTACAAACACAAGTTTAAAACCACTTCTCAGACAAAAGGGGGCAAATACAACCCTCATACTAGATGGTTATACGGACAGTTATGTAAATCATAAACTATTTTTAAAAAGTGAGGATTTATAAAACCTCCATATTCTGTGATCTGAGATTGCACCAATACAAGTCATGAACCATCCACTCAGAAAAGTGGGCTAACTGATCCCCCACACACTACGCAAAGTGATTACACGAATACAAGTCAACAGATTAGTTGAGAACTGGTTAAGGCCAATGAACTATTCGAAGTACAGTAGCACTATGAATTTAAAAGACATAATTTTATAAATCATTGATAAACATTTACATTTCAAATTGAATATTTCACATATTTTCATCTCATTAAGGTTTCATTCATTCATCTTTTAATAATCTGTGGATGATGTGGTTGATTAAAAAAGTAGATACATGTATGGATATTCTGATAAAAAATAGATACATGTATAGATATACTAACTACGTACATAACTCCTCTATACAATTGTTTAGGTAACCTATCACAAAGTCAAAAATTTTTTTGTCCGAAATAACTTTTGTTCGAATTTTCATTACACAGAAAACTGAATTATAACGAAACAGCTGTTCTTTCAGGATATGTTGAATGTTTATCGCAAAGACACGATTAGGTTCGGTTAACTTAGGTTTAAAAGAAAAAGCATTTTCCTCTCAAAATTACTTTCGATGTTATGAAATTTTGACCAAACGTTATTTCTGGAAAATGTCATTTTGGACTATTGCTAGGTAACCAATTGTTTGTCATCATAAAAGTAAAAAGGAAATTATTGGAAATGCAACAATTGTTCCGTATTTTCTACAGGTCCCATGGTCACAGCTGACTGATTAACCACGGTACCGGTAAAGAGTCCGAAACGTTAGTCCGAAAAAAACAACAAATACACAAGATTTCACAGATGGCGCTAGGGCGAAAAAGCCGTTCATCACCATCAACCAATTTATACAACCCACTGATGGGCACGGCTCGCCTCTCAGGTGATGGTTTAGGTCACAGTTCGTCACGCTGGTCCAATGCGTATACTCTAATCTATGGACTTCACATGTTTTCCGATTGGTTTCGAACCTTCTTCGACGTGCAGGTTTTATCAGGATGTTTTCTTCACCGAAAAACTTAAGATATTTTTATAAAATGTAAGTGCACATTTGACCTCCATCTCACTTGATGGAAAGTGACGATAAGGTCGACGATGGAACATGCACACCTGAATAATGCCTATTTACCCTCGCTTTGAAAAGGTCCACCATATAACGTTCAGGGAACAAGTCTGCAGGCAGGGAATTCCACTCCATAGTCGTTCGCCATATAAATGTGGAAGCGGAACGCTTCGTGCTAATCTTTGGAATATCCACAACATAAGGGTAGAACCCAAGCCCACGCCTAGTTCCCCGGTGATGGAAAGGGGAAGGCAAAATGAAATAGTGTACATATTTCCATCGCACACTTTCCGTGATAAATGCTCATATATATATGTATATTATGGTTTTCAAATTTGACTCCGAAAAACTCAGAGGTGCGAGCCGGGATTAGGAAAAGGCGGTACGTAAAAGTGTTAGGCTTTTTACACGATTTAGTTAAAAAAATAGTTTTTTTTTAAATGAAGTATAACAATCGCTAAAAGCTAAGAACTCGAAAATAAAATATAATAAATAAATCTCTAATTAAAGTACAGAAATACAAAAGGTATACTATTCAGTTAAAATGTCAATAAAATAAAATATAAAATTAATTTTGTTAATATTTTATGCTATCATTGATACTAATTGATTTTACAAACAAAAAAACTCCCACAATAGCTCCTCGCCACGTGACGTCTCCAGTGACAGGCGGCGGCTGCGCAGGCGTCGGCGGGCGGTTGTATTTTCGGCCGAATAAGTGTGTCAGTCGCGCGCACCGTTACGGCTTAGAATGTGTGAAAGTTGTTGGTGTAGGCAGCGATATTTTAGTGACGCGCTCGAATGGTATTTGTGACCTTATCTGTGACTGTTACTTTTCATAATATATAATGACGCTGTAATAACAGATTAGATATAGAGTCATAAAATTATTATGTTGTATACGGTGACCCGTTAGTGACGTGACATTATCAGTATTTATGAATTTATATTACTATTAAGACAACCGTTACTTTCGAATAATAGGTGTTTGGTTCATATATACAGGGTGACAGGTTGAATGAGATAAATATTTAACTTTTTTAGCTTAAATAAAAGTGTTATCAAAATTCACATGTACAGAATAGGTTTCATGTAGTTGGTGTTATTTTCAAGATTTTCAGTGACAAAAGCACTGTTGATGTATGCTCACATGGGGCTTGGTATAAACCAAGAGTACGGATTGTACATCTAGGTTTAGACACTTAGAGCATTTGCACACTGCGTCCAATTTATACTTGTTCCGAATCCGATAAGTGACGGTCCGAAATGACACAGGGATCATTTTATTTCTAGTTGTTCAAGCGATATTTGTATTTTCTCGGATTGTAATCGGACGCAGTGCATAAGCGATATCTGAAGTGCGTCCTAGTTTTCTTCTTTCTTTTATTATAGCGAAGGGTCGAATTTCTTCCTTCTACTAACATATATTTTGTGTCTCATCTTGCCAATCATAATTAATTAGAGTATACGGTATTAGAAGTAGTAAGTATCCTAAATAGGAGAATTTTTTTCTCAGCTAATAAGAAGCGTCGATGTTATCAAAGTTTTTATTTACATTCTTTGGGGAATAACTCAGCAGGGGAAAATTCTATACCACAAGATCATTTAAGTGTTCCAGTATTTTTTGGCTCGTCATGGAACCTCGCTGATGACTGGATTCTATTATTATACCAGATATAATATACTTAGTAACTGTTATCGGGGAATAGTGTAACAACAACATCACTATAAATATTGACGGGCCGGTCATTTTCGGTCAGTGTTCTTGCGCCGGAGTGGCTAGAGTGGGCGGTGATTGATTTTTAATTATAACTACCTCGATGATTCATCGTGACCATTGTTTTAGTTTACAATCTGATTTCTTTTTATAATGCCAAATGACGGGATGAATAAGTCGTGTGCCTGATGGAAAGCGACACGCCTGTCCACAACAGTTGCAGCCGCCACTCAGAGCTTTAAATCTAAGGGGCACTCACTATGACCGTCACCCTGCGACATAAGTTGACAAGTCTCATGTGCCTGTAATTTCACCACCACCCTTACCCTTCAAAACCGGAACACAGTAATGCTAACATTCTTGCTTGGCGGCAGAAATAGGTAAGATGGCAGTACTTCCCTGGACGAACTCTTTCACAATGAGCTCTATTGCTGCTACTTGATTGTCGATTAGAGACCGCTAAATGACAACTTTAGCATAAATAAAATGTTTCTTAAAAGTTTTGCAGCAATTAAATGATTAGCATCGAAATAAAATCTTGATGTTAACCAAATTAACACCGCCGTGTGAACTCATTGATAACTGGCCTAAAAGTTTGTGAAGTTAAGGCCATTGACTTGCTAAAACGAAGAATTAATTTTTACCGGAACTTTTTAGTGTTAATTTATCAAAGTAAACAAATAAATGTATCAGTTGATAATGTACCTTAATACAAATACCGAACACTTAGAAAAAAATCTTTCTATCCGGCCGGTTTCGTACCAACACACGTGGCAGACGCTATACCAGCTAAGCCATGGAACGAACTAGCGGACCTCACGAATTTTTCTATGTGCTTGTTGTCGGATCTTCGTATCTGGTTTTTAACGACTTTTTAACCGTAGCGCCATCTATGACAAAACTATGAAAGTATTTCGTCTTATCATGACATGTGATTTTATTATACTAAAGGTACAACATTATAAAGTTGTATCTGTACATGCGCAATATCATTTTTAAATCATAAAATCGCCCTGTTACTACAACCCTTTAAAGAAAGCTTTCTTGAAAGTGTGTCGTTACAACCATCTCATTGACAACATGAGTACTACATTATATCTACACCCTATTGTTTACTATGTACATGCAAAAGCGCTTTCATTGTGATTGTCGGAAGACAGTGTTTTCAAGTTTTTAAAGGCGATCTGCTTTAAGTAAAAGTCAATATTTTTCTTAACTTAAATAACATTTAGGAAATGTAACTATTTTCCGGATTTAAATCGCGTATATTTGTTTTTTCAAACAAACCAACGTTTCGGGCCATTTACAGGTCCCATAGTCACGGTTGACTGTGACCATGGGACCTGTAAAGGACTTGAACTGTGACGTCAGTGTAAGAATGTTAATCTCTTTAAACTATCTCTCATAGACACTCTGGGGCCCAGATTGTAAATTGTGCTAATCGCACGTTTCTGCAGGACAAAGCTTCTATAAGTATCGGCGGCATTGCCCCAAAGCAAAATGCCTTGCGTCATTAAACAGTGAAAGTAGCCGAAGTAAAACATTTTTACAAGTACGTAGGCAATACTTATAATAAAGCATGTGTAATCACACAAGAAAAACACCACATATGCGTTGGTACGGCGATACCTATATTTACACATAAATACATACGATATCGATATAAGGACCGGGAAATATGGCATAAACTGAAGGATTCCTATACCTCAGAGGTTAGGAACGGCTAAAGAAGAAGAAAGAGAAATAAAAATAAAAATACTCATATTAATCACAATAAGATCCATTCAGTTTTTTTTTATTTTTAGATTGTGTTTTTTCAATTCCACAATTTTGAGTTACGACACTATTGTAATAGCAGTGCGAATGTGAGATTTTATTACTATCCAATGAACCTCTAAGTACAAAAAAATCTTTAAACCTTTGTCGTAACAAGTTTTCATTTTGCAGATGGAACCTTATTACACCAAGAGAGCGATATCTAGGTCTTGTCGGTGTAGTAATCGTCAACCAGCTCTGTGCAGGTCATAACTTTGAATTCCTGATACGATATGACATTAACTTTTCTCTTATTTAATCTAAATAAAGGTAAAGTCAATATTTATAAATTGTAACTTTTTATTTTAAAAAAACCAACCTCAAAGTTCATGGAATTACTAAATTAAAATAATGTGCAAAGTTTTATTGAAATCGGTTACCGGAAAGTGCGCGATACCGGGTTCATCCTCTAGTTTGCCACTCTAGAGGTGGAATGTTTTCTTCAAATTGAAATGGGACCAACATTGAGGTACCTTTATTTCCAACAAAACAAAAGTCATCAAAACCGATTCACTAATGCCGTTGCGAGTTATCGCAGAACAAACGCACAAAAAAAAATACAGACGAATTTTAAGAACCTTCTTTTTTTGAAGTGTTTTTTCCTCCCGGTTCAATAACATTGTCTTTAATAGCTTTTCCTTCCTGCTCGATATCCCAATTGTTTTATGGGCTCGTTTCCCAGTAGGGCCAATTTGGGAAATACTCTTTACTAAATTGATTTCAATATTAATAATAAATTAATATGTTTCCCTGTACTATGAGTACCAGATAAACGATACCCACTCCAAGTGTTGTAACGAGTGCGAGAAAACGGAACAAGAAAAGTTTATTTTCGAGTTATGAGGTTTTCGCGATTGTTACACATAGGATATGACACTATTTTTT
>NW_020653732.1:5952837-5953339 GCF_003589595.1 Hyposmocoma kahamanoa | reverse complement strand
TATGAGGTTTTCGCGATTGTTACACATAGGATATGACACTATTTTTTAGGACCAATATCGCGTATGTTTATCAAACAAATCAACTTTCGGGACTTTATGGACCCCAAAGTTAATTTATCCCGTTGTTGTTGAACCCGGCCGAAACTTCGGGAAACTAGGTAGGTGTGAACAATACCTATTCGTATGTAAACGCAGTGATGTCTACCCTGCAAACCCTGCTGTAGTTACTAATATTATTAATTAAATACCTTATTTTTAAATTTTTCAAAGAAACGTGTAAAATTTCGCTGTATATATTTTACAAATTTTATTTTAAAGTTTTATTATTTTAACAATATATTTTTTTTAATTAAATTTTATTATTATTATTATTTTATAATATTAAGTGACGTAACGAACAAGTCGTGCGTCAGATGGTAAGCTATACGCCTGTCCATAACAATTGCAGTGCCACTCAGAGCTTTAAATCTCTCTCTGATCTCTACTGATCGATGGTCTCTCT
>NW_020653732.1:5951253-5952827 GCF_003589595.1 Hyposmocoma kahamanoa | reverse complement strand
CTTAAAATTAACACATGACATGTGATACATGAAAAGAGCATTTATCACACACAAATATTACGAAGATTAACATTCATATTATAATATAATATAAAACCTAAATAACTATAGCATGAATCACAATTAGATATCCAAAATATAAACAAAGAAATGTCATTGTCAAAGTGTGAACGCAGGTGTGCTAAACCTTCTATTTTTAACATAATTGGAAAAGGAGAAGACTTTCATTTCCTACAATTTTAATTATCTATTACAAAACATTAACAATAAACAAAAACTGACAATAATACACACATCAAACCTACGGAAACAAGAAAACATTCGAATTCGAAAAACGAATCACAAGTGATATCTATGACAACGACAAAATGGCGGTAGGTACAAGAATGTGTTACCAGTGTCATAAAGTTATTTACGACCTGAAACATAGTATTTTATTATAATTATTGTAATAAACAAAATTAAGTAAAACTATATATTGCAATTATGTGAATTGTTCTAAGTTTTATCAGACTACGGCTTGAAAAGAGCTGTAAACCTTTATTACCGTCAAAAATAGGAAACTACCATTATATTTTCGACCTCTAATTATAATTCGTACCATAAGTAATATTATGTAAATTGCACTTATGGGCGACGTTTGGCGCAATGTGGTATCTGGTAACCAACTTCGAGACCATATCTGCCGTCCACAAACTAAAAGTGACAAATGGGCAAATAACCGTTTCAAATAGAAAAAGATAGAGCAGAAAATTCTCTTTTAAAAACATTTATAATTAGGCAACGACTTATCGGAACTTACCCTAACGATGCATATTGTTTAATGATGTTTCAGCAACATCATTAAACAATTTAATTAGTCCAAAACTGGGTTACGGTTTTTTTATGATATTTTTTTTATCTCAAAAAACTATTATTATAAGGGCAGACATATGACACCCTTCGGCTAAAACTGCTCCATCATGAAAGTCGAGTTATGGCTGAATTAATTATTGTTGTGTACAATTTTATAACTTTTCTGTTTATTCATAAAAGTTATCGACTTATTTTGTTTGTACAATCATAAATCCGCTTTAAAAAAATTGTCAATTTGCAGATATGGTCTTATTCATAACAACACATTATACGAGTATATTCAGAACCTTAGAATAATAACGCATAGAATGATAGTTTCATATCAAACGAACTGTCACAAGTGAGGCAAAAACCAAATTCATGTAGGCGTAAGCAACTTGTAACTACGCTCGTCGGCACGCACACAAATATACAAATAATGATGCCATGGAATAACATTTCCCTCAAAAATGGGGAAATTGTATCTTGCTTAACTCATCATTAAGTTAAAGGTGCCTACAGATTTGCCCGACATTGTCGATCAGGTGCCTACAGATGTGCTCGATTTTGTCGATCGTTACTGTCGATCGACAATGTCGATCAGGTGCCTACAGATATGCTCGGTTTTGTCGATGAAAAACGAATATAGCACTTATTTGTAAATCCAAGATGGCGGACACGATTTTTCAAAATATGCTATATGGGTATCCTTTTCGAGGTATTTGGGGATGCTCATTACG
>NW_020653732.1:5946813-5951243 GCF_003589595.1 Hyposmocoma kahamanoa | reverse complement strand
GGTATCATTTTCGAGGTACTTGGGGGTGCTCATTACGAATATGGCACTCATTTCTAAATCCAAGATGGCGGGCATGATTTTTTCAAAAAAATGCTATGTGGGTATCATTTTCGAGGTATTTGGGGATGCTCAGTGTGAATATGGCACTATTTGTAAATCCAAGATGGCGGGCACGATTTTTCAAATAATGGCAAGTTGGGTATCGTTTTCGAGGTATTTGGGGGTGCTCATTACGAATATTGCTTTTGTTTGAACTGTCGTGTTTGCCATCTTGGATTTAGAAATGAGTCACATATTTGTATTGAACATTCCCAAACATCTCGAAAACGATACCCAACTTGCCATTATTCGAAAAATCGCGCCCGCCATCTTGGATTTAGAAATAAGTGCCATATTCGAAACCTAAAACCGAAAATGCCATAAGCAAACATTAAAGAAAATAACTGTTAAAATAGATAAAAAAATCGCTTAAGAATGCTCCCCTTTTAAGAAAATAAAATATTTTAATATAAAATATTTCGCTTGAGTTACGAAAAGAAAGACATATAATAAGCTATCAAAGTGGTACTGGTGGTGCCAACACTATAGTAGAAACAAATATATACTGTAAATTTGTTGCAATATGTGCTCCAATTCAAATAAAATTAATATAAATAATTATTCAATAAAGCATGAACGCAGAGCCGTTAAAAGTATTATAAAATAATTAAGTGTCCCAATCACTTACAGGAGTTAACGAAAACATTTAATGTTTATTCGAGTAAATATTAGTTCAAAATGCGCAAATAAATCGAAATTACAGGCACCACTAAAATTTACGTAATATAATTATTTTGATACAGAATAGCAAAATGGGGAGAAAAAAAATTCGTTACTTTGCAACACTTTCGTATCTTGTTGCCGCGAAATTATTTTTCTGTTTTAGTGAATATTTACATAAAAATATGAGTTGAAACGCATTACTTACTTGTGGAATGCGATGTTAGTGTCTATTTTGTTTGTCTGTTGTATTTTTACACCCATTTACCGCACATTTCGTCATTTTTAGCAAAAAATTTTGGAGCTGTTCGCGGTGCAATATGACCTTGAGCACTAACAGCCCGCGCGCTCCTGGGACGCGTTTGGAACCCTTTAACTTGCCTCACTTAGCGTGTGCGGGCTAGGTTTCTATGCGTTATTATTCTAAGTTCAGAACAATAAATACAGGAGAAGTGGTTAGTTCAATACCGTCCCGCACTAAAAAGTTTGGCAATTCGTTTTTATGCCGAACCATCAAATTGTGGAACCAACTCACGGCGCATGTATTCCCTCCCCTCTATAACATCGGGTCCTTCAAACGTAGTGTGAAGAAGCATTTGGCCAGACCGGCAAAATGATAGTGACGGAGTGAAGATATTTGTGTTTTCCATCCGTTACTCTCATCTCTGGACTGTATTCGCACTTTCCATCAGGCGCGGTGCAGTCATTTTGCCGAGTCACAATAAAAAAAAAATCTCTAAAGAACCATTTGGGCCCAGTCCACCATTTGCGCTTTGTATAGAAAGGTTGTGTCATATTTTAGTGCAAATTTACTAAAATCCTAGAAAAATGTCTTATTGTTCTGTTTTGGAGTGCAAAAATTATAGCCGCACCGGAAATATTACCCGTGGCGGTATTTCATATCATCGAAAAGTCTTATTCTAATAAATTTTCAATTTTCTGTTTATCGAAATATTTTTTTTGTTACATGAAACGGAAGTAAAGCTTATACCCCAGCAGTATGGTCGCTTCTTGTACGGAGAATTTAATTAAGAACTCCAATTCGTCGTCGTTCGGCAATGAACCGCTAGATGGCAGCACATTGATTGAAATTTCAATATAATATCTAAACGTCGTAAGTTGTAATAATAGGCATTGATGGTTTTGAACTTTCAACGATATGCCAACAAAGTTCAAATTATTTTAACAATCCAGAATGTGTTGTTTCTTTTTAAATTTGAAACTACGACAATCATCAGACATCAATATTGAGGTTTGGTAGTGTTTCAAATTAAGAATATGTGAGTTCTGATAGTAACCGAGTCTTAGGGCACTTCCATTGCTTTTTTCTTCCGTGGTCTTGTTACACCAAAACGGTGAAAAAAAATTCTATATTGCTAAAACAATTTTCAATTTCCTCGTTTGTCATGTGATTATAGTACAGTTTTAGTTCCAATCAACGACTAAGTTTAGTTTTTTTAGGTATATAGTGACCTTGCGAAGTCAACCTATTCAAACGTAGTGACATGTAAAGGAATATGAAAAAGCTAAAACGTTGAATTTAAATTGTAATGTCATCGCAGTACTGTCTAATTTTGCTTGCTTCGCTGTCAGTCGAACAAACGAAGACTAAAGCGTGAATGACGCTCTGTATACAATTTTAACGCCCTATAAGTTCGGACACTTTTTAGCGCGTACCCGACGTCCATATAATTGTAAGTCAATGTATTCAAGCATAAAAAGTTATCGACTAATTCGTTCGATTAATCTTGAAACGTCTTTCTTACAAAGCTGTCATTTTGCAGACGTAGCCTTATTACACATAGGGTGCGAAGTGTGGTTTCTTCATCAATCATTATTAAATAAATAAATATTGTAACTCTGATCTCAAAGTAAATAACTAAAGCACTTGAGCATGGAAATCGGAAACAACGACGGTACCACAAACACTCAAACCCAAAACAATACACAAAATTTTTCTACATTGGCTCGGCATCACACCCGGGACCTCAGAGATGGTGATACCATTAAAATCAGTGTGCAATCCCCGTGACCACGGAAGTCGTCAATATTTTTTTAATTATTAAAAAAATATTTTTATAAACACAATTTAGATTTTTTTTTGTTTCCCAAAACGTATATTATAAAAATAACATAAAAGACTAAAAACTTAAGTCGCTAAAATTACTATGAAAGAACATACTTTTAGCTGTTTATAACAGTTATGCTAGGTAAAAGGAGTAGTAAGCATAATTTACACGTACTTTTTAAGTTGTATAAAGGCCGTTTAGGAGATTCGGGAGCAATTTTAAGTTGAATAACGGCGTCCGTTTACATTCGTAATTTGCAAAAATAACTTAAAGTGGTAATAGAGAGTGCAAATACCTACTTCGACTTTATTAAACTCCGACGAAAGAAGAGGGGAAGTTTGACAGGTGAACTGAGCTAAAGAGATTTTTGTTTGAAGGTTAATTGAATCGGGATGGTTCTCTTTCTCCGCAGGGCGAGCACGAGAGGGCGTGATTGCACAAGAGCGCGAGATGCTGCTATTCTTGCATAAAGATCTCTGTTTAAAGACCATTATCTATTTTCTCTTAGTGAAGGGATGTCAGTCATAAAATGAATACTTATTTTGCTCCAATTCAATCAATTCCAATCTATGTAATTTTGTTTAGTAAATATTGCAAAATAATAGTTGTAAAGTAGTGTAGACGCAGTCGACGATGGCCAGTACTGGTACATGCGACTACATAGGTTGAGCTCATCGTCGCTTTCCGTCAGATGAGATGGAGGTCAACCTGTAAAATAATAATGTTGACAACTCCTATGTGCCTATAGTGTCACCAGTAGGTACCCTACGTTATAGAGCGGCAGAAATATGTATGGTGGCAGTACTACTCTTCCACAATTAGTTATACTGCCACTATACTTATCTGGAATGGGGATACGATTTTGCAACTTGTTGACATGCTCCCAATGTATATTTTAGTTTAATACGTGTCATACTGATTTTTTTTTTTGTTACAGGCAGTCCTCGAAAAACAAAGGGAAGATGCATCACTCATAGCAACACCACAAAAACAAAACAAGCAAAATGGGTCCACCCATATTCTGTCCCCACAGCCATCCTCGCCTTAGTGAATGTCAAATAGACAGTGGTAATAGCCCGGACAGTTTTAGAAGATGTGTTGACGTGAAATTTTTAGAATGTTGTCGTGTTCTTTTAAACTTTGCCGTCTTAGCTATTGCAATACAAGTATTGTGCATGAGTGTAAAGGCCGGTCCAGTTATTTTGAATTTGGATTATTTACAAGGTAAATATATATAAAGCTATTATATACAGGTATAAGATAAATATATTACATCTTACACAGACACACATTACGGCATAATCGCCGACGACTTTTGTAGTTGAGTCCGAGGTCCCAGGTTCTTTCCCCGGCCGGGTCAATGTAGAAACTAAGTTTTCAGTATTGTCTCGGGTCTGGATGTTTATATTATAAGTTGAAATCACAAGTATTTCCATCGGAGAGGCTGCGGCCGAGACAACAGCCTTCTATTATTGTTTATTTATTTATTGTTGTTATTATTACACAAATTCTGTCCACTCTCACAAACATACACGCACACACTCACACACACTGACACACACACACACACACACACACACACACACACACACACACACACAC